>NC_134858.1:93996650-94314150 GCF_049852395.1 Peromyscus maniculatus bairdii | reverse complement strand
GACCAAGGCTGATTCCCATCCTTGCCGATTATAAGCTGTCTGGTGCTAGGACTTCAGTCTAACTCTCTGGAGCCTCGGTGTCTCTTTTTTTTTTTAGAACGGAAATATCTTTTCATAGCCACAAGGACATCATGTGAAGGAAAATGAGTCGGCGTGTATGAAAGTGACTTGTAAATGAGACAGGACCAAACAGTATGAATACGGCTGGGTGCTCTTGCCTTTGTTCTGTGTTTGAGTCTAGAAAGGAGTCGGGATAGGGAGGGAGGTATTCTGCTTGGTAAGCGGGCCTGGGAGCCGAAACAGTTGCAGGCTGTCTGAATTCCATAGCTAGGCAGGGAACAGGGCTGCTGGGGAAGGGTTTGGGAGAACGGAGGAGAAAGGAAATTAGTCAAGCAATTATTGAAAGAGTGAGTAGACAAAAATGAAGCTTTTGCACTCAGTCCCCAGTAACGAAAGACCAGCCCTGAGCTGTATACGTCACTAGCTCCAGGAAGGGTGAAATCATGCTCTCTCCTTCTGAGGCTGTTCCTTGCAGCTCTGTAGCCTTCTGGATCTGAAGTCAAGAACTCACTCACATCATGTTCTTAGTTCTTGATTCTGCATGCAGCAGTGTTCAGAGCTGCTGCGCAGGGTCGCATGCTGGCTGTGTACCTCCAGCCTCCTCTTTAGGAAGGAGACTGGGGCTCTATCATTCCTGTTTTGAAAGATGGAGAACTATGTCCTAGGGAGTCCCAGATAAACAGCACTGCCCTTCAAAGGCAATTTGAGTGGGTGCAAGAACATTTCTCTTTGGCTACCTTCAGGCGTTTTCATCATCACCATCCTAAGCAGAAGCAAGAATCTGTGTAACACATTTAAACAATCAGTGGATTTCTTTTAAGATAAAATTTAGTGTTCTTCAATATGTCAGCAGGTGAAAAGGAAAGGGACCAAAAGAACGCATTTAATAGAATAAGAATAAACATGAACTTTTGAGTTCCAATTGCAAAATTTAGTCCTGGATGTTTAGAACTCGGAGCTGGTAGAGAAGGAAAGAAAAGCCCATGTGCTTTCGTCTAAAAGTGCACAGCAAAGCAAGCCAGTCAGCTGCACTTGTGTTTGCGGCTGCGCTGTGTGCTTATCTCCCGGCTGATCCAGCACTCTGGAAGCAGTGTGAGCTCCCTTTCCCAGGCTGAAGCAGGCTTCGGGAGGTCAGGCAGTTTCCAAGGTCAGAAAGTGCAGAACCAGCACAGCCGTTTGTGGGGCCTGGGGCAGGAAGGCCTGTGAAGCCAGAAGTCTGAGACCCGTCCTGCTCACCATGTGAGACCCTTGGTGTCTCTATAACATTCTCTTCACAAGAGAATGGCCGGAGGAATTAAGAGATTCAAATAAGGAAAGGGAAAACCCCAAAGGGCTGTGGTGGGATGGGGGTCTGCATTTGAGGTTCCCCTGGGTCTCCTGAGCCGGCTCTGGAATCTGTGGCAAGTGAAGAAGGTATTCAAGCGCGGCTCCTCCTACGCCTTTGAGTGTCTCAATCAAACTGCTCGTCTGCTGGAGCAGTGCTCTCCTGTCCACCCTTCTGGTTTTGAGAAACATTCTGGGGAATGGATTTGCCAGCTGGGGAGGACAGAGTATTTCTTTGGGTGTGTTTAGCACCATCTTGTCACATTGCGCTGTGAACTGGAAGTGGGCTTTGGTCATCTAGCTGTGACACAACCCAGGACCCAGCCCTGACAGAGCTTCCACCAGGGAGGGAAGGCTTTGGTCAAGAAACCATGTTGATGAAGTTGCCATACAGGAAGGAAGTCAGCAGAGGTAGAGAAGAGCCCAGGCACTGCCTAGGCCGGGCCCAGCTCTGCCTTCAGAGGAGAAAGGTAATCAACTAAGAAGAGAGGCTGGTCCAACAGAGCAAGAAGACTTGGAATTACTGCTTAACCCCAGTGCTTGGTGACGATTTTGATCCAGGAATTTGATGGCAGTTTGAAGCATGATCTACCACAAAGTGTAGAACTGTGCTAAACCTCAAACTGAACCCAATTTTTAAAATTTTGGTACTGAACAAACTGCAAGCTAATGAATCTATTAGTACTTAAACTACGAGAAAGAAAATGTTCTATAAGATAAATCACAACCGAACTGCTAAGATCTTAGGTTCCTAGGTCACAAGAGTGCACTCTGAAAATCCCTCCTGCATGAAGACAGAGGAGCAGAGATGGTCTGCAGAGTCTGAAAGCAGAGAGTCGAGGTAATGAGACACAGAGTGGGGGGAGGGATAAGACTGCTCCCACTGAAATGTGTGGAAACCCCAAACAGGTAATATTTGTGCTTGTGAGTGATTATTCCTGAATTCGTAGCCAAATTTAAGTGAGCCTCTAAGAGGGACAGTGCGTGACATGGGGATGTACTGATGACATAAGCCTTATTTGGCCTCCTTCCTAATAGCTAATAAGTAGTTGCCTTCAAAGGGTTTTGTTACTGCGTGGGGGTGGTGCCTCCTGCACTTGGGAGACAGAGGCAGATGGGTCTCTGTGAGTTCAAGGCCAGCCTGGTCTAGAGAGCGAGTTCCAGGATAGCCAGGACTGTTACACAGAGAAACCCTGTTTCAAAAAATTGTGTGTGTGTGTGTGTGTGTGTGTGTGTGTGTGTGTGAGAGAGAGAGAGAGAGAGAGAGAGAGAGAGAGAGAGAGAGAGAGAGAGAGATTAGTAAACTTTTTTTTTTGTTGTTTTTTGCATCAGCCTAGAAAAGACACTCATAGTGCCAGAGTTCTCCACTAGTGCTATTTGGCCACCTAAGAAACGGTGATACAAAGATCTAAGAAACTCACTAAAGTCCTGACAGAACCAGGACCACCTAACACCAAGGCCGGACTCCCGCAGTGCCAGCCCGCCTCATCCTAAACTCTCCTTAGGTGGAAGCCTGTCTTGGGAGCGGACTACTTTTAGGCATTGAGTGTCTCTGTTCTCCTCCATCAGTGACTGTCACCCACCCGTTCCTTCTGTTACCCCGTCTTGATAACCCGTGTTAGATGCAATAGGCGGTAGGTGGCCAGCCTTGAAGCAAAAGTAGATGAAAAATAAAAACTAAAGTGATATTCAGCTGCCATATGTTACTTTCAGGTTTATATAGTTTAAGAAAATGAATTAATATGGAAAGTAATGATTTCCCTTAAATGTTCTTGCCAGGGTCACCTGTGGAAAATATGGTACCTTTAAACACACCAGAGAAATGGCCCCTTTCTGGTGGGTACAGGTGCAGATGAGGTACATACTTGACCAAGCAGTAGGCTTGGTGGTATGTGGTTTGTGCACAGCCTACCACTGTGTATATTACACACTGTACCCCTGGGGCACATGGTAGCCCTGACTGAGTCCAGGCTGCAGTTTGCCAAACATGCAGTGGAGAGAAGACGGACACCCTACAACCTCTGGGATGTCAGTCGCCATACACATCACTCTCAACCCAGAAGATGAGGAAATAGAAGTTTTTTTTCTTTTTTGAGATTCATTTATTTTATGTATAAGCATGTTTTTGCCTGCATGCAATCATGTGTACCACATGTGTGCCTGGTGCCCACATCAGTCGGAAGAGAATGGTGGATTGCCCAGAACTCAAGTAATAAGTGGTTGTGAGCTGCCATGTGGGTGCTGGGAATGAAACCTGGGTCCCCTGCAAAAGAAACAAGTGCTCTTAACTGCTGTCCATCCCCCAAATCTAAGTTCTTTATTATGTCTTCATATTCCTGGATTCGAAATAAAAATCACAGTTTTTGAATCAGTCTGTGATTTGAATCCCAGCTCCGCCACTCACAAAGTAAATTATTTTAGCCAAGCTCCTCAGCCTCTCCAACTCTCAGTTTTATCATTTGTAAAATAAGATTGCCACTGGGGCCAGCAAGCTGGCACAGCAGTTACACAAATCTCATACCCAAGTTTAACCCCCGTTAAAAGCCGGATGCAGTGGCACACATCTGTAACCTTAGTGAGATGGGGGTGGGGACAGTGAATCGCCCAGAAGCCAAGGGGCAGCTGGCCTAGAACAGCAGCAGCAAGGGGAGGTGGGAAACGAACTCCCAAAAGTTGTCTTCTGACCTCCACGTTCACACCCATGTGTATACAAGTAGTTAAAAAAAAAAAAAAAAAAAAAGGCTGCAATGAGGCTTCCTGGGATAATGTATATAATGTGTACACTTGTGCCGGACACAAATATTATGCTTGTTCGGTGTTGGGTACACTGTATGGATGTCATAGTTACCTATTGTCTTCCTGCCAGTGGACAAGTTTTCAGTTTGATGCATTTGTGAGGAATGCGAATGCTCTTCTACAGTAATACTCAGAAAAAATGCTGAGCAAGGCTCCAATATAAGCATGCAGGAGACATAGTCATTTATTTAATGTCCTGAAGGAGGTGTATAGCAAAGCGCACAGTAGGACATAAGAAGCATGACAACCTAGGAGCTATCTCCCAAAGGCCCAACACAACATCAGTGGTGCTGATGATTCTTTCCGACGTCCCCACTACTGCATCTAATTGCACCTTGTGCTGAACACCACCAGGGTAAACGTGTGCGCTTTTGGTTGCCTCATGGGAAGACGGCTCATGTGTGTAAGTCACATACTGGGCACCGGAATGCACAGGCACCCACAGTTCCATATCCCAGAAGTAGGTCACAGGCCCAGCACCAGTTCCAGAAGAGCTGCTCCTCAGTAGAGGAGGCAGAGACTGTGGTCAGCAGGAATTTAAAAGTGGTTACAGGGAGTAGGGTGCTGTGTGAGTGCCAGAGGGAGGATGCCACGTGGAAAGTTAGTCCTTTACATGTGTCTAATGTCAGCGACACATGTGTGCTGCCAACGTTACATTTTTAGCGTTAAATTCTTAAAGCTTTTGAAACAGAGTCTTTCTTTGTGGCTCTGGCTGACCTGGAGCTCACAGAGATCCACCTGCCTCTGCCTCCTGAGTGCTGGGATGAAAGGTGTGCGCCACCACACCTAGCCTGGAAATTGATTTTTAAATTTGTTGCCAATTCATTGGAGGTATCTGAGACAATGGCCCAGTCATTAGGCTATAAACAAAATGTCATCATAGACACTAAAGGACTAATCTTTCCTTCCTTTGGAGGGAAAGCAGTGGTAGTGTCAGCTTGGGATGGAAATGGCCCCCAAGGCTCACGGTAAAGCCATGGTTGCCAGCTGACAGGCTTTGGGGAAGCAGTTGGATCCTAAGGGCTCTGGCCTCAGCGCCTAAATCCACAGATGGACTCATAATCTGACGGCATTGCTAGGAGGAGGTGGGGACAAGGAGACTGGGCAAGCTGGAAGAAGCAGGTCAGCATGCTCGCTCTGGTTCCCAGCGCCTCTCTCGCGCTCAGTCTGCTCCCTGGCTGCCATGCCGTGAGCAGCCTTTCTTGTCCATGCTCTTCCTCCATGATGTCTGCCTCACTAAACACGGGTAGAAATGAACCCCTGAGCCAAAGTCTTTCCATCTTTAAGTCATTTTCTTAGGTTGTTGTCACGGAGACTAAAAACTAACACAGTAACATTTTCGTCACTGTAAACGTATGTGTTTTTTACGTGTGTGGGTAGAATATCTTTATGGATTATGGATAGCCCTGGCTTGTCCTATGCAGCTCAGTTTGCATGATGTCACCTGACCGGCAGATCCCCAGAAATGCTCTTTCGTGGGGGTGGCTTTGTTTTTCCTTTTTCCAAGTCACAGCAGCCTTCTTGACTTTGATGCCCTTTGGTGCTTTTCCCCTATTAGGAGATAGCAGAAATGTCCATGCCACCCCAGTGCTTCCCCTGAAAGCCGGGAATAGAACCAGGCACATTTGTTTAGTGATGGTACCACGGTAAAGGAAATTTTCGTGGCAATTTCAGAGCTAACCAATCTGGGAAACTGCTAAAAAAAAATCTCAGCCCTCTTAGAATCTTTACTCTGTAGTAAGGCATACACTTACCAAGTAACTGTTAACTAGTCATAAGTACTAAAAAGGTCGCAGTGGGGAGCTGCATGCCAAGAGTATGCAGCAGATGAGCGGTTTGTGGGAGAAGGGAAGGAGGTGTTGGATGGAGACCACGGTAGCTTGCTCTCTGGGCTCCAAGGTATTCCAGCCTCCAGAAGCAACATGTGAAAAGGGGTGGGTTGGAGTGGCAGAAAAAGAGTTTGAATTGTAAGGGACTTAATTAGCCTTTGTAAAGATCCTAGCATCCAGATACAAGACTCTAGCTCCTCACTGGTCAGGAGATCTTCCCTCTCTCCTGCAGGAGGTCACACTAGAAGCTGGCCTCCCCCTGCAGGATCTCTCTCTCTCTCTCCAGCATTCTTCTGAGGCTTCCCTCAGCTGATCTCATGCTGCGCCCTGACTAGAACCTCCTAGTCCCTCCACATCACTGGCCTGTAATGAGAGGGCCAATTTACACTCTGTTCTTAGGTCAGGAGATGAACCCAAGCTCACCATCCTCATGCCTTCCTTCAGATCAGCACATCCTGGCTGTGCAGACATTTCCCAGGCTGTGGAGCAAACACTTGAGTACATGGCAGGTTACACCTGGAAATGCCTGTGGTACAGTTGCTGTATACACCTGGAAAGCCTGTGGTACAGCTGCTGTATACACCTGGGAATGCCTGTGGTACAGCTGCTGTATACGCCTGGAAATGCCTGTGGTACAGTTGCTGTATACACCTGGAAATGCCTGTGGTACAGCTGCTGTATACACCTGGAAATGCCTGTGGTACAGCTGCTGTATACACCTGGACTGCTGCTGGCAGGGTTCCTAGGCCCAGACCCATCAGCAAGGCCCGCTGTCTAGCAATGCCGATTGTCCTGAAGACTGCTGTTAGGGTAACTCTTGGCGCCCATCCTCTGCTGCCCCACTTGAGAGCCTCTCCAGCATATTCTTCAGTAGCTTTCAGAGATCTTCCGACCCATGACTCGCGACGGCTGTTATGACAGCCCTTCTGCCTAGAGCCTTAAGGGCCTATCTCCGCAAACTTCAGCAGTGGCCTTGTGTGATAAATTTGCAGTTTGGACTCAGCACCCTCTTGTCTATAGAACAAGTACCTTCTTGCAAACTGAGCACCATCCTCCATCAGAAACCACATGCCCTGGTATACATGAGTAACTGCTATGGGCTTGATTTCCCCTTCTCTCCTGTGGGCATGATAATGACATCAGCTTCTATCTCTTGAACCTTGCCCCTGCTCATTCATTGAAAACTATCAGCGTATAGTAATCCTTTCATTTATCTGGCAGAATCCTAGGTTCGTGGAGGGCATTAAATGAGTTAATATGCAGAGTGCTTCATGACCTGAAATGTATTAAGTAAAATTATGTTATTCAAAGTGGATTTGGGGACTGGAGAGATAGCTCAGTGGTTCAGATCACTTAGTGCAGAGAAGCCAGGTTTGGTTCCCAGAACACACATCAGGTGGTACTCAAACACCTGTAATTCCAGCTCCAGGAGATCCAAGCCCTCTGCTGGACTCCATTCATGTAGGTACATACACATATACATATAAATAAAAGTAAGTAAATCTTTTTTTTAACTATTCAGGAATTTCACATAATGAACCCCGATCACCCTTACTTCCCAGTCCTCCCAAGTCCACTGCTTGCCCGCCATTCTTGTGGCCTCCCCTCCAAGAAAAGACTGAAAAAAAAAAAAGTCCAATTTGAGTTGTCCATATAGCTAGTCACTGGAGCATGGTCAAAATCTTAGAAAACAGCCGGGCGTTGGTGGCGCACGCCTTTAATCCCAGCACTCGGGAGGCAGAGGCAGGCGGATCTCTGTGAGTTCGAGGCCAGCCTGGGCTACCAAGTGAGCTCCAGGAAAGGCGCAAAGCTACACAGAGAAACCCTGTCTCGAAAAAAACCAAAAAAAAAAAAAAAAAAAATCTTAGAAAACAAAGTGGATTTGGAGAATTTAGAAGGTGAAAATTGGGCTGGAGAGATGGCTCAGAGGTTAAGAGCAGTGGTTGCTCTTCTGAATTCAGTTCCCAACAACCCATGGTGGCTCACAACCATCTATAATGAGATCTGGTGTCCTCTTCTGACCTGCAGGCATACATGGAGGCAGAATGTTGTATAAATAAATCTATTTTTTAAAAAGGTGAAAATTATAATCAGCAATAATTCTTTATGTAATATTGATTTACAAACATATATCTACTTCTGGTACAAATTGTTGAGTGTTTTAGTAAATATCTACCAAGGGCCTTCTCTGTGTCAGACCCTATTCTAGGGGCATAAGACACATCAGTGAAGAGGGAAAGGCTTGCTGCACTTCGGGGCTTAAATTCTAGCAAGCAGATGGACGGTAAATGTGAGGAAGCGGTGCGCAGTGCCGGAAGGTGCCGTGTGCCGTGGGAGTCAGGAGCAGTGGGGGTCGATGGAGACGAGCATGCAGGAGACGGGCAGTCTGCATTTTCCTTTTGCTCGTTTTTAAGACAAGGTCTCTTTCCTGTGTAGCCCAGGCTGGCCTCCACCTCCCAATCTCCCTCCTTCTGCCTCTCTGGTGTTGAAGTTAACAGCCTTGCGCCACCACGTCAGGCCTCATGGGTTGGATTTTCCATCGGATTGAGCCACCTCTGTCTGCTTCATATGCTTCTCCTCACCCAAGAAAACCTGAGTGGTGGCTTCCATGTGTCAGGAGCAGCAGTGGGAAGGCTTGTCCCTCCCAGAGCCTCCTTCCTGGACAGGAGCATGAAGAGTAAGCAGTAGTTCCCCGTTATCTAGACTTCGACTTTGTGCTGTTCCAGTTTTCCAAGGTCAGGTCCAGTCTGAGCATATTTAATGGAAAATCCCAGAAGTAACTTAGAAGTATGAAGCAACTTTCATAATTAAAATTATAAAATAAAATATATCATTTCTATTATTAAATTTATTTATTTACATTAAATATAATACTTATATTAAGTAAATATACTATTGTATATTTAATTGTTAAATTTTAATTATTGTTAATGTCAAATGGTGCCTAATTTGTAAATTAAACTTTATCATAAGATGTATGTCTAGAGAAAAGTGTACTTGCGTATGGCAGGGATGGCACTAACTGGGCCCTGCAGATAACTAGGGACTAGTATATGTGTGATAATTGCAGGTTGAGATGAGCAGTATAAAGGCAATAAGGTGATGGGAGGTGTCACTTTGTCACTGGGACAAAATGTCTAAGGCATGGAGACTTGATGACAGCCCAGGATGGCCAGAGCACGGGGAAGCGAGCTTGCCACCAGCAACCCTCTTCCTCCGGTGAGGCCCACAGCCTCCCAAACAGCACTGCCACCTGGGGACCAGGCACCACACGTGCATGGACCTGTGGGAGGCGTTTTCATGTCCAAGTCATAGCAGAGGGAAAATGAAAATGGGAACATACAGAAGAGATGGCCGTGACTTCAGAGCCCGGCCTGAAGCGTGAGAGGAAGCCATCCCTAGGCAGTGTCTGAACAAGGGTGCTGTGAAGGTCCCAGGGCCAGAAGAAACCTGGCAGATGGGAGAAGCAAAGGGAGCCTGTGTGGAGCAGGAATGGACAAGCGAGTCGGGGAGAACGGGGCACCCCATGGATAACGCGGTGCTGGCCGGCTGCAGAGAAGCCTGGATTTTCTCCCAAGATGGGGAAAGGCCTCCGAAGGCTTTTAGCATGAGTCAGCCAGATCTCTCTGTATTTGTGCTCTGTACAAAGGTTGGGTGCACGAGCACTTCTACCATAGTCAACTAGGCAGGTCACAGTTTAGTTCTCTAGCTACTTGATGCTGACATTCACTGAACCGCTACTGTATGCTGAATACTTCACTTACTGGGCTGTGTCCGAATTCCTACTCTGTGCTAAGTGATGTATTTGCTGGGTTATCTGTGACAGTCACTGAACTCCCTACTGTGCGATGTGATGCACTTGATGGTGTGTGTGTGTGTGTGTGTGTGTGTGTGTGTGTGTGTGTGTGTGAGAGATTTCATTCTCTCTGCCCAGTTCCTACTTTCCAGGAAGAATCAGCATGAACTACGATTCCACTGTCTTGGGTTGAGTCCCCAGGACCAAAAGACCTGGGGAAGGTCAGGGAGCAATAGGTTCAGACTGACTAGCACCAAGGCAGCAGCTGGTGTGCGCTGTCCATTTTAGGATAACCTGTCCTTGCCACTCGTGAAATGTGCACTCTTGTTCAGAAGCCAGAATGTGCAACAGTTCTTCCCTCTACCCGCCCTCAGGGACAGCAGTCAGGTGAGAAAGGAAGGGCCAGCCTCCACTCATTCAGCCAGCCCTTTAAGTTCACAGGAAAACAGTATTTGCCCTTTGAAAACCAACTACCTGGATAGACAGCTCATTCTTGCAGTGAGACATTTCAGAGAACAGGAACTTGTCCTAAGGAACAATATTCAGATTGTAAATGCTTTCAACATTTGGGGCGACTGAATGCTGGTGGAATTTGCTGAAACCAGGACATAGAACTCCGAGGGCTTAGGAGACGACAGCCTCTGAGCCTGTTTGCCAGGTTTCTCAAGCCAGCAGGTGCCTGGGCAAGCTTGATCCTGAGATGAACCCATGGTAGGCAGGCCATCCTAAACACTGCTCCATTTCAACAAGCAAAAAGACCCCACGAACCTGTTCCCCTTTCATCTTTGCAAACAAGCAACCCCAAACGGTTAGGTGGGCCTATTGCATCATCCACGAGCCTGACACTACCCGTTCCCACAGTCGGTGCACGCAACCACAGGTCTGGAGGCTTGCTGTTTACCTACTCACCGTAGTGGGTGAGGTTGCCCCAGCCAGCCACCCCTGTGTGGAGCACATTCAGTCGCTCACGACATGTCACTCGAGTCTCAGGTCAGAAAAGGAACCTCCCTTGTCGCGCCGTGCTACCTTGAATTGGATAGCTTTCAGTGTATTGCAGCCTGGCACGCACAGCTTGTCCGTGCCCCTGCTGGAACCCGTTTTGAAGACAAAATCAAAAGGATGTTCCTCTTCCTAGACACAGTTCTGCCCTATAAAGGGCTTCTGTTTTGTAATCTGTTTTCGAGATCTGGTGCTTGTGTTTCTAACACCCCATCACGTGTGGTCTGACGTAGACCTCACCATGACTATGAGCAAATGCACTGCGAGGATGTGTGTGGGATGGCGGAGCCAGCTCCCTGCAGCAAACCGTCCTTTGTTAGAAAATTTCCATAGGGCCTTGCAACCCCACACAGTGGATTCTGCTTCCATAGGCCTGCGCTAGCTGGATATGGAATGCGAGTTTGACTTTTGCAGGATTCCAGGTCAGTATCCTCATACAGAGCATTCTTTTTTTAGTTAGGGTTGATTTCTAAGTTTCTTTTTATAGAACACGACTTGCAGTAGAGGGGAGAAAGCTGTTTGTCGGTTCAACTCTATTATTTTATTTATGTTAGGAACTGAGTTGTCGGAGTGCTGGCAGGAAGGCTCGGCCTTCTTTGATCGGAGGATTTAGAAAACCGGAGTCCAGACTGGCTCTGGAGAGCAGCCTGCCCCTGGGAAGGGCCGCTTCCTCCTCCTCTGTCATGTCTTAAAGATTTACCGATAAAACATCACAGACTTCAGGAGTTGGGGAGATGGCTCATAGGATAAAATGTTTATTTTGCAAGCTTGAGGGCCTGAGTTTGGATCCCCAATACTTAACGTGGCATGAACCCGTAACTATAGTGCTGGGGAAATAGACAGAAAATAGCTAGAGTTCACTGTCTAGCCTGATTGGTAACCTTCATATTCAGTGAGTGACCCTGTCTCCAAAAAAGCAAGGTAGAGAGTAATAGAGGAGGACACCTGGCAGTCTCTGGTCTCCTCATATGCACAGACAGGAACCGTGGACATGTATACGCGCGCGCGCACACACACACATACACACACACACACACACACACACACACACACACGCACGCACACACCAAACACCAGATTTTAATGGCAAGTCCTATAAAGAGGTACATGGTAATTCTAATTCTAAGTGTTTTTCCCTCTGTATATTTTGATAGAAGTGTCTTAACTGGTTATAGGGAAAAAAGCTTTAATTAATTAAGCTGGAGATACTGGGAAGTAATGGTTGCATCATTTCCAAGAATTATTTTCTTGTTTTCAAATTCAGTCAGGGAACAAAGGCCTAAAAACAGCATCCTGGATAGGATGATGTAGGGCCTGATTTTTAAATAAACGAGTGGACAGAATCATTTGAACAGAAGATTGTTGTGACCAAAATAGTTCTTGAGACTTAGAAAACAAGATGTAAGCAGTAGTAAATTGTACAAACAGAACAAGATGGCAACCGTGCCGATCAAAGAGCAGCTTTCCCTGAGACTGGTCAGGAGCAGCTCCGTGGTCCACCCGGCCCCGTGGTCCACCTACCTGCTTAGCATACTCAAATCCAAAGAGAATTTGGAAACACCTCTTCACTCACCTCAAGGTGGGAAACAGTGTGCCTCTGTGGGCATGGCTCCATCCCTCACTCCTCAGTTTCCCTACCTGTCTCCCAGGGATTTCCACTTTGTGTCCTACTTTCAGTTACTTTATGTTGAATTCTTTTAGGCATATATATTATTTTCTTTTTATTAAGTAAAATAAAATTAATTTCCTAGAGGCAGAAATTATTTCAAAGTGTTATAAATGTTGCCTTACAGATTAGCGCAGTAATTTCAAAGTTTTTGTCTTAGAATATACTTATACTCGTTTTATTTATGCATATGAGTATTTTCCCTGCATGTATGTCTGTGTACCACTTGCATGCCTGGTGCTCACAGAGGCCAGAGAAGGTGTCAGATCCCCTAGACCTGGAGTTATAGATGGTTATGAGCTGCCATGAAGCGAGGTCCTGTGGAAAAGCAAGTGCTCTTAACCACTAAGTCATCTCTTCAGCCCCTGGACTTATCATTGAAGGTTCAAAGAGGTTTTGTTCATCTGAGGTCTGTCACTATTTACCATATTCAAAAATTCAAATGAGTATTTAAAAAATCATGCAAAATGACTTTGGTCAACCTAATTAAACAATAAAGTAGCATTTTACTTAAAATGTTGATTGTGTGAAATAAATAAACCAGTAAGAAGAGTGGTACTATATTTTATCAAATATCTTCAATTTTGGCTTAGTAGAAAGACAACTTGATTTTCACATCTGTTCCTATATCCGGTTGTAAAACAACATATTCATTAGTTGAGGTATATAAAGAAATTCAACTTTGCACAAACAAGTAGTTGGAAAAGAGGGTTTCTCTTAATAGCCTTTCTAGTTAACTGTGGACAGTCTTTGATATAACACCAAAATTTGACATGATGTTCCTTAAAAGTTAGTTGCAACAAGGACTTTGAATCTTGCATACTTTATTACTTTGTGAGTCTACTAGCCTCTTTTGTACCTTTTAGCACATGCATTATTTTTTTAATGCATTGGTCATTAGAAAATACTGGTCCCTTGAGTTAGGTCAACCTTCCAGATTTGCTAAACAATATCCAAAAAATATACTCATTCACATCACTATCAACCTCATGAGAAGAATCACTCTGTATTGTGAAATGTGGCTTCCAAAATTTAAATTTCACATGAAAACAAAATATTATTATTGATAGCAAAATACCTATGCCCATGAAATGACAGGGAATCTTAGTCTGTTTTCAAAACTGCAATAGCTACAGTCTGTCTATCAGTGATTCTCTCAAAATGGTATTCCAGGACAAAAGGTTAAGTCTGGTTAAGCCCACAACTCAAAGAACTACCCAGTTGCTTTTCTTGGAAGCAATTATGCTTCAATATGCACTTTTAAATATTTTACATGTACCGCTTTGTTTTATCACACAGAATCCATACACAGACACACACACACACACACACACACACACACACACACACACACAAGCCTCAAGGTTAAAAGTTAATCAAATGATTCATTTTCAGTCCTTCCATTGATTACCTGTGCATGGTGTCTGCTGAGGGCTGGCACCTGTCATTGCCATTGCTGGTCTATATTTTTCAATATACTGAAAAACACAAATAATATCTCTGTGTTACTACAAATGGAGTTTTGACCTCACAAATCAAGAAAATATCTTAGGAAACCTAGAGGCCCTTGAAACATGCTTAAAAACTGTCAAGCTACAGGATACAGGAATAAAATTGTCAAGAACTAATTTTTATTTTCCTCTTTCTTTTGCTCTGGCTAAATAGAGTTGAACTCACTTTGGCCTGATTTTTAAGGCTTTAACTCAGGAAGTTCTGTTTGCACATATGTAAATACAGACATTTGCTTAAGTTGCTCTCTGCTCATCATCAACATAGGCAGCTTGCATGTGCTGTACAGGGAGAGAGAGGACAAAGACGGGCAACATTGTTCCTGTACTGTGGGGGCTCATCAAGAAAGATGCATGTGAACAAACATATTCTCAGCTCCAATATGGGCATGAACACACAACCAGAAATCCTACCAGAGGGAGGCTGCCCTGGTGAGGGATTACTTGAGATGGGTATGTCTAAAGACTGCCAAGTAGGAGAGCTCCAGGCTGGAGACACAGGCCTTGAAGAGAAAGCATGAAGCCCACAGGAAGTAGGTCTTCCAACACTGTGAGAAACGTGGTCCATGAAAAGGAAGGTGTGCTGACGGACCTCTGGATGTGGGGCTGAGAGGCTGGGATGGAGAAGGGGCTTCTGCCCCTGACTGTTTGAATATTTGCCATGAGCTGAGATTTATTTTCTTTTTTATGAGGTTGGTAACTCTGGAGCTGTGGCAGTAGCTCAGTCAGTAGAGTGTGCTCCACAAACATAAAGAGTTGCTACCCATTACCCTTATAAGAAAGTCGGGCATGCTTCCAATCCCGGCACCGAGGATACAGAGTCAGATAATATCCCTGGGACTTGCCTAGCCTAAAACAATGAGCCCTAAATCCCGGTGAGATACCTTGTCTCAAAAATCAAGGTGGATGGCTCCTTAGGAACAACACCTGAGATTGACCTTTGACCTCCACATGGTCATGCACACGCATACTATGTACACCCCCAGTGTATGCATCTGCACACATACATTAACACACAAGGTAGTTAATTCTGAAAACAAGTATAGCAGGATAATTTTATTAGTCATATTTACTTATTTGATATATCTACCTTTTGGGTTTTTTGTTTTGTTTTGTTTTTTGTTTTTTTGAACAGGGTTTCTCTGTGTAGCCTTGGCTGTTCTGGAACTCACTCTGTAGACCAGGCTGGCCTCGAACTCACAGAGATCCACCTGCCTCTGCCTCCCAAGTGCTGGGATTAAAGGCATTCACCACCACTGCCCAGCTTATCTAGAACATTTTTATTGGCCTTTTAAGATATTTTTTTTATTTTATATGTATGAATGCTTTGCCTACATGTATGCCTGTGTACCACATGTGTGTCTAGTGCCCACGGAGGCCAGAAAAAGGCATCAGATTCCCCAGAACTGGAGTTACAGATAATTGTGAGCCACCATGTGGATGCTGAGAATCGAACATGGGTTCCCTGGAAAAGCAGCCAGTGCTCTTAACTGCTGAACCAGCCCCCCTTTTTTAGCCTTTTCATGTTTCTCTATTTTTTCTCAGTAGCACTTCTAAGAATAGTGAACTTGTCGTATGAAACTTTAAGAAAACAGTTTTAAAAATTACATGTAAATTAAACCTCATCTTTCTGACTTACACTTTTTGTTCCAAACTCTGTGGTGAGCCTTCCATCTGCAAAGGCTCCTCTGAATTCTGGTTGAAGTCACTCTCTGTGAAGGAACGTGGGGGATTTGTTGTGAGGGCTTACAGCTCTAATGTCAGAGGACACCGATGTTGGCCAGAACGGCCTCCTCCCCTTCGGAGCTACGTCCCCGTTCGTCTGCTTCCTGTTTCTGCTGCTGCTGCTGCTGCTGTGACAAAGCCACTCAAGGGCTGGTGAGATGGCTCATCGGACAGAGGACTTACCCTACAAGCCAAGGACCTGAGCTCAGTCTCTGCAGCCTGTGTAATGCTAGGAGAGAGCGGACTGCACAAAGTTGTCCTTTGACCGCCACATGTATACCATGACACATGTATCACCCTCCACATCACACACAATGATTTTTTTTAATTAAAAAATTTCAATTTAAGGGAGTTATTCCAGCTGGTAGTTCAAGGAGCCTCTCCGTCGTGGAGGAGATGGAAAGGCATGGGCCCTTACAGCAGCTGTCACATTGCATCCCCGATGCTACCCTTTAGATGCGTTTCTCCACTTACACAGTCCAAGCTCCCAACCAAAGAGTGGTGCCACCCACAGTGGGCAGGTCTCCCACTCTCAGTGCAATTGAGACAACCTCCCCCAGGCATGTCCAGACGCCGGCCTCCCAGGTGATTGTGGATTCCTCAAGTTGAAGATAGTAGTTGTCACACTTCTTGTTCTTAATGTTCTAACCACGGTTACTAAGAAAAGCTGCTTGGCCATGAATGCTCAGGCTGCAGTGTGTGTGTGTGTGCAGGGGACATGGCTCCATGGCACCAGGCCTTGCCAAGCCGCCGGTAACTGCAGTCCTGCCCAATCCTTCCTGCTTGTCAAGGAGAGACATGTCATTTTTCGTGTGTGTGTGTGTGTGTGTGTGTGTGTGTGTGTGTGTGTGTGTGTATGCGCAGAGAAGTTAAACAAGTTAAGATTATGAACCTGTGGAGAAAGTAGATCCTATAGGATGTATTTCTGCTGTCCATTTTTACTGGTAGAAACAACCACCCATGCACAATTCCAGAAAGATTAATTTAGAGACAAGGCAAAGCAAAGTAGAACTAATATTAGATAAAGAAACCGAAACACTGGTCACAGCAGAAACCCCAGCTAGGAGCGGCTGCAGTAAGTGACCGGAGGCCTGCGCTTCCTCGTTTCCAGAACTAAAGCTGGTGAGCGCATAGGTAGTTCCTTTGTCAAAACTGAAGGATTCATGGGAAGATGCCCTTTCCCTGGGACCAAAAGTGATACAAGAATTGATCAAATGATGCTTGTGTAAAGGAGCTAAACAGCACAATGGGGCCCAGCTTATAACAGACCCTTTACGAAAAAGTTAAGAGGAGTTTTTTGTTGTTGTTTTTGTTTTTGTTTTGTTTTGTTTTGTTTTTCAGAGCTGAGGACCGAACCCAGGGCCTTGCGCTTGTTAGGCAAGCACTCTATCACTGAGCTAAATCCCCAACCCCAAGAGGAGTTTTTGTGTGGACATCTGGTCCCACTGAATAGATGTCATGAGCTAAATACTATATACACTCCAGGACTGGCAAGCCGTTGCCACTGGCAGCTAGAGAAATATTGCCGAGTGTATGCTTTCTGGAGACTGTAGATACGGATGGCATAGGGAGGGGGCTAGAGGTTGCATGGTTAGTATGTCTTGGAGACCAGAGCAGGGTATTGTTTCACGTTTAGATGCAAGGAGGAATTGCCGAGAGTGAGAACTGTGAGTTACTGTCTGCATTTTTTTTTTTTAAAGTGGAAAGTACTGGAACAGAACAGACTGTATGTATCATGTGAAGTCAGGGTCTTCATCTCATGTGTGTCTTAGGTCACTGTGTGCTGTGTATTTGTTACTGTGGACAAGTGTAAAGGCTACTGCTGTGGCCACTAGGGTGTCAGTAGGCCCTGGTCACCCCAGGTTCACAGTACAACATACAGAAAATGACAAGATTATTCAACCCCCCCCCCACACACACAAACACAGCGGTAAGAATGTGTGGTCTGTCCTAATTGTCAGCTTGACTGGGTTGAGAAGGACGTAGGAGATTTGTAAAGCATGGCCCAGGATGTAGCAGAAAGGACAAGCGGGGAAGACCCCCCTGAATGTGGACAGCACAAGGCTGGGGGCTTGACTAGAGTAAAAGGGGGTCCGCTAACCAGAGCTCCTTCGTCTCCTCCCTCTACCCCTCCCCCTCCCTCCTCCTCCCACCACATGTGAGCTGCCCTGTTCAGTCACACTCTTCCGAGATCAACTAAAACCTCTGAACCGCTGTTTCTGGGACGTTTTTCACAGCACCAGCAAGTCTAACTGAAGAGAGTGGGTTATGCATGCTTCATGCTGCATGCTGCATGCTGCATGCTCAGCATCCTTAGACCATCTGGGAGCCATCATGCCTTTCTTTTTCATTCTGCTGCAGGAAGCCATGATGAGACCCATTAGCAGAGACTTAGGAACGCACTTTCCTGGTTTAGGGTCTTGTCATCTTTGTTTGCCTTCATTTTAAAACCTCTAGTCTAATCTGATTATAATGAAGGAGAAATCAAAGTGGTCTGGTTCTCAGCAGGCCACGTGTGGAGAGGAGCCAGGTGTCCCTGGTGGTCAGACTCAGTCTGCCCCTCAGAGAGAAGCTCATCTGAGGAATGAGTTAGGTATGGCTCCTTCCATTCTTGCTGTTTCTCTGAACAGATACCTCATATAAACGTACCACTCACTTATGGGAAACTTCAAAATAAGTTAGATTATTTCTGCTGTATGAATTATGTTGGGATCAGATCGTTAAGGTTATCTTTGAAAACATATAAAGGAGGCTGGGGTATGGCTCAATGGTAAAGCCGTTGACCAGCATGTAGAGGCCAGGGATTCAGTCCTCAGCAACATATACACACTCTGCATCCCCCCATTTCTGCACCCCCATCAAATGTAGCTAGGTGTGTTGTTACATGCATGCCCTTACTCCCAATACTTAGGAAGCAGCAGCAGGCCTATCCCTATGAATTCAGTTCCAGCCTGGCCTACATATATCTAGTCAGCAGGACTTGGGATGTGACTCACCTAGCATGTGTGATAGCCTAGCTTTAATCCCCAGATCCTTTGTGGGGGAGGGGACTTCAAAGAAGGCAGAGGCAGGTGGATCTCTGAGTCTAGATAACAATAGGACCGTGTCTTCAGGGGAAAGTCAGATGAACAGAGGATGCTTCTAAAAGACCATGATGCCACTCAGCTCTAGAGTCTCAGAGACGCAGCCGGGTGGGGAGACCCTTTCTGCTTGAACATACAGAAACTTGCCCTCCCCATATTTGGACACACACACATAGCCAAGACTTCGTAGCAGGCAGGGGAAGGAGTCCTGGGAGGATTTCCAACTACAGCTACTCGCAATGGCATGAGAAACAGTCTGGGGCGAGAAGGTTAGGCTTCTAATGTGGACTTCCAAGTCTTAGGAAGAGCAACAGGATGAGATAAAAGTCCGAGTTTTCATGTGAAAAACAGTTTTCCCCAGAAGTAGCAAACAGCCTAGAAATGAACAAGTCACTGATGGAAGAAGGCCCCTGACCGTTTGTTTCTCGTTTCAGATGACAGTCATGTCCCTCTCCAGGGACCTCAAGGACGACTTCCACAGTGACACGGTGCTCTCCATCTTAAACGAGCAGCGCATCCGGGGCATTTTATGTGATGTCACCATCATTGTGGAAGACACCAAGTTTAAAGCCCACAGCAATGTCTTGGCTGCCTCAAGCCTTTATTTCAAAAATATATTTTGGAGCCATACGATCTGTATTTCCAGCCACGTCCTGGAGCTGGATGATCTGAAAGCCGAGGTGTTTACAGAAATACTTAATTATATCTACAGCTCCACTGTTGTGGTCAAGAGACAGGAAACTGTCACCGACCTTGCCGCTGCGGGGAAAAAGCTGGGAATATCATTCTTGGAAGACCTTAGTGACCGCAGCTTCTCAAATTCCCCAGGTCCCTACGTAGTCTGCATTACTGAAAAGGGCGTGGTTAAAGAAGAAAAAAATGAAAAAAGGCACGAAGAACCAGCTGTTACCAATGGGCCAAGGATCACAAATGCATTTTCCATCATTGAAACAGAAAATAGTAATAACATGTTTTCTCCACTGGACTTGAGGGCAAACTTCAAAAAGGTGTCTGATTCCATGAGAACAGCCAGCCTCTGCCAGGAGAGGACCAGCGTCTGCCACGAGGCAGAGCCTGTCCGCACGCTTGCTGAGCATTCGTATGCTGTTTCTTCCATCACTGAGGCTTACAGGAGTCAGCCTGTGCGGGAACACGACAGCACTTTATCTGGTAAGACAGGAAAAGAAAACGACGACGACGCACTTGCCACAAAAGCAAAGCCATGCCGAAAGCCAAAGACCCCAACCCAGGATTCTGACCCAACTACAGAAAATGCACCACTGCTCCCAGTAACCAACCCAGAGGTTAATGACGAGAGAAGTCCACAGCCAGCTCCAATTCTGCCGCACTCAAAACCTCCCAGCCATGAAGGAGATGTCCATTTTCCCAGGGAAGAGGAAAAGCAACCCCCTGATATTCCTGGTCCAGCAGCAGCAGAGGTCCCGCCCCTTGTTTATAACTGCAGTTGCTGTTCCAAATCCTTTGACAGCAGCACACTGCTCAGTGCCCACATGCAGCTCCACAAGCCAGCCCAGGAGCCTTTGGTATGCAAGTACTGCAACAAGCAGTTCACCACCCTCAACAGGTTGGATCGGCATGAACAGATCTGTATGAGGTCTAGCCACATGCCCATCCCAGGAGAAACCCAGCCGTTTTTAGAAAACTACCCCACTATTGGACAGAATGGAAGTGCGTTCACAAGTCCGGAATCCTTAGTACCAGAAAACAGGATTGGTGAACTTGCCAGCGCTGGGAGTGCCTTGCCAGACGCGGACCACATGGTGAAATTTGTGAACGGGCAGATGCTCTACAGCTGCACTGTGTGCAAACGTAGTTATGTGACTTTATCCAGCCTCCGAAGGCATGCAAATGTGCACTCGTGGAGAAGAACATACCCCTGCCATTACTGCAACAAGGTCTTCGCACTGGCCGAGTACAGGACACGGCATGAAATCTGGCATACTGGAGAGAGGCGGTACCAGTGCATATTTTGTCTCGAAACTTTTATGACCTACTACATACTAAAAAACCATCAGAAGTCTTTTCATGCCATAGACCACAGACTCTCCATCAACAAAAAAACTGCAAACGGAGGCTTGAAGCCTCCTGTCTATCCATACAAACTTTACAGGCTCTTGCCTATGAGATGCAAGAGGGCACCTTATAAGAGCTTCCGGAATTCTTCCTACGCCACTTCTCGAGAAAACAGTCAACGGAGTGTGTCTGCGCCGGATACGTTTGTTGTTCTGAATCTGCAAAGCTCTGAAATGCCCACACTGAACTTACAAGATGGCAGAAACCCCTTGACCAGCAGCCCCGCCATCCCCGTGGAAACACCTGCACATGAGGGCACACCCACTCCCGCCAAAGTGAAAAATACAGAAGGCTTCAAGTGGAAAAAGGAGGCACTGAAAACTGACCTTGTCAAGAACTTTGATTCGACTGAGGTGTCAGTTTCTTCCACTGGAAACTCTGTCAGTGCCAGCCTCCAGGCGGAGCCCACCCATGTTTCATCTGGGGGGAAAGGCAGCGAGCTGAACTCAGCCTCTGTGATCAGCTACAGTGGCCCGGTGCCCTCTGTCATTGTACACAGCAGCCAGTTCTCATCGGTGATCAAACACAGCAATGCAGTTGCCGCCCTGACCAGCAACCACGAAGCTCCGGCACAACCTGTCATCAGTCCGTCCCTGAAGGAGGATAGCAGGCCCGAGGCAGAGAAAGCCAGCAAACTTGCAGGCAGGCCCAAAAGCGTGAAGGAGAAAAAGAAAGCTATTCCATGTAACAAGGGAGAAATAACAGAGGAGGCGAAACACATTGCCGATCATGGGGGGTCTTTGGGCAGAACCACTGATGTCGCCGAAGGAACCAGTAAAATCGAAACGTACATTGCAAAACCTGCTCTGCCAGGCACCTCCACAAACAGCAACGTTGCACCCCTTTGTCAAATAACGGTGAAAATTGGGAATGAGGCCATTGTGAAAAGGCATATCCTTGGGTCAAAGCTGTTTTACAGAAGAGGGAGAAAACCCAAGTATCAAACGCAGGAGGAGCCGTTGCCTCAGGAGAGTGACCCAGAAACCCACGGGGACAGCCTTGGGCTTTGCCAGACTGAATGCGTAGAGATGAGCGAAGCGTTTGATGACGCGAGTGACCAGGATTCCACTGATAAGCCGTGGCGCCCGTACTACAACTACAAGCCCAAGAAGAAATCCAAACAGTTGAGAAAAATGAGAAGAGTCAAGTGGAAAAAGGAACATCGGAGCAGAAGCCCCAGCAGGAGGCGCAGATACCCAGCTGAGCTGGACCGGGCAGAGGCGAAGCCACCTCCCGATAAGGCTTTGGAAGAAGAAGAAAATAAAGAGATGCCCAAGCTACAGTGTGAGCTCTGTGACGGCGACAAAGCAGCAGGGGCGGAAGCGGAAGGCAAGCCCCACCAACATCTCACGGTGAAGCCTTACATCTGCGAGCTCTGTGCAAAGCAGTTCCAGAGCCCCTCCACTCTCAAGATGCACATGAGATGCCACACTGGAGAGAAGCCGTACCAGTGCAAGACCTGTGGGCGGTGCTTCTCGGTGCAAGGGAACTTACAGAAACACGAGCGCATCCACCTGGGCGTGAAGGAGTTCATCTGTCAGTATTGTAACAAGGCGTTCACGTTGAACGAGACGCTCAAAATCCACGAGAGGATCCACACTGGGGAAAAACGTTACCACTGTCAGTTCTGCTTTCAGGGTTTTTTGTATCTTTCCACAAAAAGGAATCATGAGCGGAGGCATGTTCGGGAGCATGATGGGAAAGGCTTTGCTTGTTTCCAGTGCCCCAAAATATGCAAAACAGCTGCTGCCCTCAGAATGCACCAGAAGAAACATTTATTCAAGATCTTAAGTAAGCAGGAAAAAATAGGTGACATGTGCCATGAAAACTCAGATCTCCTGGAGAGTCAACTGGGCACTGATTCGGAAGACAGTGACCAAAGGGATGATATACAAACCTTTGCCGAAAATGTCGAGTGACGACAACAACAGTTAGAAAAGTCCTCAAAAAGTTGTTTGTGAGATTGTTTTTCAGGTTTTTTTAAGTTTAGTTTTGTTCACTTAATAGTCACAGAGGAGTGGAGAGGGGGAGTTAATTCTCATGTGTGTAAACTTAAAAAAAAAAAAAAAAAAGGATCCTAGCACCTACTTTGGGTTTTATCATTCACTTCACACAGAGTGCATAAAAACAAAATAGCTGAATTCTCTAAGGACCCAAGTATTTGTGAAGGCTAATGAAGTTCTGAGCTGTGGTATTTTGAACAGTGAAAAAAAGCAGCTGAGTTTTAGCCTAATTTAAAACTTTCCCGTGAGGGCTAATGAGGACTGCTGAACTGTTGTTAGTCACTGGAGAAAACAAGGGTCAGAATCGTGAAAACGGCATCTCTGAGATGAGTGTGTTCAATGCTAACTGAGCTATGACAGTATTTATTCCCATCCAGTTTCTGCACTATTAATCTTTGTTTAAATTAATGGGTATTTACAAAATACTTAACAATATAACTGAAAATATGTAATGGGTAGCCTAAAGTAGGACATTCATACATCCTCTAGAACTACTTTTCTGCAACATAAACCTTGTAAAATACATATATGAATCGCTATACTATAACTGTCTGTGACCCTTGTAGAGAACCATAATGAGCAATAGACCTGCAAATAATGAGGACTGGTGTCGAAATCAGTAGAGCATTTGGAATCTGACTTATGAGCATGTGTGTGCTTCTCGATGGAATGCTGTGCTATCCTCTTAAAGTATGGCTGAGCTGTTATTAGAACTGGTCTACTCAAGTCACACAAAACATAAGTCATGCCTTATCTATGGGGAAAGCCTTCCCACAATTACCTGAGATTACCTATGCCGTATAAACCTTTGCAGTGGCCACACCTCAGAGAATGAAGAATGGTCAAATTCTTCTGAACTCTCTGCAGTCTTCCAGTCATCCCAAGGCCATGGATGTTGGGGGCTATTCCACACAGACTTAAGGGGTCATATAATCTTGATGTCTCCCATTCTACTGAAGGAGTATGCAAGAGGTTGAGTACAAGACATACCTCTGTGCTAGTGAAGTTTCAGGCACTTGGAAACAGCTGAAAGTCTAATGCCTCAATTGTACACCTTCTTGGAGATGATGCAGCCCACAGGTACACACTAGCTGAAAGGACAGCAGAAGCCCCTCCCCCACTGGTGACATGAGCACAAGGGGAAGTGACCACCTTCCTTGCCTCAAACAGCAGCGTTGTTTTTGAGGGATGGGGAGATAGGAGGTGCAGGGACCGGGTTCTGCTCCTTACTAACAGGACTCAGAAGCATCCACAAAGCCAGATGCTGTCCTCATGTTGGCAGACATCTAGTTCCCTAGATGTTAAAGCCTCACTTACGTTTCTAAATCGTTTTTTATATTGATGCAAACTGTCGACAGACATTGCCCTCAAAAGTCAATTTGCCCTTCAGGATGTTCGTTCATGTGGACTAGTATCTTGGTAAGCTGGAACTCATGATTCTTACTGTTAAAACTGCCAGAATCGGAGGGAGGGAAGGAGAGAGGGAGAGCACATTCCTATCTTCCTTCAATCACCAGTGTGAGCAGAATTCAGAACAGTTCGAGAGTGGCCAGCAGCCACTCCTGTTCCCTGGATTTGGTAGATGGAAAACCTGGAAGGTTGTCATTATGTCTGGAAGGTTGTCATTATGAAGAAGTAGCTCAGAGGACTCCAATTTCTTCCAACAAATGTTGTGGTGTGTCCATGAAGAAGATTTAGTGTGGTTTGGGGTAGGCAAGAAAACATTTAAACACCCAGGAAAAAGGACATGATTCAAGGTGACCTTTTTATACTGTAGTTGTTAAGCAACTCCAATATTGTATCTGCATTTATCATTTGTTCATCTACTTTCACCTACATACAGTATTATATATTAGAGGAAAATGGGGAAATGCAAACAAATTCAACTTTATTTTAGCCATTGTATATATGTACACCCACACCATTCACTTGTTTTGTTAAGGATGTAGTCACAAAGGGCTTATGAAAATCACTTTTGAATTAATAATTAGATGACAAGCAATCCTATGATCCACTAATTTGTTCTATCTCAGTTAAGATTATAAAGCAATCAGTTATGTATTTAAGTTGTTTTGATTTAACTACAAATATAAAGTTATATGTACTAATGTCTCTCAGCCCCTTATATGTGGATATTTTTTAAGTGGACTTGTATGCTGATAATTATAGACCAAAGTAAATATGGCAGAATATTTATACATAAAAAATAATTTTGCAAATATTTTCTATAATTGTATTATTCATTTAAAATGTTGATAGCTTGTGTTAGTTTCAGGGAGGGGTGTATATTTTGATAAAATACTTGACTTTGTAATTCTGTATATTCTATACAATTTATAGCAGAGCCATTTTAAGACAACTGGTTACATTTTTTTTGATTGTGAAAATGTTATGAGTGGTGTTTAAGTGTGCATCGAGTACATAACGACCAAGTAGAATTAAAGTAAGTGTAAACAGTGAACATACTGTATGCTGTACAAGACACATTTGTCATTTGCTGTTTTAGCATCTGTATTTTGGTTAGAAGATATTATTAAATGCAGATGTTAAGGATTGGAAAGGTCTAATTTTATTTTTAGAAATAATATCAATTTCTTTTGCTTGATTAAAATAGCTTATTCCTACCTTAAGTCTCTTTTATAAATGTCTTAGTGTTAATTCTTTGATGCAGCTGTTTCATCCTGTGAGTCATGGCTTTGTTGCACACAAACTCATTCAATAATTGTTTCCTTGCGTACATTTCATGGGACCTACATGCTTAGGACCTATAAACTGTGATATTAACAAAATGCAGACCAGACGTGGTGGCGCACGCCTTTAATCCCAGCACTCAGGAGGTAGAGGCAGGTGGATCTCTGAGTTTGAAGCCTTTGGTCTACATAACGAGTTCCAGGCCAGCCAGAGCTACCACAAACAACAACAAAAACTGAGTAAGAAACATTGAATGCTCTAGTAAATGAGTGTTGGGATCAGCCTGATGTGATGACGGTATCTCAGAGTGAAATACTCACTTGAAAGTATTCTGGTCTCACAGAGAACAAATTATATTATTGAATCCCAGGCTCTTAGCAGTGTCTTTACATCTAGGCTTTCATTATCAACCCCCGCTTCTGAAGAGAACCCCATTACCTATTTTGTAGTGAATTTGAAACAGTTCCTCAGCTTGACAGGGTATGGTTTGCCTGATTCCAAATTCCATATGTTTGAACTTTCTCGGCCCTTTTAATAAAAATGCGTATAGCAAACTGGAGAGTGAAGGGACAAGACAGTCTGGCAGCTTTGGAATGTTCTAGAGGCTTCTGTGGAGTGGGCCGAAGGAGGCTGTGTCTAACTCGGTGTCACATGTCCTTAGCTGCTCTTATGGTCTAGAGACATTGCCCCCATAAAACCTGTTTCCAGAGTGTCTATTTGACTGTTTTTTCAGACAATGGTGTGAAGTTATAATTTCATGCCTCTATCAGCCGGAAATCTGTCACATGAAGAAAAGTGTTCCATTGCCACAGACTGTATTCCTAATCTTAGCTGGCCGTCCTGCGGCAAATGCAGTCAGTTGTGAAGGGAAATGTGGAAAGAGGGTTCTGAGGGTCAGAGAATACAACCCACCATCACCAGCAAAGAAGTTCACATTTTTAACACTCACCCGTGGCTACTTACTGCACCGCTTTTCTATTTGAAGGACAAACAAACCAGATTTACCCAAAAACTGATGACTGCTATCCACTAAAAACCAACTGCATTATCTAGTAGCCAGGTATGATGGTACATACCTTTTATCCTAGCTGGGAGGCAGAGGCAGGTGGATCTCTGTGAGTTAGAGACCAGGCTGGTCTACATAGTGAGTTCTGGGACAGCCAGGGCTATTCAGACCCTGTCTCAAAAAGTAAAAGCTGGTAGTAATTAAGGTACACACATTAAAAGTATTTAAAATAAGTCAGATGAGGCAATGCCATTGGTACGTATTTTTAAAAATTCACATTTCAGTTACCGCCTCGTTGATGTGGCTTTCCTCCATCGCCCATCGATCTCTTTGCAAGGATGCATCCAGTTTGGATTTTGTCCGTACCAGAACCTTTTACCCTCTCTCTCACCAAACCCTGGCCATCTATTGACTTCCTTTCAGATAGAATTTCTTTTTCCCTCCCTGGTTTGCACCCTGTGGCCCCAATTCTTCTAGAAATATGGTCACTGAGCAGGTATGTTGACATGTGGTAATCTCTCCAATTATAGACAATGGATGGCAAACCTAGTCATGTTAGAACTGCTACGTTTATTATTTAGCAATAGCAAAGGCACCAATAGCATAGCAAATGTTTTCGTGGGCGAAGGAGATAGCTCAGTTAATAAAAACAGCTGCAATCAAGTCTAACAGCTGGGTTCAATCCCTGAGGCCCACGTGGTGGAAGGAGAGAACTGACACCCGTAGGTTGCCCTCTGACCTCCATACATGAGCACAACACACACACACACACACACACACACACACACACACACACACACACACACACTAAATTATTTATTTATTTATTTATTTTGGTTTTTGAGACAGGGTTTCTCTGTGTAGCTTTGGAGCCTGTCCTGGAACTCACTCTGTAGCCCAGGCTGGCCTTGAACTTACAGAAATCAACCTTTCTCTGCCTCCTGAGTGCTGGGATTAAAGGCATGTGCCACTACTGCCTGGCTTAAATATTTTTAATGTTTCTAAAAAAAAAAATCAAGGTTATGTCTTTTGAGTAATTATAGGTGTAGGTATTTTTTGCCTAACATTCAAAACTTTTGTAGGTAGAGACTTTAAAAGATGGATCAATGCTAACATATATAGAGTTCTTTTCTGGCTGTTGTTTGGTTTTGCTTGGGGTTTTTGAAAACAGGATCTGGCTATGTAGGCCAGGCTTGCCTCAAGTCTAAGATCCTCCTCCTTCCACTCCCCACATGCTGTGATTACAAGTGGGCCTGAATGTCGTGGGATATCTGTACACTGTGTAAAAGATATATTGTCATTGGTATAATAAAGAACTGAATGGCCAATAGCTAGGCAGGAGGTATAGGTGGGACTTCCGGGCAGAGACAGAAGAAGTAGGAGGAATCTAGGTGTAGAGAGAGTCAGACATACAGAATGGAAGAAAGGTAAAAAGCCATGAGGCAAAACATAGATTAATATAAATGGGTTAATTTAAGTTATAAGAGCTAGTGGGACAAGCCTAAGCTAAGGCCAGACTTTTCATAATTAATAATCAATCTCCATGTTGTTATTTGTGAGCTGGTGGCCCAAAGAAAAGTCCGTCTACACCTTAATATACTTAATTCTGAATATTATGCATTTTGTCTAGGCTTGGGCCATAAAGATGAGAGGCAGCATGTATGTTCCAGGTACTTAAGTCTCATGAAAGAGGCTGATGAAGCAACGGACAATTAGGAAATTGACCCTGAGCTCCTAAGGGTTCAAAACCAGAGCAGAAAGAAGTTCTGAGGGGGCCCCCACCTTTACGGGTCAGGTCCAAGTTGGTATGATTGGAACAAAGGAGCCATAAGTAGATGTAAACTGTTAAAAAAAAAAAAAAGTCTGTGGGTAAGCCTGCTGGACAGGCAGGGAAAGGGCACATAGCAGGTCTCTGTGGACCTTAGCACAGCATTGAACTTCTTTCTCTTCTAACACATGGGGACTGTGGTGGAGCTGGGGAGGGACTGAGTGGGAGGGGACATGGGCGGAGAGGTACCAAAAGTTCCAAACAAGGTGAGGCCCTTTGGAGGGCTGGCGCAGAAATGGAAAGTACCCGGTGCTTTTGAGAGAATCACTCTTCCTGTGGTGTAGTGAATAGACCACCAGAGAGGACAAGGCCAGAGACAGGAGAGCAGATGAGAGATTGAGAATGGGTGGGTGGGAGGTGGAAGTGACTTAGATGAGGCTGAAAATGGAAAACAGAAGAACGTTAGAAATAGTAAGGGCATGTCACATTCTGGACATATATTTTTAGATCTTTCACTGTGGAAATTTTCAAATGTGCACCTCCCAAGTATCCAAAATCCTATGCCAACAATTAGTTACCAATCACAGTTTAGTTATCTCTCCCCAGCTCTCCCTCTCACTGTATTATTTTAAAGTCTGGCCTGGCCTGGACAGCATACCATTTCATATGACTAATGCCCCAGGCTCATTCTAACAAGTAAAGAGCGGGCTGGAGAGATGGCTCAGCACTTAGGAGCACTGGCTGCTCTTCCAGAAGACCCGGGTTCAAGTCTCAGCACCCACTTGGCAGCTTACAACCATCTGTAACTTCAGTTCCAAGGGATCTGACATTCTCTTCTGGCCTTCTCGGGCACCAGGAATGTGTGTAGTGGTGCCCATACATACAACACTCATATAATAATAACACTCATATAATTTCATAAAATAAGAAATAAATCTAAAAACATTATTTATTTATTTATTTATTTAGGTTTTTTTGGTGGTTTTTTTTGTTTGTTTGTTTTTGTTTTTGGCTTGGTTTTTTTGTTTTGGTTTTTCAAGACAGGGTTTCTCTGTGTAGCTTTGTGCCTTTCCTGGAACTCGCTTTGGAGACCAGGCTGGCCTTGAACTCAAGAGATCCACCTGCCTCTGCCTCCCAAGTGCTGGGATTAAAGGTGTGCGCCACCACCGGCCAGCTAAAAACATTTTTTAATTAATAGTTACCAGCACAGGAGATAGCTGTCAGTAAAGTACTTCCACTCAAGGCTGACCACTTGAGTCTGGATTCTGAGCATGCATGTAAAAAGCTGCATACATACACCTTGTCCCTGCTCTGGGGAAGCAGAAACAAATCAATCCCCAAGACTCGTTGGCTGGCCAGCCTAGCCAAATCAGTGAGCTCCAGGTTCAGTGAGAGACTCTGATTGAAAAAGTGAGGTAGAGCATCATGAAGACACGTGACATCAACTTCTGTCCTCTGCATGGGAGTACACACTCATGCATGCATGTATGCGTGCACGCGCACACACACACTCACATACACCCACATGCCCAAGTACACATGCACAAATATCACTCCCACACACACACAAATGTTACTTCATATGAAATTTCATCAGCTACATTTTTTTGTTATTATTATCTTGGGCTAGTGAGATCACCATGACCTTCATGGCTTTGGATGTGACCTGGCTGGGGTAACGGGAATGAAGAAATGAAGGGCACACATAGAGAAAGACTGGGATTGACCAGGTGATGCTCCAGCAGCAGCCTGGAAACTCAAAGGCGTTTACTAAACACAACACAAACAAGGAGTGAGTGAGCTAATCAGTGCGGATGTCTGTAGGGGAGCAGTCTGACCTGGAGTCACCTGGGAGAAGGAAGGGGTGGTAGATACTTTCTGCACGCAGGGTCAGCATCTGCACTGGGACCAGGGGAAGACCTTGCCACTGCTTGGAGCCTGACCAGGGAAGGTCTTGTCTTTCCCGTGGGTCTGAGGCATGAGGGTCCTTGACATGACAGTGCTCATGTGAACAATACATTCACTCAGTACTTCATCTGCTCCCCGCAGAGATGGGTGACAGCACATTCTGCTCTTGAAGAGGAGCCAAGTTTGATTCCCAGAACCCACATCAGGCGGCTCACAACCACCTGTAACTCCTGCTCCAGGGGATCCACAGGCCATGGCCTCTGCAGTTCACGTGCACATACCTTCTCTTGCCCCTGTCCCATATATACACATAACGAAAAACAATAAAAATAAATCTTTTAAAAATTCTATTACCATAACTGTCGTGATGTTTTATAATTTAAATCATAATTTGAGGTCTACAGTATAATTTTCTGATCCATAAGTCCCCCTCTCTACCTCTTCTTTTTAAAATGTAGTCTGCTAGGCTGTTCACAGTGTAGGCATTAGCAAGGAAACTTCCTCAGTGGAGCCATATTCTTCCTTTAGAAAGCACACAATATTGAAGACATTGAGTATATTTGGAAGACAGATTTAATAGTTTTTGTTGGTGTTTAGGTACCAGGAGGTAGGAAAAATGAATCAAGGATGACTGTTTCAGCCTGAGCAACTGGAAGGATGGAGTTACCTACAGACAAGCAGACACACAGTCAGAGATTCAGAAGATGTGACTGGTTGCAGGTGTGTCCTCAGTCCCATGAAGCAGAGATGCGTTAGGTACCAAGAATACAGGAGGAGAAGCTGAGGACCATTTTCACTATCCAGTGGGAAACACGAAAAAAATGAGTAATTACCACCACTTTTAAGAGCTATGAGGAAGAGGGTCAAGGTTCTAGGAGACCATCTAATGGGGTAACATGTCCAAAACTGGCCTTAAAGAAGCAGCATTTGAGATGAGATCTTAGAGACGAGTAACAGCTAACAAGAGGAGAGCTTCTGGCCTGCGACCTGCTGTGTGCTGAGCTCTGCCTCTGGAGAGATCACAGTGCACAGGAGATCACTTGGGACCAGAAAGCAAGAGCAATGAGCTTGAGATCGAACTGAAGGACAAAGGGCTGCAGGGCGGGGCACCTTTCGGGTTATGACGAAGATTTGGGTCTTGTATGAGAAGCGACATGGAGGCACTGAGGTGACGATGTGACTCGGTGTTTACTTAGCATGTGTGAGCCCCTGAGTTCAATCCAAAGGAAGAAACAGAAGGGAGGGAGGGAGGTACTGATGGGGAAAGGAGGAAAGAGTAGACCAGTGAGAGGCTTTAAGCAAGGTAAGACAAGTTAGTGTGTGTGTGTGTGTGTGTGTGTGTGTGTGTGTGTGTGTGTGTGCATGTGTGCATGTGTGTGCATGTGTGTGAAGGTCAGAGGGGAACCTCGGGTGTTGTTCCTCAGATACTGTTCACTTTGGGTTTTTGAGACAGGGTCTCTGTCTAGCCTGGAGTTTAACAAGTAGAGTAGGCCAGCTGCCAGTGACCCCTAGGCATTCACTTGTCTCTGCCTCCCCAGTGCTGAGATTACAAGCACACAGGACTACACGCTCCCATTTTTAAAAAATGTATTTTCAATTAAAATAGGATTAGATCACTTTCCCCTTTTCCTTTCCCCCTCTAGGTTTTTCTAGACACCCTCCCTCCAACACCTCCCAAGGCCCCTCTCTCAAATCCAGAGCCTCTATTTCTTTGATTATTATTGTTACATATATATTATATATGTAAACAAAAGGCCGAAACAATGGCAATATCAATAGGCATGCTAATGTGGAAGAGGGAAATTTTCATGGGTCCCCATCCCCTGTCAAAACAAAACATAGGCAACTAATGCCTGCCAGGAGAGGGTATTGCAGAATATTATTTTAAGGTGTGTTTACTTTTGTTTATGTGCATTTGTAAAGCTGTGTTACTTTGCCAGTCTAAAACACCTGATGGTCTAATAAAGAGCTGGATGACCAATAGCGAGGCAGGAGAGAGAGAAATAGGTGGGGCTGGCAGGCAGAGAGGATAAATAGAAGGAGAAATCTGGGAAGTAGCCAGAGAAGGAAGAGGACTCCAGGGGCCAGCCACCCAGCTACACAGAAAGTTACAGAATAAGAGTAAGAATTACAGAAGTAAGAGAATGGGAAAAGCCCAGAGGCAAAAGGTAGATGGGATAATTTAAGTTAAGGAAAGCTGGCAAGAAACAAGCCAAGCTAAGGCTGCTCATTTATAAGTAAAAATAAGCCTCTGTGTGATTTATTTGGGAGCTGGGTGTTGGGCCCCCCCAAAGAGTAAAGAACAAAAACAAACTACAAAAAGAGGGAGAATTAGCTTCTGCCAGAGAGGAGCTCCTTTATTGGTTATCCAGTTTTGTCTTGTTTTTTTTTTTGTTTTGTTTTGTTTTGTTTTTGTTTTTGTTTTGTTTTTTGTCTTGTTTTTGTAAATGTGAGTCCTGGAAATCAAACTCAGGTCCTCATGCTTGAGCGGCAAACACTTCACTTAGTGAGGTAACTTCCCAGGCCCAAGGGAAGGCATTTTAATCACTGTCTTATTATAAAAGAATCTCTGTGATTAGGTATCATGAGCCACACCTTTAATCCCAGCACTAAGAAGGCAATGGCTGGTGACTCTCTCTGTGAGTTCATGCTTAGCCTGGTCTACATAATGAAACACTGTGTCATCCCCCACCCCATCCCCCAAACCCATCCCCCGTGCACCCTCCTCCCCCTCCCCCCCGCCACCCCAAAAAAAAATCACTGTGTCTGAATGTGGAAAACACCTTGAAAGGCTGTGGTGGGTCAAAAGCAGCCATTGGAAAGTGACTGTGAAAGGTGATAGTGGGTCAGATTGTACATCTGCAGTGACAGAGAGGAGATATTTAGGAGGTAAAATCAGCAGGACTTGGTGCTGGGTTGGATTTGAGACATGAGGGTTAGGGAGGGATCAGGGATCAACTTTTGGCAATGAAAGACTTCCCCCGTGAAGCCTCAATGAGAAAGGGGCCAGAGTTCCAGAAAACTCCAGTATCTGAAAGATGAGTCAATAGATGCTCCACTCAAACGGGTCACCTATGGAGAAGGCCAAAGCTTAGAAGAGAGTCAGAGTCTGTGGGACAAGCCAGTCTCTGGAGAGATCAAGTTCCTTCAGTGCTCTCTGCTGCATAATATCACAGTCTGAAAGTCAGTCAGTTACACTCACACACATCCTGGTCCCTCTACCGGAAGGGCAAGGAATTGACATGTCAGCTAGAAAACTTCACGTGAGCTGCCAGGCATTGCCACAGCAAAGCTGACTCATCTCTGGAATGGCTGCTTTCTCTCCCACACTCCAACAACCTGACACCACATACAGGAGGAGAATAGAACATAATTAAGACCGTTAGGCCTGATGTATAGCTTTTAAATATTCAGACACACAATATACAGAACCACAGCTGTATGCTTCTCTCTGTAAAATTGGGGTTGGGGAGGGGTTGGCTGTCACCACTCCCACACACTGCAGTCCTTTCATCACACTATGTCTGTGTACAGCTCCTGGCCATATTAAAATGTTCTCCTATGCCCGCAGTCATTTCTCAACACTTAATTGGAAAGGTTCTGCCTTGCGGTGCTGTTGGGAGATGGCCCCTTCGGCCTCTGCTCTTTTTGTCTGGGACCTCACTGCTACTCTGTGGGAGTGGATGAGATCCTGGATAAATGTGTGCTGTTGATGTGACCATAGCCGTGTCAAGGACACCAGTGCCTCAAACCCATGGGAATGACAAAGCCTTCCCTTTGTCCTTGTGCAGATGTTGATAGTGTGTGCAGAAAGGTATGGGCTCCAGCTTCCTTCTACCCAATGTTTACAGCCGAGAAAGCTCCCCTACAGAGATCTCCTACCAGGATAAGCTAAACCTGCCTCCTCGTTCAGATATATATATATCTGAACCTCCTCAATTCAGATGTATAAAATAAATGCACCAAGTTTCTGGGCTGCTGCTGGTGTGTCTCCATCAAAGCATACAGCCTGCCTGACCTCAGCTTTTCTGTACATATGTCTATCTGTCTGTATGTCTGTCTGTCCTTTCTTCATTCCCTCATTGCTCCAGTCAGGTCAACCCTACAGCCGTTTGGGTCTTGACATGCTCTCTGCGGAAACCATCCTCAACTCGGCATCTGTGTCAAGCTCCATCCAGTAGAGTGGAGCCCAGAGGTAGTTTCCTCAGCACCATCCTCCCAGGAACTGTATAGTGATATCAAGATGAGACACCTACTGAACAGCTGATCTGCCCTCCAGGGTGACCAACATTCCAGTTTGCCCAAGACGGGGCGCTGCTCCCAGCATGCAGACCTTCAGCACTGAAACTGACACGGTTCTAGGCAAACTGGGATGGATGTTTGGTCACTGTAATGGGAAGTCTCTCTAGAAAGGTGGGACTCAAGGGGAAGGAATTAGCAATCATAACAGAAGGAGAAGTAACTGGGGGAACTTAAATCAACGAGAAGCGAGGGGCCACAGAGAAATGTGCCCTGGCTCTCCAGGTCTGGGCTGGGAGGATAGAGGGGATAACCCCAGGGTTCACTTGCAGGTCCTACTGGAGTCCTTCAGTCAACTCACATGGATCCATCCACTCCCGGTCCTCTGAAGGGCTGAGCACAAAAGGCTGCCCACACAAGGCATTTCCCCCAGAAGTTTGAAGAGTCCAAAGAGCTGGCCTTTCCAAGTCTTCTCAGTGTGGTGGATACCTGTGGGTTTTCCTGCTGAGCCCTTTCCTATTTTTAGGAGGAAAGCCCCTAAATTTCCTTCAGAAGCCACCCTTACCCTCTTCTTCAGCAGCCCCACTTTACAAACATATCTGAAATCAGGATCAGGTGATTGGGGCCAGAGAGGGATCTCACCAAGAACCTTTCTGGTGAGACAGAAACAGTTTTTCGCCATAAGGAAAGGACAGACAGTCTAGTGTTATAAGATCAACAACATAACTGAATATAGATTGAAGGTCCCGTAAGAGTATAACGGAGCTGAAAAAGTCTTAGCACTTAATGACGACACAGTGGCCATCAGAAAGACCATCAAAGCCCAGTGCTATTCAGGAGCTTTCGGTGAATCTGGTACAAGCACACCTACATCACTGCCACCTGTGTAAAAACAGCCACGCAATTCTGTGTGGTACACAATACTTGATAGTGGTCATAAAGTACTGGATCAGTTACTTTTCTCATCACATGGCCACATGATACTTGACAGACTCAAGGAAGGGGGATTTACTTTGCCCTACAAGTTCAAGGGCTAGGATCTGCCGTCGTCAAAGGGAAGACATGGGAACTGACGGGTGGTTTGTCCATATCTTTGTGGATCAGGTAGCAGAAAGGTCTCAACTGAAAACAGTTCTCAAAGGCCCACTCCCAGGAGCCCACCTTGGCAAGCCAGGCCCCACAATCTCTTGAAATGACACCACCAGCTGCAGACCATGAACCTATGGAGGACACTGGATTCAAACAGTAACAGCTGTGTTACTGATCTATACATCCACTACACTATACTTCCTATGGTTATTTTGGAGTGTGTTTGTGTGTGTTAAAGTTGTATATACCAGTAAGGCCAGCAACAGCCCTCATACATCTCATGTTCACCATTTTTCTCCATTGCATCAAGAGGCCACATCCAGCAATCAACCTACGCTATCTAATTTTGTGCGAGTAGGAAGTTCATACAAGAAGTTTGCCTAATGACATATCTGAGATTATCCCATCCTTAAGTGACACAAACCATCACAGGCTTTGAGCAGAGCTGGATTCAAGGCCTCACACAGCGATATTCTCACTCGATCTCTGCCCCTCCTTCTCCTGCATATTTCCCTCTGGGTTGGCCTCAGTATAACACTGCTTCTCCCAGTTGATGGCAAAGATGTCTAGACTTAGCACAATAAAGCTCTCCAGCCCAAGAGAAAACATCCTTCAAAAGAAAAAGTAGGAGCTGGAAAAAAATGCCACAGTGGGTCATGCATTTGAAAGCCTGAATACCTGGATTCCGGCTCCAGAATCCACACTGGAAGGAGAGAGCTGACTCCTATGGTTGCCCTCTGCCTTCCACGCCAGTGCTAGGACATGCACATGCGCTGTGCTGCTGAGTTTTTCTGTCAACACAACCTAAAGTCACGTGGAGAGAGAGATCATAGAGAGAATTGCCTACATCAGACTGGGTTATGCACATGTCTTTGGGGCTCATCTTGCTTGATGATTGATGCGGGAGGGCCTGACACATTTCCGGAGGCACCATCCCTAGGCAGATGACTCTGGGCTGTGTAAGAAAGCTAGATGAGCCTGAGTGAGAAAGCAAGCCCATAGGAAGCATTCCTCCATAGTTCCTGTATCCAGCTTCCTCTTTTGGATTCCTGCCCTGACTTCCCTCAATGATGGACTGTAACATATAAGCTAAAACAACCCTTTCCTTCCCTAAGTTGCTTTGGGTTATGTATTCTATCACAGCAACAGAAAGGAAATGCCCCATCACCGCCATCACCATACCATACACACAAATAACAAACGAAAATGATAATAATAGAGCTGTGTGTGGTCGCACATGCCTTTAATACAAGCACTTAGGAGGCAGAGGCAGATGGATCTCTTTGAGTACAAGGTCAGCCTGATCTACAAAGTGAGTTCTAGGTCAGCCAGAAATACATAGTGAGACCCTGTTTAAAAAATTTGAAACAAAAAATCTTTTTTTCCCCCACTCCAGCATAATGTGGCAGCACACACCTGTCATCCTAGGCCTCAGCATACTGAAGCAGGAAGACTGAGAACCAGAGGCCAGAGGATCAGGGAGTGTGCTGTGAGACTGTGTCTCCTAGCACTGTCAGAAGCTGCGCCCATAAAGTCTCACCAACGTGACTGCCTAAACAGGAGCCGAACAAGGACAACCCGGACAGTCGTGCCAAAGCTGGCGGGGGAAAGCCCACGAGGCTCAGCCCTGCACAGAGAACTGCAGACAAGTAAGGAAAGCTGGGAGTGGGAGAAATAGTCCTCGCCAGGGAAGAGCATGCCAACGCTCAACCAGTACCAAGGGGGTCAGCCCTGGAAACATACACACAAGTAACATTATACAGACTCAGCGGGTTATAGTTAGGGATGCATAGAACAACAATCAATGAAAAAAAAAGAGGCCATGAATTTGAAAGAGAGCAAGGAGGGGAATAGAGGAAGGTTTGGAGGGAGGGAAGGAGGGTGAAGTGATGTAATTATATTATAATCTCACACACATACACAAAAACAGACCTATAACAACAACAAAAGAGTCAGAGGCTGCAGAGTGAGATCCTGCCAACAACAACAACAATAATATTCAAAGAGATACTTCTACCCATCTCCTTGGAAACTGAATTCCAGCACAGCACTGCCAGCATCATAGCTGACCCTCAGTCTCTTCTAATTAAAGTGGTATAACGTCCTTTTAGGACATGTTGGAGAGGAGCTGGCCAGAATGGCACCAAACATTCAACATCAGCCAACTAATCCAGGCTCTGCGCCAGACGCTCTAATCTTTATTTAAGAGAATCTGGGGGAAAGGGTATTGCTTTCACTAATTACCGGATGCAGAGCCTGCAGGGCCCAAGCCGACGACTCCACTGTTCTAGGTGTTGAGAGTGTACTTAGAATTCAGATGGGAAGCCATGTTCATTTACTGAGCGATTCCTCAACTCCAGATATCAACTTCCCAGTGCACAAACTACACCCTTCCGAATTTCACTTTGTGTGGAAAAGACAACAGTGAACTTTCACATCCCCCCCTCTTCCACCTGATGGCACTAGTAATCCACAGATAAGAGGAAGCGCAGCAAGATGGACGGTGCAAGCAGTGTGGACAGTTACGAAGATCCACCCAGTTTCCAGGAGCTCTTACGGGTAAGAGAAACGTCTACTCTAAAGTACAGTAAGTATAAACTCAATAAAGCTGAAAAGTGGGCTAGTGCAGTTGCGTACACATGTGTGTCTGCTGTGTATTTAAAGAGCTAATACATGTACTTGGGAACATGTTTTTTACATGATACAATCATTCCATAGATGCCAGTGAATCTCTCTCTCTCTCTCTCTCTCTCTCTCTCTCTCTCTCTCTCTCTCTCTCTCCCTCTCTCTCTCTGTGTGTGTGTGTGAACTTGTGTGTGTGTATGTGTGTGTGTGTGTGAGTGAGTGAACTTGTATATTATCCTTTTTTCAGACTGTAACACTGCACACATCACTCTGTATTGTTTCTTTAAAATAGAATGTGGGAACATTCCATCCATCTTGTTCTTTCAATAGCTGCCTAATGTGTAATTGTGTGATGAATATGTAACTAGTTTCCTAATGGTGAGCATTTGTTTTCAATCTTTTGCTTTTGTTTATGCATTTTAGATAGATTTTTATAGCAAATATTAGAAACAAACTGGGGGAAAGGTTTTCTGTTTCTCATTTAAACAAAGTCCTGCTAGACAAAATCCCATTCCATTATGAGCTTTCTTGGTGGTTTGCATGAGTTCAAATTCTGAGTTCTCAAAGCTTTTCAGAATTCTGCTCTATATCTTAAATGCCAGTTAAACAAAAGCCCGTGTCTTCAGGAACTTTCTTGCTTAAACAAATGCCATGGTGGAAGGGAAGAATAGTATACGATTGAACCCGAGGAGGCAGGGCAAAAATTGAACTAGAAGCAAAAACATCTCCCTGTGGCACCTCCACTTGGCTGCGTACCCCTCTCCGGTCATCTTTGTATGTTCTCTCTGTGCTGATGAGCCGCTTCTGCTCTCTCAAGCTGTAGGTGGAAGACGCGGTCCAGTGGTTCCCCAGCAAGGGAATGTTTCCGACTGCCATGCCCCCATGCGAGGATAGGTTCCTGCACGGTCAGGAGTTAGCCTCTGGTCCAATGAGCTCTAACTGTAGTCAGAGCCCAACAGCGGAAGATGGCTGCAGAGACTCCACCCACGGGCGAACCTCACGCTGGAAAAGGCTCTCAAGTGCCCCCTGGTGGCCCTACAAAGACAAGAGGTTTATGAAAACGCTGTTTAAAAAAACAACAAAAAACGCTGCAGGATCCTGGGAGATCGGCCACAATGGCTTCAACTTGGCTGCCTAGCTTCCGGGCTGGAGTCCCCCAGGACAGATGTCCCTGGACAGTTCGTCTGCTTGACTTAGATGCGGGCTAGTGTGTGAACGACGGCAGCATTTTGCCTTGATTTGTGAGTTAGGTGAGGTGGAGCGATAGGAGGTGTGAATTTGTGTAACTATAAATGGTGCCTCGGCATTTAGCCGTCCAAAGCAGACCGGAAGAGTAACCTTATTCAGTATTCATTTCACTTTGATGTGTTGTAAACATGCTGGGGTTTTTTGTTTTGTTGTGTTTTGTTTTGTTTTGAAAGAAAGTTAGGGCCCGGAGTGGTGGTGCACGCCTTAAATCCCAGACTTGAGGATCCTTGTGAGATCTAGGACAGCTTGGTCTATATAGGAAGATCCAAGAAAGCCAGGGTTACATAGAGACCCTCCAGAGGCAGGCAGGTCTTTGTGAGTTCGAGGCCAGCCTAGTCTACTGAGCGAGATCCAGGAAAGGCGCAAAGCTACACAGAGAAACCCTGTCTCGAAAAACCAAGAAAGGAAGGGAGGGAGGGAGGGAGGGAGGGAGGGAGGGAGGGAGGGAGGGAGGGAGGAAGGAAGGAAGGAAGGAAGGAAGGAAGGAAGGAAGGAAGGAAGGAAAAGAAAAGAAAAAAATTTAGATTTTTTTTTGGGTAGAGGCACTTGTTTTTGGACATGATCTTTTTTAGTTTGAGGTTTTTGTTTTTTGGGTTTTGGTTTGTTTTTTTTTACATTTGTTTAATTTGTGTGTGTATGCACAGTGTGTGCATGTGTGCACACAGGAACATATGGCACTCACACGTGGAGATCAGAGGACAACTTTTGGGAATTGTTTCTCCTATTCGGGCTGATCCATCTGACCAGCTCCCTTTTTGAGAATCTTTGTTTCAAGATTCATTTTTAATTTTGTGTGTCTGTGCGTAAGGGTGTGTGTGCATGTATGTGTAGATGCCTTCAGAAGTCAGAGGCATTGGGTCCCTCTGGAGCTGGAGTTACAATTGCTTGTAAGAGGTTGATGTGGGGAGCAAACTCAGGCTCTCGGCAAAGAGCAGCACTACTGAGCATCTCTCCAGCACCCTTTCTGAGAACTTTTAAATACACTCTAGTTGTATCTGAAAGTGAGCAAGCTTTGAGAGGGATTCTGTAGCGGCAAAGACAAGAGCCTCACTTGAACTTCTGGCGGCTGAGGCCCCCAATGGAAGTGTTAGCAGGGAAGCCCAGGAGCTCTGCTCTCCCTGAGCATCTGCAGTGTGGCATCTCAGAAGACAACAGAACCACCTTCTTGGAGGGGACACTTACCTCTGTGCACCAGGAGAGGGAAATCCCACCAGCAGGGGTCACTGGCGCACCAGCTGGGATCCGCAGCAGCTCTTCTCACCCCAGCTCCCTGCTCAGCTCTTTGAAGGGAATCAGTGCAAAGTGTGTGCATGCTGTTGGCAGATTTTCTCAGTGGGGCCCACCTTTGATACCCTCAACCTAAGCCATCAACATTGATTTAATACTTAAGGCAACTTTGGCTTGTACATCATCAAGTTTAACCTGGTCCAGGAAGTAGTTATATGTGCTTCTAGCCTGGAACTTAAAGAAGGCACTACCTTCCCCAATACCATGTGCGTGCGTGCGTGCGTGCGTGCGTGCGTGCGTGCGCACACACACACAGGCGCACTTGGACACACACATCTAAATGGCTTGAGTGTGCATACAGAGACCCTACTGAGTAGGAATGGATGCCATGATGTGACATGGAGTGGTACAGACACCAAGGGAAGGTGCCTGTGGACCGTCTGCGTCTGAGCCACTTAGAGTGTCAGAGCTAGCCGTGGACAACAGCTGGGTATAATGGAGTGACCTGCCGGCCCTCTTGAGTGGCCATCAATAGCCGTTCTATTCAAGGGGGAAGGGAAGGGAACAGTGGGGCACCTAAACACCACCAAATCATCACAGGACAGGACTCACCTCATACGCTGTCCTGGACGAAGATGCTGCCAACCTCAGAGGCCAGGTGAGAACACTAACTACAGGAACCAATAGGCCTGTGGCCTATCTCCCAGGCAGGCATCTGGGTGACTGGGAAGCCAGGAAACTGCAACTCGCAGGCATTGGGCAAAAGATGGTGATGACACTATGATACTAGAAGGATGAATGGAGGCACAGTGGCTCCAGCAGACTTCTTGGGAAGGAAGTTGTCTTTTGCCTGGAAAGAACTCTAAGGAAAATCATGTGACCTAGGCTACACATTGTACTTCCATGGTCCCAGGGATGGGTCCATCGATGTGTATGTGGTCCACTTGGAACCAATGAGACAATGACTTTTCTAGGACTATGGTAAGAGAAAGGGCACATTTCTCTTCCCAGTGAACTTGTTCCTGAGAGCGTACGGGTCTGAAGAAACACCCTCTATCTTTCCAACACAGAGGAAAACCCAGAACTGAGTGGCCACTTTGGGGTTTGTGACAGCTGGTTTTAATGTCAATTTGTCACAAATTAGAATCACTTGAATAGGGAGCTCTACCTGAGGAATTGCCCTGGTTACCTTAACTGATTGGAGAAGACTCACCCCAAATGTGGGAGGCACCTTCTGGTAGCACCCCAGATAAAAAAGGCGTGGCAGAAGGAAGATTGTTCTCCTAGCTTCCTTGGCCTTTGCGCTTGTTAATGAGTTGGTTTCCCCTGTTGCTGCTGCTGCTGATTTTCTTCACTGATATCAGAACCAGTGTTTCCAGGCTTTCTTTGTTGACTAAGGACCAGAGGCTCTTCCAGAAGCTAACAGATTTTGAGCACCAGATTAGGACTTCTGAGGTATATATATCCTATTGTCTCTGGTCCTCTAGAGCAGTGGTTCTCAACCCTCCTAATGCTGTGCCCCTTTAACACAGTTCCTCACGTTGCTGTGACCCCCGCAACCATCAAATTATTTTCGTTGCTACCTCCAACCTGTAGTTTTGCTACTGTTAGAAATCGTCATGTCAATATCTGATATGCAGGATATCTGATATGTGACCCCTGTGAAAGGGAGGTTCAACCCCCTAAAGAGGTCCTGATCCACATGTTCAGAACCACTCCTCAGAGGACCCTGACTGATACAAGTCCTGAGACATGACCAATGCAGCAGAGCCTCGGCGTGCCTGGAAACTGAGTCCCGGCAGCGCTGTCCGAACACCAAATCAAGCCCTACCTGGAGTTTATGTTAGAACTGGAGTTTTCAGTGGACCAGTGAAGTTTTCCTTTGCTGATCAGAATTGCATTTCTGGTCCTCCTTGGGTAGGAAAGACAAGATCGGTGTTTTGGTGTTACTACCTTTAAGATTCCTGTTCATTCTTTTTTTTTTTAAGATTTATTTATAGTCAGACATGGGAGCACACACCTTTAATACTTTACTACTTTAATAATCATGAGGCAGAGGCAGATGGATCTCTGTGACTTCAAGGCCAGCCTGTTCTACATGGCAAGTTCCAGACCAACCAGGAGTATATAGTGAGACCCTGTCTCAAGAGAAGGTGGGGATGGAGAGATGGCCCAATGGTTCTTAATCACTTTTCTATTGCTGTGAAGATACACTATGAGCAAGGCAACTTAAAGAAGAGAGTTTATTTGGGGCCTTGCTTAGTTTTAGAGGGTGAGTCTATGACCATCATATCAGGGAGCATGGCAGCAGGCAGGCGGACATGGCACTGGAGCAGTAGCCGAGAACTTACATGTTGAGATAACAACCACAAAGCAGAAAGAGCTAACTAAGAATGACATAGGATTTTTTTGTGTGTGTGTGTGTGGGGGGGGGGGTTCAAGACACAGTTTCTCTGTGTAGCCCTGGCTGTCCTGGAACGCCCTCTGTAGACCAAGCTGGCCTTGAACTCGGAGATCTGCCTGCCTCTACCTCCTGAGTGCTGGGATTAACATGCACCACCACTGCTCAGCTGACATGGGCTTTTGAAACCTCAAAGCCCACCCCTAGTGACACACCTCCTCCAATAAGGCCACACCTCCTAATCCTTCCCAAACAATTCCACCAACTGAGGACCAAGCCATCAAGCCATTCAAACATATTAATCTATGGGGGCCATTCTCATTCAAACCACCACAATGGCTAAGAACATTTTTGCAAAGGATCTGAATTTAGCTCCCAGCACCCTAACTCCAGTTCCAGGTAATCTGATGTCTTCTTCTGACCTCTGTAGGTACTATGACCATAAGTGGTGCATATATGCAGGTAAAACACTCATACATATACATAAAATAAAATAGAAATAATCCACTTAGGCAATTTCTTTGTTTTTTTTTTTTTTTTTACTTTTTAAATTAAATTTTAAAAAATGTTCCAGTAGGATGTAAATCTTGTGTACAGATTGATAAATTTTAACACTTATAAAACAAAAGATTTGACCTCTCTGGGCATCCTCATTGTTGAGTGAATATTGGCGAGGCTGCATATATCTTTTTCCCAGAAGCTGTCTTCCCAGCCGGTACATCCACTCTGCATGTTTTGATTGTACTGCTCTTAGATCTCAAATGCAGTACGTCTTTTATCCCACACTTAAAGCAGTGGCGCCAGCACAGTTGACACTGAATAAATCATTTTTAGATTCTGGGGCTTCTTTGGGCCCTGTCTCCGGAGGAATCCAGCTTTGGATGGAGGAGGTAGAGGAGGCTGTGAACCAAAGTGCCCACAGTCCATAGTGCCACTATAATCAGCACAGTGCACATGATACCCAGCCGAGGGACCCAGAGCCCATCACCAACACAATGAGAAATAGTCATGTGAAGGAGGTTCGACAGACTTTAATGGGTGGAAGAGATAGAGGGAAGGTGTAGGAGACAATGGGAGTCCAGCTCCTACCTTTCCCAGCTTCTCTAGGGTTCTTAGGAGGAGGAGGAGGAGGAGGAGGAGGAGGAGGAGGAGGAGGAGGAGGAGAGATAAGAAATATTAGGTAGAAAGAGAGACCTAGACGATGAGAAGACAGAAACACAGGCTAGCTTTGGGAGGGCCTGGATCAATACCCAATAGCCTCTTCCGTTTATTCAAAAAGGCTTTTTATAACAATGCCAAGGGATGGGGCAAAAGACCTTCCTCTTGCAGGATCAAAGCACACCGCACAGCCAAGTGTAGACCCTTCCAAACATCTGGTAACCACACCCGTGGCCAAATCATCCCTTTATGCAGCCCTGCTGGGTAAAGCAAGCTCAGATTCTCTGACCCTGAGTAATTTGGGCCTCCACAAAAGGAGGGTAGGAGGGAGGGAGAGAAGGAGAAGAGAGGAAGGGAGAGCATGATCTCAGTTCTAAATCCTTCAGGGAAGGAAAATAAATAAACATAAGATGCAGTTGTGAGGTAAGCTGCTGTTGAATTGGAAGCAAAGGGGAGGGGGGATTCTCTGGTCCTTTAGCTGAATACTTACCATTCACGTCCATCTCCAGTTCCTCACCATGAAACAACAAAGTCCTCAGAAGTCCTCTGGAGTGCAGCATCTTGCTGAAATACAAACCACACCAGTGTGTTCAACGTTGGCTGAGGGGGTTGTTTTATATCTTACCCGTAGAGGAAATGTGTGTGTATCAGCTAGGATGCACTGGACAGCAACCCAGAGAAAATCCCACAAGGAATCCCCAAGTGGGTGTTTCTAGAGCTCAGTTTTTTCTTTTATTCACATCTCAGCTCTGTCCTTACTGTCCGCATGAGCAGGCAGAAGATGACCCAGAGCAGTCCAAGCATCAGGACCTCACCAAGACCAATGGGAATGAGAAAGGGCATCATGCCAGTATGCTCTGCCTTCCTCAGAAGCACTCAGCAGCCCACAACAGACCAATCCTGGAAAGGCAGAAGTATATAACCCCTTAAAAGGTTACCCTCTGGAACAGCTACAAAACCAGGGCTCTGTGAGCAAGCACTGTAGGAAAAGGCGTGAATTATGGGCGAATCAACATGTTTGCCAAGGAATCACCACATTGACAAGATATTGGCCGTCATCCAGGCCAACCAAATAAATTATTCAAGGAACCCATTTCCACAGTAAAGTTGTGTCACAGCCATTGACTAAGCAAGCAAGGGCCCTGTGTGAAAAGTTCCGGTGGCTTCTAGAAACTTGATGACAATGAGAGCCTTCTTGGTGTTTACCACAGACTCTTTGCAGCAAATGAAGAGGCTTGACGAGTGTGCTTGGCCTCTTCCTGAGTAAAGGTCACAGGCAGGAGAAAGCAGCTTGTTGTGTGGCTTCGCAGAACAAGTCACCATTTGTTCCTTCTCAGTGAAATGCCACAGTCTGGGAGCAGAACTGAGCACCCTCCAGCGTCTCTCTTGCCAGCCCCACCTCAAGAGCTCACCCACATGAGCTGGGTGAACTACTGTGAAGAGAATTGTGGGCATGGGGGGGGGATGGACAATGACCCTGGACGTGGCCAAGGTGAGGGCGAAGGGTGATTTCCCAGGAAGTATGAAAATTGCCACCTAAGAGGCTCCTCCACCAACAATTGGCCTTTTATTCCCACCCTTGCTCTCTAGTTATGTAAGACCAAGTCTTCCCTGAGTGGAGGGTGGGGGCATCTGTGCCTGTGTGTGAGTGGGAGGGAAGCGGCAGGCCTGAGGCCCAGGAAATGAATTGTACCTGTTATGATCATACCTTCAGGATCACTCTGGGCCCATGGGCTGCCACTCTTTTCTTCCTCCCATGGGACCCACTGTCTCCCCGACTTCAGACTGAAGCATGTTTATTTCCACAAGGAAACTGAAGAAACAGTCACAGAATGAGAGAAAGACATCTAGACCTATCTAAGTGCTGTTGCAACTCAATAACAAAAAGACAGCTCAATTAAAAGGGGGAAATATTAAATTAGGTGTTGGATGTGTAGGACATGTGATTGATATTGGGTGTCTTGTATTATTCTCTACCTTTCTTTTTTTTTTGAGAAAGGGCCTCTTACTAAACACAGAGCTCACTGATCTAGTTAGACTAGCTGGGTAGTGAGCCCCAGGAATTCTTCAGGTTCTGGTTCTCTGGCTCTAGGGTGCAGGCACATGCCATCTGTCCCAGATTTTCTATGTGCATGCTAGGCATCCAGACTCAGAGCCTCATGCTTGTGTGATAGGCAATTTACTGACCAAGCCATCTCCCCAGCACCTAAATTAGACTGTTTTTCCCCTAAAAAGGTCTACACATAGCTAGTGAACACACGATGTTCAATCATTCACTGTCACCATTTCCTTGACATACAAAATCAAAACTGTGATAAGATACCACCTCATAATATTAAGAGTATCGTGTTTTGTTAGAATCCAGGGAAGTTTAAACCTGTGTGTGTTGCTGGTAGGAATATAAAATGATAGATCTGCCCTGAAAACAGCCTAGCAGTTCCTCAGAAGATGAAACATAAAGCTATCACATGACCCAGCAATTCTACTCCGGGTCTATGTCTGGAAATGTGTCTGTGTCTACACTTGCAATCAGGTATTGATAGCAGTATTATTCATAACAGCCAAGGAATGTGAATGACCCGAATGTTCACCAACCGACAGAAAGGCAAACTAAATGTGCTTTATGCATATGAGGGCATAGCACTGGGCATAACAACAGGTACCGTCAATTGGTAATTCTTAGGTCTGAAGTTGTACAGGGATGGAGAAAGGGAGATAGAAGTGGAAAGTGATTTCTGCTGATGAGGGGATTTCTTCTGGAGGTGAGAAAATACAAAATTTTGGAGATGTCTTGTGGTGGTATTGTGTTCCCCAAAATATTATGCACCCTAATAAACTTATCTGGGGTCAGAGAACAGATAGCCACTAGATACAGAGGCTAGAAAATGGTGGCACTCATGCCTTTAATCCTAGCATTCCAGAGACAGAAATCTGTCTGGATCTCTGTGAGTTCAAGGCCACATTGGAAACAGCCAGGCATGGTGACACACGCCTTCAATCCCAGGAAGTGAGCCTTTAATCCCAGGAAGTGATGGCAGAAAGCAGAAAGGTATTTAAGGCGTGAGGACCAGGAACTAGAGCCTGGTTAACTAGAGCTTTTAGGTTTTTGAGCAGCACAGTTCAGCTGAGAGGCATCCAGTCTGAGGAAACAGGATCAGCTGAGGAATTGGTGAGGTGAGGAAGCTGTGGTTTGTTCTGCTTATCTGATCTTCCAGTATTCACCCCAATACCAGGCCCTGGGTATTATAATAAGACCATTTAAGATTCATGCTACATGTCTTATTCTGAATAAATAATATAAAATTGCATTATACACTTTAAATAGTGAATCATGGATCTGGGGAGATAACTCAGCAGAGGATGTACTTGCTGCAAAATCCTAAAGACCAGAGTTCAGACTCCCAGAATCCACAAGGATACCCACCTGGAAATATCTGAAACCAGGACCCCAAGCAAGATGAGCTAGACGAGATGAATCCATGAGTTCTGACCTCAGACGAAAGAGGCTGCTTCAATACATAAGTGATAGAGTAATAGATGGAAACAGCCACATCAGTGTCAGGCCTCCACACATGGATACCACACACATACCAAAAGTGAACGTATTTAAAATTATTCAGCAAAACTAAAGGAATGGACAGTAATCCCTGTCCTATGCATCCTCACTTGAAGTTCTACCCATCTTACAAAGACTGAGGCAACCTGCCTGGTTTCCACATGGTGGAAGGAGAGAACACATTCCTGAAAGCCAACCTCTGACCTCCACATGTGCACCATGGCATGCATGTGTGCACAAATCTGCACACACACAATAAAAAAGTAAATATAAACTGGGCGATGGTGGCGCATGCCTTTAATCCTAGCACTCAGAAGGCAGAGGCAGGCAAATCTCTGTGAGTTCAAGGCCAGCTGGATCTACAGAGAGAATTCCAGGACAGACAGACATGGCTATACAGAAAAATTCTATCTCCAAAAATAAACAACAATTTAAAAAACCCCAAATAGTAAACATAAGAAATTAAAATTGACAGCATAGCTTCTTGTAGTTGGACTTTTTCATCAGGACTATTTACTCCTAATTATGACACAGAGACTTATTATTAACTATAAAAGTGTGGCCAATAGCTTAGGCTTGTTTCTAGCTGGCTCTTATAACTTAAATGAATCCACATCTTTTAATCTATATTCTTGTATGTGGCTCGGTTACCTCTACTCCGTACTGCCCATGCTGCTTCCTCTCCATCTGGCTGGTGACTCTTCCTTTCTTCTTCCCAGAGCTCTCTGTCCCTAGAAGTCCTGCCTATACCTCCTGCCTAACTATTGACCATCCAGCTCTTTATTAAACCAATCACAGTGACACATCTTCGCATAGTGTAAAGGAATATTCCACAACAGCTTTTCATTAAAATGACTAAATTTCTCCAACAACAAAAATAACATTCACAGACTATTGTGATAATTATAGAATTCATGTTTAACTCCATTTTTAATAATAAGGGTTGATTTATTTTTACTCTACCCTTTTTTCTTTTTCTATTTATTTATTCATTCGTTTATTTGTTTGTTTTAGAGACAGGTTTTCATTGTGTAGTTCTGACTGTCCTGGAACCAAGACTACAGTGGGCTGGATACTTTTGCATAATTGGTAATGAAGATGCTCCCACAGATCCACCTGCCTCTGTCTCCTGAGTGCTGGGTGTGTGCTGCCACACCTCATAATGCCCAACATTTTCTGTTGACTTTCTCAGAGCTATAAAGACAGTTAGTATCCAACCTGGATCCACTTTCTCAGCCCATGGAACATGGACTGAGATACACATCTCTGATGATGGTCAAGATACTACAATCCATTGCAGAATATGGGCCTTTTTTTTCACCCATGTGTTGTTATTCCAAATTTCTGCCTTTGCATTTTATATAGTAGCTAATTTTCTGACTTGAATTAAAGAGCCTTTGAATTCTAACTGTGCTCACTCAATCTGATTCTTTCCTGGTGTATTTTGAAGAGATTTCCCCTATTTGAACCAACTTTAATTATCTTTTGTTCAAGCATTTAGAAAATACTTGATGGGCATGAATGTTTCACATTGAGGCTTTCAATAAAAAGTGCTTTGTCAATAAAAGGAATGAGATGTTTATAAGTGTAGTGGCCATTCTTTATGTCAACACTTTGTAGCTTCTTTGTATCAGTGCTTAAATAAGAAAGAAAAAAAAAAACCTTGCTGAATAGAAGTTGTACAGGCAGTACAACTGAATCAAAATCCCAATAGTTCTGCTTTAGGAAATGGCAAAGTGATCCTGATAGTTCATCTGGAAGAAAGAGCAAGAAAGAAAAGGTATGAAAAATTCTAAAGGAAATAGTAATGAGGAAGACTTGTATATTAAAAGTATTGGATAAGCCGGGCGTGGTGGTGCATGTGGTGAGGCATAGTCAGGCAGATCTCTGTGAGTCTGAGGCCAGCCTGGTCTATGTAGTGAGTTCCAGGACAGCCAGAACTATGTAGAGAAATCCTGTCTCAGAAAACCTAAAACAAACAATATGGAATAGTTATCATGGTCAAAACTATATGGTATCAGAACAATAATTAGTAGGGTGCTTCAGGGAACAAAGCAAAAGCCATAAATTTGTATTCATGCATCAGACTAGTTTATAATAAAGGAAAGAACACAAGCCATGTGTTCTAGTTTGATTTCTGTCATTGTATTAAACACCATGACCAAAATGGGAAGAAAGGGTTTGTTATTACAGTCTGCCACTGAGGGAAGCCGGGGCAGGAACTGTACGAGTAAAGGCAAGTACCACAGAGCAAAGCGTTTACTGGCTTGCTTTCTAGCTCTGCTTAGCTAGCTTTCTTATACAGCCCAGGCCTCCCTGCCTAAGGATAGTACCGCCCACAGTAGACTGTGCCCTCCTACATAATTAGTAGTCAAGAAGATACTCCCACAGGCTGGCCTACAGGCCAATCTGATTCAGGCAATCCCCCAATTGAGACTCCCTCAGATAACTCTGAGCTGAGTCATGTTGACAGCTGAAAATATCTAGAAGACCATGGAAAAGCAAACAGTCTATTAAACAAGAGGTGCTGGGGTTGTACTTGGAGGAAATATATGACACTTGCTTCAGTAATATACATAAGTAAATTTCAAATGAATTAAATCACTTGGAAAAGTTAAATTATAAAAACAAAATGAAACCAAGCACATAGGTACCTGATATCTAGACAGGAAAGAAGATAGAAATTATCACAAAGGACCAGCTGGGTATGGTGGCACATGCCACGCTTTTAATCCCAGCACTTGGGAGGCAGAAGTAGGCAGATCTCTGAATTCAAGACCAGCCTGGTCTACAAAGCAAGTTCCAGGACAGCCAGGAAAGAAATTATCACAAAGGAAAAGGTTGATTACAGATATATAAAAGTTGGCTATTTTTGTTTTTAAAATACCACAAACAAGGTGATGGTGGGCAGCATGTGCATAAGTTCCAGGTTCAAATCCTAGAATCATATACAACTTTTCCTTAGAACCACTAAGCGAGATCACCAAAATCAGGGCCATAAGAAGATCCTGCTACCAAGAAGATCTGATTAGGGAACCAGTAACCAGAAAAAGAAAAGAAAAAAAGAAAACAAATCCAAAACCACAAGACTTTTAAAAAGTCTGACAGTCAGTGCAGAAATAAAGACAAACAAACCAACAACTCCATTTTTAATGTCACATGGTAAAAGTCACAGCATGAGACAGCGATCACAGCACTTGAGTCAAAGGTAGACAAGATGGCTGAGTATGTTTTCTCTCATAATTTTAGAGATGGGTCGGCTGTAAAGTACAATCACCAATGTCTTTAGCCATGGTTCTATCAACTATTGTTTTCACAGTTTTGAAGTATAACAAATGTTTACAGTAGTAACTGCATGCCTCTGGGGGGGCGGCTCAGCAGACGTATTTCATACTTTTGCTGTAGCATGTGTTTCTACCACAAATATCAAGTGATCCATGTGTGGTGCACAAGGCAATCTTAGTAACACTTCACTCCCTAACTACTTTTGTCTGAGAGGGAGGTGTTTCACAATTGAATATGATGTATCTGAAAAGTGGTCCATGAGGTTAAGCAAAGCGAGTATTTCAAGGAAAACAGTAAGTTAAACAGAGAAAGCAAAGCCCCAGGTATGAAAAAATTTTAAAAGCCAAAGAAGATTCTAGATGAAATTTTCAAGTGTGATTACGTTTCTCTGTAAAAGCTGGGTTTTCTGTTCGATCCAACAGGTGGCACTATGCTAGCACCAGGCCTCAGGGGAAGGGACGCTAGATGGCTACCAGGAGCCGTCACTTTCAGGCCAGGAAGAGACGTTGATTTGTAAGCTCACTCTATGGACTTAAAAAACAAAACAAACCAAAACCAGCCCACAGCACCTCTCACAAGAAGGCACTTAATAAAGCATCCTCGATGAGGCGCATGTCAATCACTCCTCCAGAAGCACACTCATTCATTCCCTCACCGCTCTGTCAAGTTTATTGAGGACTAATGTGTGAGAGCCAGGTGTGGCACTGCGACAACAGTGAGGAAAATGATGGCCCTGATCTTAGGCGCGTTGTTTCATGGGGGAAACACGAGCCACTGAAAGCTCACGCTAACAGAGTAATCACAATTTGTGGTGAGTGATTCAGATGGAAAATACAAGCCAAGGCGCAGTACAGCTACCAAGACAAGGTAAATCAAGGCAGAAGAGCCGTGCAAAGACAGCCCAAGTTCTGTGCAGGCGAGTGAAGAACTGTCGAGAAGGTTTAAAAGCCAGGCAAATCTCCGTGAGTTCGAGGCCAGCCTTGGTCTACAGAGTGAGATCCGGGACAGGCATCAAAACTACACAGGGAAACCCTGTCTCGAAAAACCAAAATAAACAAACAAACAAACTAACAAATAAATAAATAAAAGCCTGTTTATTAGGACATGTCTGTGACCCTCTGAAAAATCACCTGTCTCTTCATGGGTGCTAGTAGACACAGCATTATACTTCATCTAAGTCCAGGATGGATTCCAGCTTTCTCTCAAATGGCTTTCCTTCCTCTCTAGCCTTTCCGCCTCACAGTGCAGGAATTCCACCAGAAACTGCATGGTGGCCTGCACTTTCAAAGCTCTGGAACATGCTTTTCCTCTTGCTGAGTCCTTTCTTATGAAATAGCCAGAAACTCAGACTGTCTCAAAGCTGACCTGCTGCTCTCTTACCCTGTCACTCAGATCTCCAGAGCCTGCTCCAACTGCCTTGCAGTCCTGTCTCTCACAAGCCCTGTGGACAGAGACGGACACCTGCCACCACTGGAGTCGTCGGCCATCCCCTTCCTGGCCTGTGCTCCGTGCGTTCCAGCTGTCCGAAGTGGAGTTTGCACTTGTCCGTTAGCAATCTCCTCTCTAATAGTCACCTTTTAAAAAAGATGTTAAAAGTCCTTAAAAAATTATTCTTTTTCTTCTTTCCATGCGCACGTAGTATGCATGTATATATACATATCAAATACGTGTGCATATGCGTGCATGCGTGCGTGCGTGCGTGCGTGCGTGCGTCTGTCTGTCTGTCTGTCTGTCTGTCAGCCCAAGGTTGATAACAGGAATCTTCCTCATTCTTCCACCTTATTCTTTGAGGTAGGGTCTCTCAGTCAGACCCAGAGCTGGATGGTAAGGCTAGTCTGGCCTTGCTCCAGGGATCCTGTCTTCACCTTCCCAGGCTGGACTTAGAGGTGGCCCCCTCACCCTCTTGGCATTTGCATGGGTGCTGACGACTCAAACTCTTGCTTGCACATGAAGAGCTGTGACTGCCAAGCATCTCCACAACCTGTCAGGTCCTTTTTAAATTCTATTTTGTGGGCATTGGTGTTTGCCTGCATATATATCTGTGTGAGGGTGCCAGATCCCCTGGACCTGGAGGTACAGACAGCTGTAAGCTGCCATGTGGGTGCTGGGAATTGAACCTGGGTCCCTGAAAGAGCAGCCAGTGCTCTTAACCTTTGAGCCATATCTCTGGCCCCAAAAAGGTCTTTTTAAAAATGACAGAAACACTGAGGCTATAAAAACACAAATAATAATTCTTTTTAAACGAACTTATCTCCAAAATGAAAGAGTGTTATCTCTCTGTTATTCCTTCCATGTTAAAGACTTTGTTTCACCAATCTCTTCAAAGAACCTGGTCTCACTGGGTTTGTGAGGAAATTTCCCACACTGGGAGATTGCTCATCTTCAGGTTCCAGACTTGCGGATGGCAAAGCAGTCCTTCTCCTGTCTGTCAGCAGTTAGTCTGAGTGTTCCAGTTTCCGGTGTGGTAATCTGTACTTCTTCCAGCCTTTGCCTGGACAGATGTGGTTTACCCACACGGCTGTGGTTTCAGCCCGAAGGCCTCGATGGAACATCTCCATTAAAACATGATGTGTGGCAGGTAAACTATAAAGGTGTGCATGGTGGCAAAACAGTTCTGAAATATCAGAACATGGGGCCTCCTTTCTCTTTACCGTATACCACCCTTCCTTACACTTCTAGAGGTTTTCCGGGTGCCTTAGTGAGGCTTAGAGTTGTTATGCCAAGAAACGCAAAGAAAGAGGAAACCGGAGAAGGGAAAGTTAAAATCAGCTACTAAATAGAATTTTCAGACATTTTAGCCAAACAGTAGTTTAAATAGCTGAACTTCGTAAGAGAGAAGGTATGCTACACAGTCGAAGATTTCTTTTCTTTGTTTGTTGGCAACAGAATCAGCTAACCTCGGAGTTTTATGTCAGAAGTTCTGGAGCGGGCAGACAGAGGAAAACCTACCCTGCTAATCCTACTACACTCGTTGGGAAAAACAGGGAAAGATGAGGGAGGTCACAGGCTAACGAGAGTATGGTCTCCCTTCTCCTGACCCTGCCTCAATCAGCTTGGTGGGGAGAAGGTGGAGGGCTCCTGAAGACCCCCATCTTTGGGGCTCTGGGAGGGCCTACCTGCCATGTTACCTGGTCCCTAAGAGTGACTACAAGGTTATTTAGGGAGAAAGGTTGAGTGTAATGCCCTGGACTGCCCCCAGGACCACAGACGAGAAGTAGCTGAGCTGACTGAGCTGAGAGCCAACAGGCCTCCGTGTGCCAAGCATCACGAGCGAAAGGTGAGTCACCCGCGAGGTGGGGGTGGACACTCTGGGGAAGAGCCAGATGGAGGATGTGGGGTCAGAGTCCCAGCCAGAACAGCACTGAGTCATCAGGGAACACACGCAGGTCCTTCGAAGCCAGGAAAGAGCAGACCACGGGCACTGGAGACTGCCTCAGCAGCAGGTGCCTGCAAACAGCCTAGGAGCAGAGCCAGGCAGTCTCTCCCTCACGGGTGAAACGCCGGACTATCCAGACCACCCACCTAGCAAAATTCATCGAAGATGGAGGAGCTAGGAGTGGACCCGGGAAGCCCATCCTCTCTCTGTCCCCAAAGAATCTGTTAGCCATAACCTCCAACCCAGATTGGATATTCAAAAACTAAGAATGTTTTATGTTCCATCCTGGCAGGGTGGACCGTTCACTTGATGTGTCTACTTAAGTTCTTTCATTCAAATGCCCCCCCCCCGCCCCCCATTCTGCGGCTGGAGATTCAGAACAGAGAAAATAATTTTAGAGAAACAAAGATAGGACATCGTCTCTGCACATCTGTGAGTGGGGTGACAAAAATCTGCACCCTTCCTCACACATGAGCACTGCCAGCCCTTTCCATCCTCCTCCCGCTGCTAAATTGGGTGCTTCTTGGGCTGCTCAGTCCCTCCCATCCACCCACATGCAACTGTGCAGAAGAGCTCAGAGGGTCCAGACCAGCTCTTTGGGCTTTTGGGTGCAAAAAAAGCTGATGGGAAGGAGGCAGGAAATGGATAAGCCACAGGAGTGCATTCTAAGGAGAAACAAAGAAAGAACAAGTTTGTCTTGAAAGAGCCTCGAGAGGACAGAGGCCATGAAACGTGTCCAAAGGTGTTGGAGAGGAAGACAGGCACATAGATGCCAGCGCGTGTACTCTGGGGAAATGTACTCTGGGGAAAGGCAGCAGGGCCGGTTACTGTTGCACTTTAGAGAAGACACAAGACGGATTTGGGTAGGAGTTGCCGTGGGCTCCGTTCTTGTGTCTTTGCCATTCCCTGAGATTTAAGGGAGTTCCCATCAAGACTGTTTCTTTGAACCCCATTTAGTCGCCAATGTACAGAGATCCCAGCCTTGACAGGTTGACAAGCACAGTGCCCTGATGCTATGTAAGAGATGACTAATAAGATCCAAGACTCTCAACTGGGGGGGGGTGATTTTTGTCTCCTAGAGGACATTTGAGACATGCTCTGATGTATCCCAGGCGGGCTTCAAACTCATTATTTAGCTGACAATGACCTTGAACTTAGTTTTGTTCTGCCTCTGGGGCTGAGTGCTGAGATTACGGGAACTTGCCACTTCTCCTGGATTTATGCAGCTCTGGGCATTGAACCCAGGGTCTTGTGCGTGCCAGGCAAGCACTGTGACAACTGATCTACATCCCCAGCTCCTGAAGACATTTTCAGTTGTCACAACTGAGATATGCTAGCGGCATACGGATAGAGGCTGAAGGCACCGCCAAGCATCTTGCACTACACAGGACGCCTCTCCACAGCCAAGTGTCCCAGGTAGAAAGAAGCGTGACCAAGAAATGCTCGTTTCCTTACATCCCTTTCTAGTAACAAAAATAAAGACAGCTTTTCTCGTTTTCAACATTCTTTCACATTTGTGATATTCTTTTTGAAAGTGTTGATCGTATTTATTATTTGGTGTGTGTGTGTGAGAGAGAGAGCGCGCAGGAGATGGGGGGGCAGCACCCAGTCACAGGTACATGGTACTTGTGGAGGACAGACGACGAGTACTTTGGGGAGTGGTTTCTCTCCGTCTACCAGGTGGGTCCTGGAAATGAAACTCAAATTGTCATTCTTGGCGTCAGGTGTTTTACCTTCTGGGCCATCTCATTAGTAACTCATATCAGTCCTTATCCGGTAATCTAGATAGAAACTGGGTTCCTAACAACCATTAACGTGGAAGAATTCCTGTTTCATTCCAGACCCAGATTTGAAAAAAGAAAGTTATAGAAAATCTTATTGAATGTCTGTACATATGTTGTATGTGTTCGTGCGTGCGTGCGTGCGTGCGTGCGTGCGTGCGTGCGTGCGTGCGTGTGTGTGTGTGTGTGTGTGTGCATGTAGAGGCCTGAGGCTTACCTCAGGAATCTTCCTTTGCTGCTCTCCACACCACTCCATTAATCTAGCTTGCTTCAGGGATACCCTACTTCAGCCTTCCACCTTCCCAGAGCTGGAATTATAGGCAGGCTGCCATGGCTGCCCAGCATTTTTGTGGGTTCTGGGGATCGGAACACTGCTGAGCCAACTCCCTGGCTGTTACCAGTATAAAACAAGCACACAGATGGAACAGCTGTCGTGACTAAGACATGATGGCAATGGACAATTATGGCTTCTTCGCATCCTTTGCTCTCGAAAGAGAATTCCCAGAATCCAACTCTTTGCCCGGTCCCTCCCACGTACTTCCCCACAGGGACTAAGCACTTTGTTTTGCTTTGCTGTAGGTACTAGATTCATTAAGAAGGATTTCTGGGGTAAGGGGTTAGGAAACGGTGGCATATTTAATTTCACATTTCTCTTCGAATCTCCCTGGCTGGGTTCTCATCAGCCCTCTCTACTCTGGCAGCCTTAGGCTTCAGTCCTAGGAATCTATACTATATAGCTTTAAAAACAAAACAAACTAGAATGCTCACATTTTTGGTGGTCACTGGTTCAATTATTTCAATAGGCTACAAATTTATCCAAACCCTATTTCTTTTCTGCCTATATACCCTTGTCTTTTCTCTGAAATGACGTCCCATGTTTAGGAAATAAATACCAACATCTCATCTATGAGGGCCAAGATATTGGGCTGCCTTGCTCCAAGCCCCTACATTTCTCTATAGGAACATACCAAGTCAAGGGCCCAGAGGCAGAGCACATGGCCAGAGGGCAATCGCCAGCAGGCTTGGTCCGGCACCAACGCCACCAAAAGCAGCTACATTATTGCCTCTACTACCCTTGGTGGAGACCTACCTTTCTCCTTCAGTAGCAACAAACAGCAAGCAGGGCCACCCTTGGTGACTCCAGACCATTGTCCATCAGGTGATTTGTGAATGAACAACTTGGCCCCTATGAAATGGGGTCATAGCATCAGCACATAATGTGCCAAAGTTAAAGGTGGAACCAAGGGGAGCATGCCTCAGGCAGAGAGGTAGTCTGTCTGTCTGTCTGTCTGTCTGTCTGTCTGTCTCTCTCTCTCTCTCTCCCCACAAAGACTGGAGGAATGAGTCCAGAGCTGGTATAGATTTCAGAGTCAGGGCTCTCAGGAGATTTTTGTCGTGATCACAGGATAGCTGTGGAATTCCCAGGCATTTGTCCTCATTCAACAAAGGAAGGTGGCCGGGCCTTAGGAGAAATGGTGACAGTCTATGATATGTATTCTTCCTAGTGAGCAAACAAAGCCTTTTGGAAGATCAAAGTGGACTCTCTCTCCAGTCTCACTGAGTCATATAACCAGCTGTAGCTGCCAAGGAGACCAGAACACATAAGGAAGAAGTTGGAAAATATTGGTTGCTTTGACATGACACAGAAGTCACACCTGTAGCCTGGCATCTTAGACTCATGTAGTCCTGATGGTGAGAGGGGGACACTCCGAGCTGAGAACTGGTTTACACGTCTTAGAGCCTGCAAGGTGCTGCTTTGGGCCTAGAAATCGAAGAGTGGCCGTTCTTGCCAGCTTTGCTGACACCTGGATGCCCCATGGGTTCTGAAACATGGTGCTCTTGGCTTGGGTCTTGACCTTCTCATAGCGGACATCACAAAACAGTGGGAGTCCCGTTATGTGACACAAGAAGCCAGAGCAGGGAAGGAAGAACATAACCACTCCATCCCCCTCCTGCCATACAACCCGACCCCAAGATGCCAACGGCAACCCCGTGGCCCTCTTGGGAGTCAATAACTGAGGAGAGACTGAATTACTTGGGCAGGGAGTGGCAAGATGGAAACCTTTGGATTGATAAGACTACCTGGAGATTTCTTCGTAAGTCTGAAAGCAGCTTACAAGTTTGTCTTCACTTTCCCTACTTTCTGCAACAACCCACAAAAACGGAAGATGTTTAGCTCTAAGCCACTGCTAACAACAGTGTGTGGCCAGTGAGCTTCTGCCTTCCTCTGCCCTCTCTGCCAAATCTGAGTTGCTTGTGACACACAGCCCGGCTCAAGGGGAGGACTACAAACCACAGAGCTTGCCTCTTTCCCTTTCTTCTTCCTCACCTGACTTATGCCACTTTGCCTTCCCTCTGCCCCTACACTTTCTGCAAAGCTCTTGCTTGGCCCCTCTGGCTCCATGATGAGCTCTGCTCTCTCTTACCAGGTTCAGGTTCAGAGTCTGGCACATCCGTTGGCGGCTTCTTTGAGCGTCCCATCTCGTGTCTTTGTCCATCCACTCATTCTCAAACATTCAGTCGATGCCTCCTGTGTCTGTTTTGTTCTCCACGTACTTCTGAGCCAAAGGCACATTTTTTGAGAGCGGCACACACAGCTGAACAAAGAGGACTTAGGAGTTTGCTATGAGCACACAGGCAGTGTCTGTGTGCACACGGGACGATGCTAGCCCAAAGGAAGAAGAGGTGGTGTGTGGGCAGTAAATGTATCAAAATATTTTCAGCTGAACTCAGGCAGTACGGATGGAAGACATGCTGCGGGGGACAGAGCTGTCTGACTTCATGGATACTGATCCCCGCTCCCACAGTAAGACATGGATTTGGTCCAGACTGCCTGGGAAGAGGCAATGCAGGTCCCCTGATGATGAAGGGCCTGTCTTCAGGCCCGTTAACGATGATTAGACTAAGACAGTTCATACATCCAGAACAATTGTGAGTCTTCAGGAGAAAGTCCTGGTCCATGTACTCCACGATCAGAGGTAGGTGGTTTTAGCCACCACGGCGGTCTTGTGACTATGAAACAAAAGGCAAGATGATCACAAAGATGCTAACTCCCCAGGGGGACCCCCAACCACAATGATTTCTTTACATATACCATAAGATGTGTTATCTCAGGGCTGGAGAGATGGCTCATGCTCCCAGGACCCAGGTTTGGTTCTCAGCAACCATACTGTGGCTCACAACCATCTATAACTCCAATTCCAGGGATCTAACATCCTCCTCCAGCCTTTCACACACTGTATGCATATATATATATATATATATATATATATATATATATATATATATGAAGACAAAACATTCACACATGTAAAATAAAATTAAATAAAATTGTTTTCAAGATCATCATCTTAGCATTGGTAAACATATAGTTCAGTAGCTAAGTACATTCACACTGTTGTGCAGCTTTTACCACCATCCTCTCTAGAGTTCTTTCCATGTAAAAAACTCAAACTCTACCCATCAGACGGTGACTCCCTATTACTCCCTTCACCTAGTCCCTGAAAATCCCCTCCTACTTCTGTCTGTGTGAATTTGAACCCCTTAGGTACCACATATAAGTAGAAACTTATGTGTTTTGTAACTAGCTTGTTTCACTTACCACAATGTCCTTGAAGTTCGTCCATATTATAGCATGTGTCAAAACTTCCTTCTTTTTTACAGTTGAGCAGTATTCTGTAGTATGTCTACACTACACCTTGTTTTTCCATTCATCTTTTAGTGGGTGCTTAGTTGCTTCCACTTTTTGTCTACTGTGAATGATGCTGCTGTGGAGATTAATGAACAAATGTCTCCTCAAGACCCTGCTTTCAATTCTTTTACACAGAAGTGTAGAATTGTATGGTAGTTCTTTTTCTATTTTTGTAACAGTAAACATTTCTTCTCTATGAAAAAAAAGTATAATTGTTTAAGACATTTCTGAACATTTTCTGTTAGTTACAGCCTAAGATCTCCTAACTGTGCCCATGAAGGATGGGAGCTGGAAAGCTGTCCAGAGGAAGTGGTGTACATACAGAAGTGCTCCCGTAGGGGATTGCAGACTGCTTTGCACATCAGCACACACAAGTGAGGGATGGATCTCACTTTACGTGAAGCAACTGAAACCCCTGCTTACTAAGAAACGACTGCTTTAAATGTGTTAGGTAACCAAGAATCCCTTGGAGAGTCAAAGAACCAAACTGCAAAACTTACCAGTCACGAACAATGCCCGGTTTACATGGCCAGTGGGCAGACACTGTGGTCTGTGCAGGAAGAGTCGCCCAGGGTTTGGTGGCCTTATTGCCTGAAGTCTCTCTCAGACATCATACGCGCTCCACCTTCAATGCAGCCTTCTCCAGCCCTTGCCTCCTTCCTCATCTTCCCGTGAATCAAAGCTTTGTATGGCTATAATACGCTATGGGAAACTGAGTTATGCATATGCATCCCAGCTGAGAGCAAGGCTTCTCTCGGGCCAAAAACATGTGACAGAAATTCAGGGACATTTGACAATACAACTGGCATGGGTCCACTAAGAATATCAGCCTTGTCAAACTCACCCCCGCCATCTAGCAATCACGGTACTGGAAGGTACTCCGCATGCTACCATAGAAGGGTAGTTAGTTCATCAACCCAGCTACAAACCCTGTGTGACCTACAATGGTGACCTGCCTGGGAGATATGCTGGTGCAATGGTGGCTCAAATGTTGTGGGAGTAACCAACCACCCACTCTCTGATGGTGTGAACGGCCTACTCCATGAGATGGAACCCATGCCGGACACTGTTTGTGCAGCCAAGAACCTGAGACTGGATAGGCCAGGGGCCTAGGAGAAAATCAATTGCTATCGCTTTGCTAAAGGATTACAGGGATAAAATGGCGTCTAGCAATATTCTGCTATATCCATAGATCACTGTCTCGCTCAACCTTCATCAGAAAGGCTTCTTACGGGAGAGAGGAGCTGACACAGACTCATAACCAGACAGTGTGCAGTGAGTGAGAAACTTTAGAACCCTTGGTCCAAAATGGGACGAATGTTTTCATCAACCCCATCTTCACCCCAGGGCTCAGGACCTACTCGGAAGAAGAGGTGGAAAGACTGTAAGACACAACAGGACTGGTGCACATATGAATGCAGTGTCTGTGGCAGCAGGCACAGGGTATGCACAGGTTCAAGCTAGATGAGATCCCAGCACTGAGAAATGGAAGTGGACATGGGCAAGCTGTCAGCAATTGATACCTGCTTACAAAGGCAAAGTTAGTCAGTCATTGGGTATAGAAACCACACTCCAGTGTAGGCATCATGTGACTTGGACATTTTTTTGTCTTAATGGTCTTTTGTTTGTATATTTTGGTTCCCATTTTTGTTCTTGTGGGTTTTTGTTTTGGGTCGTGTGTGTGTGTGTGTGTGTGTGTGTGTGTGTGTGTGTGTGTTGTGGTTTTGTTTGTTGGTTTTTGTTTTTTTTAGAGAGAAAGGGCATGGAGTTGGGTGGGTTGGGGTGGGGGGATCTTGAAGGGATTGGGGAAAGTGTAATCAGAATATATTGCATGTAAACTATTTTTTTTTCAGTTAAAAAATATTGTGCTTGAGAAAGACAAGGAAAAATTGAGGAACTGCCCCAGGTTAAAAGAAAACAAAGACAACCAGTGGATGTCATTCAGAAGCAGGACTTTCTTTTTCTGTAAAGATGATTGTTGAGTTAATAGAAGAGCGAATGAAGCCTATAGATGAGCTAGTGTCTTAGTAATATTGCTCTCCTGGCTCTAAGTACACCAGGTGGGGCAAAGGAATTCTTCAGTTTAAGAAACACACACGGACTATTTAGGGTGGAGAGCCACCTACTTCTAAATGGTTCTGGAACACAGGACACGTGACCCGGCAAAGCCAAGACGGAAGTCTTAGTAAGCACTACAGTCAGGCATGAGGTCTGGGGTTCACACCCCAAGCACCCACATAAAGGCCAGGTAGGTATAGAAGCACACCTGGAATCCCAGCTGTTTGGAGGCCCAGACAGGGGATCCCTGAGGCAACCCTGCTAACTACACTAGCCAAATCGGCAAGCTCTGGATTCAACAAGACCTTGCCTCGGTAACTTAAGTGGCGAGCTGTGGACAAAGACACCTGTCCACTTCCAACCTCCACACAAATGCACACACCTACAACGACACACTTTTGGACCTAACAAATTAGATGCAGGCACCTGTGGTTGTCAAGACTCAGCGATGTTTCATACTGCCTTTGGGTCAAGATTCCTCCTCTGAGCTGGTAAACTCACCACCTGGGGCCAGGCCATCTACCAAGCGCCTTTCTCAATGCAATGACAGCAGGCCTAAGGAGATACCCCTGAAAGCTGGGCCGTTCATCTCTCTTCCCCGGGAACAGAGAGCTATTCAGATTCCAGGCTTCAGTGGGCCCTAGGAACGAGAGTTCTCTGGACCTAGAGCCTTCTGGAGGGAGTGTCCCTCTGTGCAGTCTACAAGTATTCAGAAGTGGCCTTGGAGTTGATGTATTAATATTAATAATAACTTTGCCTCCTGAATCTCTGGGTCCCACCCCAATCAATTTCTCATGCCTCAACTTTCTTAGACTTTTCTCTTAGAAAGAAATCAGACAGGGTCTCTGGACCACCTACCATGGCACCACCATACCTCCCAAAGAACCTCCTTTGGTGGTACAGTGTTTTCTTCTGATGTCTGGGTGATAAGTGGCAAGGTGAACCTCCCCGCTTCATTTGCCTGCAACAGGACAGTACAATAGCTGCCTCCTTATTTCCCAGTATGTGTGGAGGACCCCTGTTCACGATTTGCAAGAGTCTGAGGCCTGCTCTGCAGCTAGTGTTAAACATGCTGATCTCTTGTGAAACATGAGATGTCGCTGGAGTATGAACGACTGGTGGAATCCCAGGGCAAGAAGCCGAAGCTCCTGCTCTAGATGACAGAACAGGTAGACGAGAGTGCAGAGAAGAGAAAGCGTCCTGGGGAGAGCTTCCCCCAAGGCCTGAGCTGGTGGGCTGAGAAAGAACAGGAACTGAAGGGTAGGCTGAGGAAATGTGGGAGACACGTGTTGGCAGTCGTCAGCTGGTAGATGGAGTAGACGGGCTAGAACTGCAGTTCAGAACAATGTCCGGGTAACCTCCATCACTGGTACCTGGGAAGGGAGGCTCCTCAGAGCACCGTTACAGTCTCAGCAGTAATGCCAGGTCATGCTAGGACATGCCATCTGGGACGGGGCCGTTCTTCCATCCCTCTTCTTCTGGACCCTGCCTCCCCCAGAGGAGACGGCAACCTCAGCGAGTAGAAAGAGAGACCACAAAAAAGGCAAGAAGTGAGCAGAGCCCTACCTCAGTTCTGCAGTAGCCTCCCAGCCCGTGGCAGGCCCGATTCAAAGGAGAGGGGCAGCTGCAGCTTTGACTGTTGTCCTCAACTAGATGCTTAAATGGCTGAGAAGGGTGACGGGGATGCTGCCAGACTTCACTTAGAGCTGGAAAAGAAGCAGCATTAGGGAGAAGAGGCCAGGGAAAATAAAATGGTTTTGCTGCCTCTACAGAGCCCAGCTTACACTTGCCTGTGACAGAGTTGCTAGCTCTCCCCCCAAGGATCTGCCCCGCCCCTGGAGCAGGGTCCTCTTTCCTGGAGGCCTATTCAGTCAGTCTCAGGTGCAGCCTGTCTGCTTCTCAAATACTTCTCTTCTTCTGCCTCTCCGGGGCTAACCCCCATTCAGCCTTTCCACATCACAAACACCCCAGAAGCGGCTCAGAAGTTGCCCTGGCCATCAGACACGACTGTTTCCCAGAGCTGACCTCCCCCAGTCCTCACCCCTGGAAAACTGCCCAGGGGGCAGCGGAGCTTCTGAAGAGGGCAACAAAGAGGACTGATGAGGACCGCGCTTGGCAGTCAGGGCGCATCGGCTCAAATCCTAGAGAGTCTGTGGATCAGCTCTGCTCCGAGCCAGCACAGTAGCATGAGAATAACAGGAACAGACGCCGACATTAGCCATAAATGTCAGAGTCTTGTACAGCAGGTGCCGTCGACCTGCAGGGCCCGCTTGAAGTGCCCGGTTCAGGATTTACACCCAGCACCACTTCCTGTGTTTTGTAGAGGGGAGAGAGATTCTGCAAAGAATTGTCCTTGTGCCTGCATTCTTGACTCTCGCTCCTCACTGCTGATTGATTGATGGTTCCTCCACGCCAGGCTTTGTTGCCAGAGGGAATTTGGGTCAGCTCTCTCACTAGCTCTCTCTCTCTTTTTTTTTTTTAATTAAGTTTTATTGTATGGGTGTTTTGCTTGCATATATGTCTATGCATCATGTGCATGCCTGGAGCCCCGAGAGGCCAGACAAAGGTGTTGGACGCCCTGGAACTGGAGTTACAGACGATAGTGAGCTGTCATCTGCGTGCTGGGAATTGAACCCAGGTCCTCTGGAGGAGGAGCCTCTTCTCTTAACCACTGAGCCATCTCTCCAGCCTTGTTAGCCAGCCCTTCATTGGCTCCACTTTCTTTCTGCTGAGACTTTAGAAGCATTTGAAGGTACCATTTAACCAACTACCACTTCATTATTTTCCCAAGGCATTGAGGAGGGGGTTAGGGACCTGGAACTTTCCATGAGCATAGCTAGGTGGGTCTCCAGCCTGCATTCCCTGAAGGTGCCCATGCAGATGTGTGCCAGCCAAGTTAATGACAGGGATCCTGGGAGACCCTACCTGTATCTTAAGAGTGTGGGATTCAGCTGGACTCAGCCTGAATGAAGTTCACGAAGCTGCTGGGTTTGTAGGGGCTGCATGGCCTGAGGTACTCTTTTTTTTGGGGGGGGGGGCGTTTCAAGACAGGGTTTCTCTGTGCAGCTTTGGAGCCTTTCCTGGAACTCACTCTGTAGCCCAGGCTGGCCTCGAACTCACAGAGATCTGCCTGCCTCTGACTCCCAAGTGCTGGGATTAAAGGCGTGTGCCACCACTGCCCGGCGGCCTGAGGTACTCTTACCAACTGAATGACTGGTGTGTGTCTCCAGGATTTCTGATGAATGGATAGACCTGCCCAAACAAAGACATTTCCTGGGACAGAACAGATGAAACAAGTGCACAGTTGCTCGACATGTCCAGTCTTCTTTTCAGAGCTGTTGTTTTATCAGTTAAAAGTGACCAGAAGAGCACACTGGAGGAGGGGAACGTGCCATCATAATTCAAAAGGAAGGAAGCTGGAGGACACCTGAAGTCACTCTGGCCAAAGGGCGCATGCGACCTCCTGCTCCGACATCCAGGCCTTTAACAGCCTCCTCCAGGAGCTAAACGTATTCCAAAGTATTTTAAATAGGCAAGCTGGAGCCTTCGGGATAAAAGTCTGTCCACATTTTTTGACCAGTTTTATCATGGCCTTGTTCAGTTCTGAAGTGAAATCGTAAACGTTCTTTCATCACCTTCCACAATTTCAGCTTTGCTGAAAAGAAAAATGCTGCCTGGATTGAGAGGTTGAGTGAATAACTTGAGTCCACAAAAGTACTCAGATGAGGAAAAAACGGGGAAACCAGATCATCATTGATAAAAGGAACTTGCTTCCCAACCAGTCTAGGGGAAATAATTCTGCCTCATTAGTGCACAGATCTATGAAAATGACCTACATGTAAATACTAAAATGCAAGCACACACCCCTTCTTCTGAATTATCAGAAAATGCCAGTAACTCAGGGGGCCATGTGTGGTGGCCAGCATATTTGACCCCAGCACCCAGGAGGTAGAAGTCTGTGCTTCTCTGAGAGTTCTGGGCCAACTAGGTCTACATAATGAGTCCTGTCTCAAAAATAAAATAAAATAAAATAAAATAAAATAAAATAAAATAAAATAAAATAAAATAAAATAGAGGCTGGAAAGATGGCTAAGTGGTTAAGAGCACTTGTTCTTGCAAAGGACCTGAATTAGATTACCAGCACCCACGTGGAGGCTAGCTAACAATCATCAATAACTTTAATCCCAAGGGGATCCAAGGCTCTCTTCTGACCTACAGGGGTGCCAGGCACTCACACAGTACACAGCCATACATGCAGGCAAAACACCCATTAAACACATAAAATTAAAAAAAAAATTACAACTGAGAGCCAGGAGATACCTCTCATAGGTCATTTTACAGTCTAGTGGGTGATTCAGAAATAGGCTGGAACTGACAGGCTACAGAAATAGTTTCTATCGTCAGGATGTATTTATCTCATTAAGAGATAAAGTGATGTTGCTACACAACCCACCATGAATGAGCTGATTTGCAGGTTTAAATGAATGAATGGGTTTAAAACTAGTAAAGAAATCAGAAAAGACAAAGTAGTGAATGATTGCTCATCAGAATAGAGAAGAGTAGAGATAGGCAGATAGCCTTTAAATACATTCATTAATAATATAGGGAAGGAAGTGGACTGCAAGATCGGGTCTGGTGCAACATTGTTGCAGTTACCAAACACCATGAAGAAAGGAGAGGAACTCTAGATGAATTCAAAACCCAGAGCAAGAGCCGGAGAGGAAATGAGATGAAAAAACAGCCTTGCAGTTCGAATGTCAATCTTAGCAGTCTGTAAAACTTGATTTCCCAGACGCCTTATATTAAGGAAACAATGACCAGTAAAGATTTCTTCAGCTGGAAACATTCACATCCTTAAATGATCATTCACAAATGGAGTAATTAGAAGCAACTTCAGATGAAAAAAAGAAAGGAAACTAGAGAGTCTTTAGTGGTACGGTGTGCTAATTTTGAACTCTGCAACAGGAAGATGTCCTAGGAGGAAAAACTGATGTTACTTCAAGTGAAATTGTTTTTATAACTTTAGTAACAATTTAGTATCAGAGCGAAGGGAAATTAGAAGACTGGTATAGACACCAATATTTTTCAAAGAAAAAGCTAGCTTTGGATGTCTAATTACAGGATGTTATTCAAGTTTTCAATTCTGATGCCTGCCGTTTGGACGGCTATGAGAACAAATTACAAGTGAGAAACTTCAAAATAGGGAAGAAGCTCCAAGTCTGCAGAGCAGAGGAAGTGAGTTAATGCATCACCCATTCATGCATCGAACATACCGAAATCATTAGGACACTGAATGTAAGAGGTGAAACACCTAATCAACCACCCCTCCGTTGTTCTCCCATAGTGCAAGGAGGGATTCTTTTTTTGTTTGTTTTTTTTGAGACAGGGTTTCTCTGTGTAGCTTTGCACCTTTCCTGGAACTCAATTTGTAGCCCAGGCTGGCCTCGAACTCACAGAGATCCACCTGCCTCTGCCTCCCGAATGCTGGGATTAAAGGAGTGCGCCACCACCACCGCCCGTCTGCAAGGAGGGCTTCTTATACACCTGGTAGAAAGTAATCACACCAGGCCACGTGAGAATTGCTGTCCACACAGAAACCGACAGGAGAATGAGGAGGCAATGAGGCAGCCCTCCAGCAGGCTTTGTTTGTTTGTTGTTTTGAGGCAGGGTAGCCCTGGCTGGACTGGAACTTGATATGTAGACCAGGCTCACAGAAATGGGCCTGCAATTGCCTCCCAAGTGCTGGGATGAAGGCACATGTCCCTGTTCCTGGTTTAGGGAGCTGCTCAACACCAGGCTGTTGGGGAAAGTGACCGAGGTAAGAGGACTATGAGGTGGGCTGGGTCTAGTCTCCACCCTGAACACCTGGCTGAGGAAGCTGGACTTTATTCATTAGTCATCTTGAACACTCTTCATGACCTGCACTGTACACTTGCTTGGTAAGATGAATGAAGCCATTGATAGGGTTTGGGTTGTCCTTGTTTTGTTTCCCACAAGAAGTACCAAGCTTCAGTTTTTCCTTTAGATTAAGACTAAATGGTGTTGAACGGGAACGAGAGGGGTAGACCTGTTATAAGAATTCCTGTCAAGAGCAGGAAGTGGCATTTACTGACTAATCTTGCTAGATGCCTCCCAGACATGTTCTCAACAATTGTTTAAGACCAATGACAGAGGGAAGAGTCAGGGCAGCATTTCCATTCTGCACTAGAGAAACACACAGACGTCCAAACCCACAGGACAGCGCTGCTCTCAACCTCAGCCGGGAGCCTCCTTGTTCGGTGGACAGAGGTTGATGTGGAGATCCATAGGAGCTGGGACAGAGAAGTGCTCGGCCCTAAATGAGACACGCACACCAACTACCTCTGAGGTTCACAGACCTTCAAGGAAGATGGGGCAGGAAGAGTGTAAGAGCCTGAGGATGGGAAGCATGCTGTGAAATGCTGTCTTCGGGACTTGACACGGCCTTTGTGCTCCTGAACTCACGGCAGCTGTGGTTACTGACACACGCTCACGGATTGGGAGGGGCTCGTGAGAACCCTCCCCTCTTGGAGGAGCTACAGGCAGTTAGTCGATGGCTGCTGGGGGAGGGGAATCGTTTTCTTCAGTGGTGCAGCCACTGTTAAGTCACTCCAGTCAATCAATCTCGACTCACAGTCCTGATTAAACTACCACACACACACACACACACACACACACACACACACACACACACAAACTGGGACTTTTGGGGGAAAGCGTGGGAGAGTGATAAGGGAGGGTAATGGGGGTGAATATGATCAAAATGAAGTGTGTGTGTGTGTGTGTGTGTGTGTGTGTGTGTGAAGTTATCAGAGAAGAGAGCACAGGACATACAGAAATCAAAGTGAGACCGAGCTGGAAGCTTCTTCCAGCTAGCGAGCCCTCACAGTGCCAGAGGATGCCATGCAGACTTGGTGGAGAATTGTCATCAGTAGTCTCGCGCAGCTGTGGTCCCTACTTGCTCCATTACTGACCTCTCAGGCAAAGGGTACCTGCTGATGCACCAGTGGTATGTCCGCTATGGGGGTTACCAACCACTTCCTGCCTGGAATTGAGGTCTGCTCCCTAAGAGGGAAGTCACATCTGGTACTATCAATCTGATTAAAAGCACATGGCTGGGGAGGCCACAGGCCTTAATAGGGAGGCTATACACAAGAATTGTGCTTGTGCCCATGAATTAGTGATGCTGTCAGGTTTGGTTATAGAAGCTTTTTTTTTTTTTTTTCCCCCCTGCAATGGGCAGAGACTCCTAACTGGTCAAGATACCGAGACGAGAAGACTCTGAGGACTCGGCCTCAAACAGCACCTCTCCATCACCTCCTCTGAGGCTCAGGTCACGTTGAGGAAAAGATGGCAGAAAGAAAGCAAGAGAAAGAGGATAGAGTAGAGTGTTGTGGAATCTTCTGGGCATGACATGACATGTCCCATTACATTCCTTTTAAAGAGATATTTCAATTTATTTTTATGTGTGTGTGTGTTTGCACACAAGTATGTATGTATACCTCACGAGTGCCTGGTGTCCCCGGAGATCAGAAGGAGTTGCATCCCCTGGAACTAGAGTTACAGATCCACCACATTGGTGCTGGGAACTCCTCTGCAAGAGCTGTAAGTGCTCTTAACCACTGAGCCACCTCTCCGGCCATGACAGTCTTTACCTGACAGCAGCTGTGGCCATCTGTCCAAGATCTGCACAAGACTGGGGTGTGGAGTCGGGAGGGACTGACGACGAGGATTTCTAGGCCGTTAATGGTTGCTGGCGGAGAAAGAAACATTTTCTTCAGTAGTGTAGCCACTGGTGAGTGCCCACGCTCCTGTAACTAACCCCTCACCTAATGATCCTGGAAACAATTATCAAAAATTCATTGGCATGCAGGCCTGTGAGTAAAGGCTCTTGAGACCGAAACAAATGACCTCAGCTAATCCCTAGGATCCACGTGGAGGCAGGAGAAGCAACTCCCAAAAGTTGTCCACTGACCTCGGGTGGATCAGTGTAGAACAGGGCTAGCAAGGAAGAGGAAGGGATTCAGAGGAAGCGGAGGGTGGCAAAAAAGGGTAATAGCAGGGTGAATATGATAACTACATCATACACACGTATGAAAATGTTTTCATGAAACCCATTATTATGCATAATTAATGCATACTAATAAAGCATTACAAGTTTTAAAATAGAAAAACGCCGGTCTCCAGCACGTGGGCGTGAGCTCTGATTTGGGAAGGGAGGAGAAATGAAGTTTGGATTTACTGCTTGTGAGGACAAAATGCCCGTAAGAGGAGGTATGCAAGCTCACTTTCTCTGAAGACTGCAGCATACAGGAAAGGAGTTATCTCGCATCCCAAGCCGGATAAGAAGCCTTGCTCTGCCGCCTAAGACGCCTAGCAAGCCTAGGTCACTGTCGGACTAACTGGCCTTTACACAAGTGGCTTCTGCTCTTCAAAACACTTCCGCTCCTGCTTTTCTTCGGTTCACCCTTCCCAGGAAGGGTTCATTCCCAGGAAGGCTCTCCCTTAGTTTCCTCATCTGACTTCTCTCTTCTGTGGGCCCCCCTCTGCCTTCTTGTGTGTTCCCTTCCAGATTGAGGTGCTCAAGGGCCGGGGCTCTCTATCTCTTGACCTAAGGCCATCTCTATATGTCTGACCCTTTTAAAAAAAAATCTCTTGACTGACTGGCAAAGAACAACCCTTCTCCATTAAAGTCAGTTTCTTCCTTCTTAGGGCAGCGCAGTTAACGACCTCAGGACCAGGAAATCATCCCCCTCATCACATACCAGGGTATTATTCACACAGTTTACTCACTGTAAACAGTTCCCTTAAGATAGTGGCAACAACTAGTTGAAGATTTACAAACTTCCCAGGGCCAATCTACTTTCTGAAAAGCCTGGTTATGGGAGTGGGAAACAGGTCACCTTTCTGATTCTGAAACACCCAAGGGGCGATAAATTCAGAATTTCTCTGGGTCTCGGGCTGCATAGGAGTCTGTGGTCCTTCTCTTGAACCATTTTTTTTGCGGAGCAGTGTACTTAGAGCAGAGGTTGTGTGAGTGGTTTGTCTCTGTCTTCGGGAGCATTCTGGACACGGTTGGAAGAATCTCTAACACATCTCTTAGTTGCTGAACGTTCGTCAAAATGCCCAAACTTTTTCTTTGAACCTGGAGTCGCACTGACGGAAGACTTCTATTTTCCTTGAGCATTAGGGGATCTGGAGGTCCGTTCGTGAGGGACGCCCAACTCCCAGGGTCCTGGGGATCACAGCAGAGCCAGGGTTCCCCTTGGGCTTCCCCCGCAACGACTTGCCCAAGGCCGAGAGCTGGAACCGGGTCCCTGCAAGGGCGCAGGACGGGCGGGCACGGCGCGAGGGGGCGGGGCGAGCCAGCCCGAGGCCGGGGCGGGGCCAGAGCGCGGCTCGATCCGGCCTAGGCCTCGCCGGGCTCCGCCTCGCCCGGCTACGCAGGCGGTAGGGCTGCGGTAGGGGCCGGGCGGCACCATGGCGGCGGCAGCGCCTGCTGCGTCGGCGGCGGCGGCGGCTTCTCCGGAGGCGCCGGCCGTCCCCGGCACGGCAGACCCCGAGACGGGAGACGAGGACAGCCGTGAGGTCCGAGTGCTGCAGAGCCTGCGCGGCAGGATCTGTAAGCGGGGCCGGGGCCGGGGAGGTGGGCTGAGGGGACCCCGGCGCGGAGCGGCGCGGCGCGGCGGAGGGTGGGCGGCGGGCAAGCAAACGGGCGGGCGGGCGCGCGCGCGCGGGGGTGGCGGCCGGGGACTGGTGAGACTGGCCGGGGGTGTGTTCGGGGAGGCGCCGCGTCGACGGGACGGCGCGGGTCGGGGCTCCCCTCGGAGCGAGCGGGGCGGGGACCTGGCCGCGCGGGCGGGCGGGCGGGCGGGCGTGAGGGGCGCTGCCTGAAGCGCGGCCTGGACGCGGGAGCCCGGGGCGCGGCCGGGGGCGCGCGGAGTTTCCGGCCTCCCTCCGACGCAGGCCTGCGGGCGGCCGCGGACGACGGGAGCGGCCCGAGGTGGGAGCCCCGTGGTAATTACCGGGGAGGCGCGGCTGGAGGAGGGAGGGGGGAGGGAGGGAGGCCGGGGCGGGGCGGGCGGGGCCGGGCGGCGGGCTGAGGAGGGGGTGCGGGCTCCCCGGGGGGCTCCTGCGAGGTGGAGACGGGGGCTGCGGAAGCCGGCGGCCCCGGGCGGCTGGGCGCGGCGAGGCGAGGCGGGCAGGCGAGCGGGACGCCCGCCCGAGGAGCACGGGCCGGACACCTGTGCCCGCCCCACCTTGCTGCGGCGGCGGCGGGGACTTGACTCGAGAGACGGCGGCGGCGTGACTGACAGGGACTTGGGGCAGGATGTAGTGGCTTCCTGTGAGCAGGTCTCAAAACACAGTCATGCACTGAACCCACTTGGCGCTCTCCCGGGCATGGGCTACTTCTGTGAGCGCCGCGCTCCTTCCTCGGAGACAGGCTGGTGTGATTGTCATTGCGATCCCTAGCCTTGCAAAATGTCCCTTTGATATTACATTGACGCCCCCACCCCTCCAGCTTATTTAGACGACCCCTTTTCATTGAAAGACAGAGAATGAAACTTACTGTTACTTTTGTTGAAAAGCATTTTTTATTCAGGAGCCTCAGGTTGGAACCGCGCTCCCTGATGTCTCTCCTAAATCCGTGACTGTGAAAGATACTTAGTGTTAGGATGGCTGATACTGCTCTTTCTTCAGCAGAATATAAGTTTTTCTTCTTAAATGTTGATGCTATAACTTATTTTGGATCCTCCCACTTTTTTTTTTTTTTTTGGTTACTCCCCTTTCAAGGGTTTGGAATTTTATTAAAACTCCAGGAACAGACACGTTAAATGCCACTTTTTATTCCCTGATGTGCTCCTGGGACTCTTAATTAAGACATTTTAGGTGTTAAAACTTGGAAAATTACACCAGAGCAGTGGATGTTTTGTGAGTCTAAGTAACCATTATTTTAAGTTACTTTCTTAGGGTGTAACCTTTTCACAATTTATATTTCTTACATTTATATATTTGCATATATGTAATCCTTGGGGACAGCCAAATGAACTAGAATCCCCCCCATTGATCTGGTTTTCCACATTTTTTCTCCTTTATATTTTTCTGTGATTGGATCCTAGACACTCTCTGTGGAAGCCTCGCTGATCTGTAAGAGCAGGTTGTGTTGTGGGATGACATACGATTGGACTGTTTCTTTTTTTGGTTTTTCGAGACAGGGTTTCTCTGTGTAGCTTTGCGCCTTTCCTGTAACTCACTCTGTAGCCCAGGCTGGCCTCGAAATCACCGAGATCCGCCTGTCTCTGCCTCCCAAGTGCTGGCATTAAAGGCGTGGGCCGCCACCACCGCCGGGCTGGATTGGACTGTTTCTAGAAGGACTTAGTCACTGTCTACTTTGACTTGCTCCATAGCAAAAATTCTGTGAACAGTTTGGCAAAAATATCACTCGAAGAGAAATTAGGGTGCACCTTAAGAGCACAACTTGGTTCCTGTGGTTTAGGCAGTCCCACTGCCCAGAAATTGACCATTAAGTTCCTGGGAATGTTATTTTATATTAACATTAAAATGTTAGTTTAACTAGTGCTGAAGTATTACACTTGCTTTCATCCTTGACAGTTTATTTTTTAATTGCTCAGCTTATAGCTCAGGTAATGTTGTGACTGTTTCACAAAGGAGTATGTTTAAATAAAGAATACCCCTCCCATTTCTCTGTCCTCCTTTTAGCGGGTATAATCTAGAGTTGGTTGAGCCTGGGAACCTTGCAAGGAGATGCTGTTCTCTGTTTCTGAAACTGACATGTGGGTTTTGTAAGATGAGGGCTGAAAAGTGGCAGCAATTTCAGCAGGTGTTGAAGTCGCAGAAATGGGATGATGGTGGTCTGGCAGTGAAGACACTAAGCAGTCTACAGATGGCGAAGTACCTGTGTCACGATTCCTTTCCACCACCCCAAGAAACCTTGGGGAGGGCCTGATCGTTGCCTGTTGGCCTGGAGATGTACTGTCAGATTCGAAACTCTTTGGGGACCTCTGATCTGCAGAGTTAGAGATCTAGACAGCTGAAAAATCTACCTGAGAGGAAACATTCATATTCATATTCCTGGCACTTCAACTCCGAATCATCCTAGTGAACAGTGAGGATGGATTGATGGATATATTGTTGAAGTTCTAGAAAAAGATAATAGTCCACACCTTTCTTCAGGTGTCTCATTCCTAATTTGTTTGTGCCCCATAGATTTCACAAGGTATATAGTATCAAGTTGATGGATCAAAAAAACTATAGAGTGGGGTCAAGTGCCTGCTGTGCAGACGTGAGGACCTGCCTTCAGGTCAGCAGAGCCCATATCAAAGATTCCTTTAACCCCAGCACTGGGAGAGTATGGCCACAGGCAGATAGATGCCTGAAACTCATGGACGTGGCCAGCGTGACTGAGTAGAGCTTCTGGCTCATTGAGAAACCTTGTCTCAAATAATAAAGGTGGAGAGTCTCAGGCACCCACATACATGGGCACCTGCCTGCACATCTGCACATAGCCACACTAACAGGTACATACACATACACAGGAGCCATTTTATAGCGGCCTTTACACAATTGGCTTAAGGAAGTCTATTATTGGAGACAGTATTTTGGGTTAGAGACGAATGCCCAGTTATTCAAGTACTTTTAGTGTCTTAAAAATCCTGAACATTTTGAATGGTCAGCTTCTTTAACTGTATTCAAGAGGCAAAGTTGTTGGGTATCTTTGAATTGTCATCTGAGCCTTTAGTAACCAAAGTTAGAAGTCGTTTTGATCTGAACTGCTTTGATGTAAGTGGCATACCTAAAGCTAGTTTGTATGCCCCTCCCCGTTACACCCCATTTTCAGGTGAAAGAAGGGCTTTAGACTTTCCCCTGTATGTCGTCAAGCTTGATATTGACCTCCTTTTTGGTTACTACATTTTGTTCAGTCTGCCCGAGTCTACTGAAGTCAATTGTAAAAGTTTTGAAAAGACTCCACACTACTTTATGCACAGGCTTTTTCGCTTGGGATACCTGGTTCATGAAGGTACCAGTTGTGAAGATTTGTGTGACGTGTTTGATGTATTATACAGTGAGATCGGCGAGACAGTGATGGTGACCCAAGAACTCACTTAGGATTTGGGTAGTTTCAGACCAGGAATGACTTAGGGCTGTTTGACAAAGCAGAGCGCACTCAGCAGTGCTTAAGCTTAGGGGCCTGGTGTAATTAGTCAGCTGGGGTTGAGTGTACACTTAATTCCCACAGCTTTTGCTCACACCTTCGTGTTCCTCTGTAGTCTCGTGTGTACATTGTGAATAGTAAAAATATCTGTCTCACGGGATTGCTATGATGATACCCTCAACCCACAACCAGAAAAAAAAGCTGGGTCAGCCATGGGCCGTCTCTTAGGAAGGAGTGAAGCAGGAGATAAAGCCTTATCTGATGCTCTTGTCCAACACGCACTAACATTTCCTGGTGTGCGAAGCGGACTGAAAGCAGAAAGCTGTGTTCTGTTCTATCCTTCGTTAGGTCATGTTCCTGTGACTTTAGGCAGCTCATTTACCTTGAGCTTGTCTTTGTCCTCTCTAGAGTGGGACTACTGTTTTATCACCAGCCATCTTGCTTATGTTGTTTCCTCGGCCTGAAATTCCCCCCATATTTATGTCAGAGAACCCCTACACATCCTTCAAAAGCTTGCGCCATGTGGTCTCAGTCTTTGAACCAAACTTACCCTCATTTCTAGCCATAGGGGTTTGATGCTAAAACAAACTGCAATTCATGACCGTTTTCTTGTTATAGACATTATTTGTGTAAGTTCTTGTTACACTGTGAACTCTTTCAGCTTAGTGTACATTTTTTTTTTAAATTTTTGTTGTTGTTTTTAACAGTCTCATAGAATAGGGCAGGCTTTTAGAAAATACCTCTTATTGTCATCCTGAGGATAGTTTCAGAGTACTGGATATGAAAGGATTTTCACATTGCTGAACAAATTAGCAAGTGTTAGTTTTATTAAAAGAAAACTTCATAGATCTCTCAGGAAGTTTTTCTCCTTTCCCTTTGAAAATTGGAATGTCCACTTATCTTAGGTTTGAATTGAGGTCAAAGTTGTCTCCTTAGGAAAGGGGTTACATTTTTCTAAATACTGGCTTATTAATTAGAGCACTAATTGTTTTTTTATTTATTTATTTTTATTTTATGTGCATTGGTGTTTTACCATAAGTGTTGGGTCCCCTGGAACTGGAGTTAACAGTTGTTAGCTGCCACGTGGGTGCTGGGAATTGAACCCAGGTCCTCTGGAAGAGCAGTCAGTGCTCTTAACCGCTGAGCCATCTCCCCAGCCCCGTAGAGTACTAATTGTTATTTGACTATATTCATGAATTTTGATACTAGTTGGTCCTGAAGCTTGGAAAAGAAAATATTAAAATCATACTTTACCCAGGAAGTATTTTTATTTGGCATGGCAGGTTTAAATGTTTTGGATATAAATTAAGACATTTTTATTGACTACCCAAGAGTTGAGAGGAAGAAATTTAAAAGGGATTATTCATGCTAATAATTATTATCAGAATGTTCAAATGAGATGATGAGAACTTAATAGAGGGGTTTAAAGGGTTTACTTAGGATAATAATTCATTATTGTCTGAAATTGGAAATGAGATGAGAGTTATTTAGGACAGAAGAATCCATCTTTGAGATGGATATAAACTGAGGAGAAAGGGATCTTTGTAAAGTTCACAGAGCATTCAGCTAAGCATTTGCTCTGTAGAGGACAGGAGTAGACCTCAGTGAGTTCATAGAGGGTTTTTTGTAACTGAGAACTCTTTGAATAGTCCCATAAGTGACTGTGGAACTAATGTAGCTAGAATAAAACCATCATTTTTTATCCTTTAATTATAGACCTAATCCTATTTCCTTGAGAATATGCTTTATGAAATTATTTGATAATAGCAGATTATGTGTTTTGCCTACTGACACATTTCTATACTCTTCTAAAAACCGGTAATAAAGTTTTGTTGTATAGTCATGTATTATCATTAAATTAAGGAATATTTTATGTAAATTAAATTTTTATGACATCTAGTTATGTGTGGTATTGTAATCATCAAAAATGTCTAGTTAAATTGGCTTTATTTTTAAGTATGTGTGTGTGCACACATGCGCAGGTACACATGCATATGTATACATGTGCATGTGAAAACCAGAGGACAATCTCAGCCGTTGTCCTTAGGAACACTGCCCACCTCTTTTTTGGCCTGGTGCCCAATAATTAGTGTAGACTAGCTGGCCAGCAAGCTCCATGGATCCCTCTGCCTCCACCATCCTAGTGCTGGGATTACACGCATGACAACCCACCCAGCACCCCCCTCCCCCAGCATTTTTGCCTGGATTCTGTTCTGGGGATTGAACTCAGGTCCTCCTATTTGAGGCAAATACTTTACTGACTGATCTCTTCTCCTAACCCCCCAAATGGCATTTATAAGGTTATATCAAATATGAGCCAGGCAGTGGTGGCGCACACCTTTAATCCTAGCACTCAGGAGGCAGAGGCAGGTGGATCTCCAAGTTCGAGGCCAGCCTGGTTTACAGAGCAAGTTCTAGGAGGCCAGGATTACACAGAGAAGCCCCTTCTTGGAAAAGAAAAAAAACAAAAACAAAAACAAAAACAAAGAAACCAAAACAACGGCAACAAAAAGTACAAATAGTGAGCTGTGAGCTGTAGTTGGAAATTTTAGTCCTTTGAGTCTGGTTCCTAATATCCTAATAGTGCTGTTAATGATAGAATAACTAGGCAGATTGAGGAGACCCTGCTTCTTTACTTCAAAAGTGAGTGTTTGGATGTGTCTTTAAACACCCCCTTCTAGTTCTCTCATAGTTGCTTTATGAAGTAAACCATTTGCTTTAAGACAGTACATCACAGACCTTTGCTTTAATGCTTGAATTTGCTTAATATACAAGTTTACATTTAATACAGTACTTTTAAGAAATGTGCCTACGACTTATTAGGATTGTTTGAATTCTAAACATTTTTTCTAAGGCCAGTAGTTAATTCAGTAGTAGTATATATTTGAGTATCTGTTAGGGCATATCAGTCTCTTGAACTGTCAAGTAAGTCTAAGTTGTGAGTGGGATGAGAAAGTCTTTACTCACTGGTTTATTTATTCTAAACTTTATACTAAGCAGAAGCTGTCATTCATTCTCTGCTTAGAGGATTATGAAGTTCTAGAACTGGAAGAGAAAGAGCATAACCTTTGTCCTGTTCTTGTGTACATGAAGACTGATGTGCAGTGACCCAAGTGTCACACAGCTAATGACTTGTTGGACAGTAGTGGACTTGCAAAGTTCTTTCAAGAATTCAGTTGATTTATTACTATGAAGGTTGAAAATAGGCTACATTTAAGATGTGAAGACTGCTTTACCGCTCTGATGGTTTTTAGAGTGGTAATAGAGTTTCGTTGAGTTTTGTACATATGCTCATCTGTTCCTGCTAAAGAGCTTTGTGTAGTGATAGGACTAGCAATGCAACCAAGGTTATGAGCCATGTGGAGACTGAACCTAGACGTTTGCTTGTTTGGGCCAGACTTTATCTCAACTCTTTGAATTCTTGACTGTCCATCAATGTTACTGGTGTGCTTTAAAATGGTCTGATACCCAGACTCTAAAGTCATCATTTTGAGGGTCTATCAGTTTAGATTGTATCCTTTTAGAAATTATTTAAGTACTTACAAACAATTATGTATTGTAGCTTTTCCACCACAGAGAAATAGAAGCAAAAAATGCAGTGTTCTGCCTCTTTCTTTTTCAATATAACTTGAAGATTTTTCATATAATTTAATATATTTATAATATGCATAATCTCTCATCATCTGGATGTATTGTATTTTATTTAACCAATCACCTATAGATTGACACTTAAGTTGTTTCTTGTCTTTGCAATAACAAATGTTGAGTGTGTGTGGGGGGGTACTAGGGAGAGAATTCAGGGTCGTCTTTGCACCCTACCACCAAGCTGTTTCTACAGCCCATCTCTATGTTATTGTTTTGTTTTTCGAGACAGAATTTCTCTGTGTAGTTTTGGTGCCTGTCCTGGATCTCACTCTTTAGACCAGGCTGGCCTCGAACTCACAGAGATCCGCCTGGCTCTGCCTCCCAAGTGCTGGGATTAAAGGCATGCACTACCACCGCCCCACTCTATGTTATTTTTTGAAGATAGGGTTTCTCTACGTAGCCCTGGCTATCCTAGAACTTGCTCTGTACACTAGGCTGGCCTTGAATGCACAGAGATCCACCTGCCTGTCTCCCGAGTGCTGGGATTAAAGGTGTGTGCCACCAACGATGGCTGCTGTATGTTATTTTAAATGTGAGCTCACACTGTGTTTCCCAGGCTGACCTTGAATGTGTAATGATCCTCTTGACTCCTGTAATCGCTGAGTGTGCTGGGATTTCTGGTTTGCATCACTGTCTGGGCTTCATAGAGATTTTTAAATTAAAGAGGCCACTAGAAAAACATATGCAAGGGTATTTCACAGAAGAAAATAACTTATCTAGTAAATATATGAAAATGCTGGTGAAATTGAGCTGGAATGAATCAGAGAAATAATGTGAATACATCACCACTTACAAAAAATGGAAACCTTGCTTATTCAGTATTTAATGAGTGCTTGGGGAAACAGGTAGTTCTTGTACTTTTATTGTGATTTTAAATTTATAAAACCATGTTAGAGCATTTTGTTAGTATCTATTAAAATTTAAATGTATTTTTCTTGTGTGTTTTTACTTTTACCATTTGCCCTACAGTCACATACAAAGAGGTTTTGTGTTGGTCTTGTTTGTTTAAAACAAAAGACATAATTAAAGTGTTCATTAACAGGAAAGTGAATAGCTGTTCATACATGTATACTATAGCAGTTAAAAAGAATGAAGTACATCTATATTAGAATGACCCCAAGATGTGTTATTGGGTGGAAAAAAGCAAATTATTAGAGTAATTTGTGTATTTAATTATCATATGTCCATTTGTTTGTCCGTCCACCCATCCGTTCCTCTAATCTGTTTTTGTGGTGCCCGAGGCTCATACCTAGGACATCACAAATGCTAATTAAGTTTTCTATCACTGAGCTATAGTCCAGCCCCTTAATGTGTGCTTTTAAACTCTTGGGACAATGGGCTTTTCTCTACAAATTAATAGATATATTTTATAAAAAAGATGTCTGAGAAGTTGTTTGGTTTTGATTTTTTTTTTTTCAGTGATGGGCAACAGGAATTAGTTGTCCCTGTAGTGACCTGATTTTAAATAGACAGTATAAATGTATTGGAGATATTATTAAAAATTTCTCTTTGTACAAATGAAATTGTGAGTTTCAATTTAACTTGAATTCTGTATATAATATCAGATTTGGTAACATTTTAAGTATACATTGAAAAGAATAATATCAACTTTTCTATTTTCAAATTTACTTATTAGTGTGTGTATATGTATAAATTTTACTTACTAGTGTGTGTATATGCATAAATGTGTGTAATTATGTGGGGAAGGACGTGTGTGTGTGTGTGTGTGTGTGTGTGTGTGTGTGTGTGATAACTTGTAGGAGTTGGTTCACTTCCACCACGTGGGTCTTGCATATTGAACTCAGGTTGTCAGGATTAGCAGCAAGACTCCTTCCCCCTGCCTCCCCCCGTGGGTTTTTTTTTTTTTTTTTTTTGGTGGCAATTTTAAAGATTTATTTTTAATAATGTATACACGAGTGCAGGTACCTGTAGGAGCCAGAGGAGTTAGAGGCAGCTGTGAGCCATCCTATATGGATGGTGGAACTGAACCCAGGTCTTCAAGAGAAGCATGTGCCAATCCCATAATTTTAAGTTTAAAGAAAGTGAAACTTAGAAAGATTCCTATATAGTTTGCCTATTTGATTAGTTGCTTACGCTAAAAATGTTAACTTTTCAAAAAGTTAGTAACTGGGCAGTGGTGGTGCACGCCTTTAATCCCAGCACTCGGGATGCAGAGCCAGGCAGAGCTCTGTGAGTTCGAGGCCAGCCTGGGCTACCAAGTGAGTTCCAGGAAAGGCACAAAGCTACACAGAGAAACCCTGTCTCGAAAAACAAAAAACAAAACAAACAAACAAAAGGTTAGTAACTTTCAGAGGGTTGTTATATGTGAAGGTCCTGGATAATTTTGACTCTGTGTATTGGACATTCTTATGTAAAATTTCCTCAGTACACATGGGGAAGTGAATCCATGTTTATTGAATAATCACTGGTTTCTAGGGATAGTGCTAGGATAGTTTACGTATTACTTCATTTCATGTAGAGGATTGTTGTTCTTAGAGAAGCAGCAGGAGAGAGGCTCTTGAGCAGTGTAAGGGGGCAGAACCAGGTCTCAGCAGATTTGTTGACCAGGCTTGTGTCTTCTCCCTACCTGGCTGCCTATCTTCTAGTCTATTGGAATGAATTCATTTCTCTTGACAAGACATGGCGATTACCTCTAAGTTAACGATGGCCTAATGAAATGGATAGTCAGTAAAGTTAGAATGTTGTCAAATGCAGTAGACAGGAGTTTTTCTAACTCTGCTCTTGGGGTTTTTTCTGCACTCGCTCTCTCTCCCTCCCTCCCTCCCTCCCTCCTTCCTCTCTTTTCCTCTTTTCCCTCCCTACTTCCTTGTTTTTTTGACATGAAATCTCACTAGTAGTTCTGGCTAGCCTCAAACTCTCAGTCAACTGGAGTGCTGGAATTGCAGGCCTGTTCTACCACACCCCCTGATTTCTTTGCTGTTTAATGCAGTTTCTTGCTTTTGAATGCTTCTCTTAATAAATACACACCTTTTTATTACACATAGGGGTATGTGTTGTATCTTCTTTGTTATCAGGTGCTGCCTTTTGCTTTTGAAAAGTGGCTGATAAGAATTCCATTACCAGAGATAACAGTCACATCCCACAGAAGGCCTGTCCTGTGGCCCCAGGCTCTTCCAGCATCTGTCTTTAAGCCTTTTGCCTGCCATTCCAGGATCTCTAGGTTGCCTTATGAGCCTTGCTAAGCATCATGTAGCTTCAGGGACCAATGACCTAGCTCATCAGAGATTACACCATAATCTCTGTTTGCTTTCTCACCTCCCCCTACACATTCACACATTCAAAACTGACCCCATAAGTGGGTAAGGCAAACCACAGGAAGATCATTCTTACATTTGGTAACATACTTCTATAAGCCCATGGACACTTCCTGGCAATACCTTGTGAAACTCGCCTTTTCATGTACAGTAGTTTCCTAACTTCTTGTTCTAGACTAAGCTTCAGTCAGAGGTGATTAATATGATCACAATACAGATAACTGCAACAGGTATTATATGTTATCTTTGATCAGGACCTAGCGGCTTGGATAAGGGAATGCTTGTAGATGTTAATTTCTAAGACCCTCTAGCCAAGTGAGAATACTGATAGTTACTGTTTACTAAGTACTTACTTTGTTTTAGGTATTGTGCCAAGTACTTGACCATACTTAATGTTCATAACAGTCCTAGGTATTACCTCTTTTTACACAGGAAATTGAAGCTAAGGATATACCGTTGTTAAGTACAGAAAGCTTGTATTGAAACTCAAATGTCCGCCTTAAAGTGCATTCATTTAACTTGCTGTATGGTCAGTGCCACTTCTGTTTTTAGAATTGCCCTGTTGCAAAAATTGGAATTAAAATTCAAGAAAATTTCAAAGACTTCATTATATATTACACACATAGCTAGGACTGTGTGTTGGATAAATTAGGTGCATTTTAATCTTATCTAAGCTTATCAACATGAGTCCATATTTTTATACATTTAATTTTTTTAACTTTTTCAAGATTTATTTATTCTCATCTCAAGTATATGAATGTTTTGCCTGAATGCATGTATTTGCATTATATGTGTACCTCATGCCTCAAAGGGTACCAGATCCCTTGAACTGGAGTTATGAAAGATTGTGAGCCATCATGTGGGTGTTAGGAACCAAACTCAGGTCCTCTGAAAAATTAGCAAGTGCTTTTAACTGATGAGCCATCTCTCCAGCTCCATTTTTAAGTATGTTAGATCTATTCTTTTTTTTTTTATGTTAAAGATATGGTGACTTTTACATAGTGTTACATCTTCTCACTGTGTAAAAGCTGTATGTTTAGGTTGACATTTCTTTTAAGAAGATAACATATCCCATGTCACTCAGGCCAGTTGACACCAAATTCTCTCTATAGTATTGCTTCCATTTTTCTTTCCTTTTTCCTTTTTGTTACCTCAGTCAAGACCCTTGCATATTTTCCTGAAATAGACCACATAAAAACTTTCAGTAACCCTTGCCTGGAAGTGGTAGCTCATGCCTTTAATCCCAGCACTCAGGAGGCAGAGGCAGGCGGATCTCTGAGTTGGAGGCCAGCCTAATCTATAGAGGGCCTTCCAGGACAGCTAGGGCTACACAGAGAAACTCGGTCTCAGCAAAACCAAAAACAAACAAACCAAAACCCCAAAAACTTAGTAACCCTTGTCTACTAAGTAAAAACACTGTAGCTTTCCACTTTAGGTTCTCTTTGGACTCTCTCCTGTATCCCTCTGGTTCCCCTTTCATCTACTTCCTTAATTTGGTTATTCACTGCCTCTAGTTGCCACTTCCAGATCTGTCTTCCTGCTAGAACATTGTCCTTCCAGTATTAATTTCTGTATTTTGAAAAAAAAAATACATCACTTGAAAGATTTATTGCGAAAATTAAGTAAAATAACATGGCATTCTTTAAAAAAATCTACTAATTAATATTAATCTATTAAGTAAATGGTATCTTTAATTATGGTTTAGCTTGGCTTTTTCCCACTCCAAGTAGTCGTTTTCTTAGTATTATTTTGTTCAGGACCCTGACCTATTATGATTTCCTTTGAGAGTTAATCCCTTTAGGATCTGTCTTGGCTCCTACTCTTCTTTGTATTAAAGGTATGCTTTGAAGTAGGTCTGGGTTTACCAAATCTCTTTTAGACAGGGATAGAGTCTCAGAACTACTATTTTAGAAAGACTTTCAAGAAGAGAGTGGAAAGACAGTCATACTATAGCTTTTGACTGTGATATATTCATTGATCCTGTTGTTGCTGCTGATTTACTTTATAAAAAGGAACTGTATTGCTTACCTCTAGGGTTGTTATACAAATCAAATGAGGCATTTGAGAAAATTCTTAGTTGTGGGGCATCCAAATATTTAAGAGATAGCTTATCTCAGTAGTGTGTTCTCCTAGGACATGTATAAGTATACAACACAACCTACTGATAGAAATAGTTAGAATGTTCCCCAAACATGCACATAGACACATACACATATATGGGTACATAAACATACATACCAAAGTCTCTGTTGAGCAGTTTGATGTATAGTATTCCAGCTCTAGATACAATTTATTCAGTAGGCTAGGAAGATGGCTCAGTTGGTAAAATGCTGCAAAATCATGAGAATCTCTGATCTCCACGACTCACATAAAAAACAAACAAGTAAACAAGCACGGATGTGGTGGTACATGCTTATAATTCCAGCTTGTGGGGGAGGTGGAACAGGAAGATCTCTGGGGCTCGGGGGCTAGCCAGGTCTAGTCAAACTTGTTAGCTCCGAGTTCAGTGAGAGGCTTTGTTCCCAAAATAAAAAATTACATGGTAGGATCTAGGTACAAACAAGTCTCCCTGCCCACCTGGAATTATTGTACAATCTGCACAGGGAGGACAAGCATTGAAATATATTACTGTAGCTGATGTATTCCTTTGTCCACCCAGCTCCTGCAGCCACTCAGACCCAAGTAAATACACACAGACTTATATTACTTATAAACTGTATGGCCATGGCAGGCTTCCTGCTATGTAGTTTTTATATCTTAAATTAACCCATTTCTATTAATCTATAAGTTGCCACATGGCTTGTACTGGTACTTTACATCTTGCTTCTCATGGGCGTCTGGCAGCGTCTCCTGACTCAGCCTTCCACCTCCCAGAATTCTCCTCTCTGCTTATCCTGCCTATACTATACTTCCTGCCTGGCTACCGGCCAATCTGCGTTTTATTTATCAGCCAATCAATCAATCAATCAGAGCAACACATTCACAACATACAGAAAGACATCTCCAGCATATAGCACTGGGGTTGGAGTGGTGGCTAAGCAATTAAGAGCACATACTACTCTTCCAAAGGATCTGAGTTTGGTTCCCAGCACCCAGATTGGATAGCTCTCAACAGCCTATAATTCCAGCTCTATGGGTATCTGTCACCCTCTTAATGGCTTCCATGCGCACTCCACTCAGGTGCTCAAATACACCCCCCCCACACACACCCACACACACCCACACACACACCATTTAAAAATTAAAATTATTAGAGTTTTAGGCCAGCCAAGGCTACTTACTGAGACTGTGTCTCAGAAAGAAAGAAAGAAAGAAAGAAAGAAAAAAAGAAAGAAAGAAAGAAAGAAAGAAAGTTACATGTGAATTTATCCTTTGATATAAGTTGATCTGTGTCAGCACTCTTAATAAGTTTACTGTATACAGTATATGGCACATTAATAAGTGTAAACAGGAGTGGGTACCACATATAATGACAGAGGATGAGAGTAATCAAGGAGGACTTCATTGACAAGGTAGTTTCTGCATAAATACCTAAGGAGATGGGAGAAACATTTAATTTTATAGGAGTCAGTCACTTTTTTGCCATTGTCAAAAAGTAAACTGTTAAAAGCAAGATAATAAATACCAATGGAAATAGTAACTGATAACAGAAATGGAAAATCTTCCATATAAATGTCATTCATATAAAGGTCATTAGAATTTTAAATTAAGATTTAAAAACGATAATAGCTAAGTGTGGTGGTGCAGGCCTAATCCCAGCACTTGGGAAATAGAAGTGTGCGTGCGTGCGTGCGTGCGTGCGTGCGTGCATGCGTTTTATGAGGGAAAGTTAAATTTTATTTTTTGGACAAAACCACTGGCATATAGTGTAAAGGTATTTTGGCCAACATGCATTACATGTGTGAAACAAGAAATGTCTAATTGTCTTAGGGTTTCTATTGCTGTGAAGAGACACCATGACCATGGCAACTCTTATAAAGGACAACATTTAATTGTGGTGGCTTACAGTTCAGAGGTTCAGTCCATTATCATCATGGCAGGATATAGTGGCATGCAGGTGGACATGGTGCTGGAGAGGTAGCTGAGAGTCCTACATCTCGCAGGAAACAAGAAGTCATCTGAAGCCGGGCGGTGGTGGCGCACGCCTTTAATTCCAGCACTTGGGAGGCAGAGCCGGGCAGATCTTTGTGACTTCAAGGCCAGCCTGGTCTACAGAGCGAGATCCAGGAAAGGTGTAAAGCTACACAGAGAAACCCTGTCTCGAAAAACCAAAAAAAAAAAAAAAAAAAAAGAAGTCATCTGAGACACTGGGTGATATCCTGAGCATAGGAAACCTCAAAGCCTGCCCCCACAGTGACACACTTCCTCTCACAAGGCCATATCCACTCCAACAAAGCCTCACCTCCTAATAGTGCCACTCCCTTTGGGAGCCATTTTCTTTCAAAGCACCACACTACTGAAGGGTTTATTTTGCTCATCTTTGAACATTTGAAAAAGAGACATTTTAAAAGAAACTTAAGGAAACGCTTTAAAAGAAATTTAGTCAACAGTTGTGCATTAAGCCATAAATAATGTGAGCTAAAGTGTTTAAGTAGTATTGGTTAAGAATTGAAGAAAAACAGTTATTATGGAGTAATAGAAGTTATGGTGGAGTGCTGTCCACATCTTTTCGGTGAGGAGCAGTTGATTGTGAATGATATGCCTCCTGATGTTGATTTATTGTTGATGGAAATAGTGACTCATAAATACAACCAAATATATACTTTTTGTTATAGGGCCTTTGTATATTACAGTACCTTGGCATGTTTTGTGAATGTGAGGACCCAAGTTTGATCACTAGTACCCAAAGAAAAAAAATGCCAGGTGTGGCAGTGCATTGCTGTGATCCCAGCTCTGGGGAGGCAGATCCCTGAGGCTTGCTGCCAGTTAGTCTGGCTGAGTAAGGGAGCCTCAGGTTCAGTGAGAGACCTTGTCTAAACAATTAGGGGAAATGATTGAGGAAGACAACCAATGTCAAACTCTGGCTTCCATATACACGATGTACCTACTGAAGTTGGATACATAAACATGTACTGTAGCCAGACACTTCACTCTGTCCTGCCCCAGTCCTGCAGTCACTTTTATAAATTAGTCACTCAGAGGCTTAATATTAACTACAAACTGTTTGGCCTGTGGCTCAGGCTTCTTGCAAACTAGCTCTTTGATCTTAAATGAACCCATTTCTATTAATCTATGTATTGCCATATGGCCATGGCATTACCAGTCTGTTGGCATATTGCTCCTTGAGTGGCGGGCTGGTATCTGCTCTGGCTCTGCCCTTCTCTCTGTATCACTGTTTGGATTTCCCGAATGGCTCTTAGCCTGCCTTACCATAGGCCAAAGCAGCTTTATTTATTAGCCAGTGGGAACAACATGTTCACGTCATACAGAAAGACATCCCACAGCACTTCCTCTTTTCAGTCTAATCAAAAAGGAAGGTTTTAACTTTAACATAGTAAAATTACATATAACAAAACAGTTATCAAGCAAGACTTACAGTTGCAATTTCTAGTCTATTTGTAGTTGTCAAAATTAAAGAAAATATTCTATCATCCTATATTTGTGAGTCTAAAGTTTGATATCTAATTTACCTTTTATCATAACAAAGGAAAACTATAACTATCTAGTCTTCAACTCTATCAAAGACCCCAGAAGGATATTATCTGAGTAAACAGGAAGTGCATTATAAGCAACTCTAAAACTCTAGAAATGACAATGTTGGGGCATCCATCTTCAGTCTATAGGCCTAGAGTATCTGGCAGACTTTTAGTGAAGCGAGAAATTTGAAGAACTGTCCCATCTATTTTGGCAGAGTTTGTCAGTCACTTTCCTCTGTGTCCTGCAGAATGTCTTGACAGTTTCTTTGTGAAGCAGGAGCTTGAAGGACCATCTCACCTTGTTTTTGCCAAGTTCAGTGGTCACTTTCCTATGGGTCCTGCATGTCCAGTTTATACAGCATACTGTCAAGCAGTCGAGGCAAGGGCACTTTTTTGCCCAGTGGCTAACTTTTGCCACAAAAAAGTAAACTCCATATGGAGTTTCTTTGATGCCCATCATCTTCTTTGAAGTAATTGGTGCTGCTGGGAACAGATGTGTCTCCCTCTCCAGAAAAGTCTTAAGTTCTTAAAACATTTTAAATGCCATATTCTGTAGGTCTTTGAAGTGTTTGAAGATTATGTATCTATCTGAAATATATCTTTGTGTATCTAGAAAACCAAAATATAAGTTTGATTTTTATAGATTACTATTAATTTGTATTTTTTATTATACATTACAATTTCAAGTGAGCTGTATAAGCATAATACCCCAAACAAGAGCAGAAATATACATTGAGTATAACAAAATTAACTTTAAATTTGTATCAATAAACCAAATCCATATCAATGTAAAATATTTTGAGATTAACAGTTGTTTTTAGGATCAAAGTAGATTCAATAATCTACTTTTTAAAAATCATTTCTATATCATATCTCCCTTTTTTATTTATAAAGAGATTATATTTATAATCAACCCTCTTTAAATAAAAGCAAACGTTTATAAACAATATTTTGGGAATTTGGGCATACCGTCCCATACTACTTCCTGCTGATTGGGGGTGCTGGCAATCTTATGGGGATCCTGAGAAATTTTAGAATTAAAAGTAAATCTTGGCTGTAGTAGTTTGTGGGGCTGCATCATCTCAGCCAGTTGCTTTTGAAGCTGTTCTGGAGGTTGGACCATCTGGGCCATCTGTTCCTGTTGGAGATTTTTCAGGGGGTCTTTCTTGATGGAACATATTAACCCGTGGAAGGAATTCACAGCTTCTCATTTTCCTTGGAAACAAAAGCAAAACCTCTTTTCCACAACAACATATCCTTAGACCCAAATTTTGAAGTCAAGATACCTTTAAAATATATATGTTGGTTTAACTTAGCAGCTCCCATAATCAAATGTCTCTCTGTAGTTAAAAAAAAAATCCCAAAGACAACACAATAATAGACAGTATCCAGGCTCTCAGTGTATATTCCATCTTTCTGTAACTTTTATTTTTTACCTCTATTTCTTTTTAAGGACTTTCTTTACCCTCTTCTCTCTCTCAAGCCTATGTATATTTTTAAACACACTATAACCCGTTTAGAGGTTTGCTCCATCTGAATCTGTTTTATTGTGTATCTGTAATCATTTTCTGACCATTGCTTTAAACTGCAGCATGGCTAGGACCAAATCAGCCCTGGCTGCTGGCTCCACCCCACTTGGCTTTTCAACATGGTGCAGGTACCAACAAGTCACACTTCCCCAATTCTGGGAATTAATGTTAAGTATAGTGGAGCTGTGTTCTTAGGTTCACAACTGTGCTTTCAAGCCTGCAGGCAGTGGCTAGGAGAAGCCTCTCTGCCTGCCACTACCCAAATAACCACATATAGATTTCCTTTTATTACAATGGAAGTGAAAATCATTTCTTCAATTAGCTTGCCCAAGTATCATATCTCAAACTACAGTGAAACGCTGTAAGAAATTTTCCAGAGACAGATACACTCGTGCATTGAATTAATATGTATGTATGTATGTGTATATATATGTGTGTGTGTGTCACTTTATTTTAAAGATTTTGGTTTTGTTTATATATGTGTCCATGTAGGTATATGTGTACCAGTACCTTTGGAAACCAGGAGAGGATGTTGGATCCCATGAAATTAGAAGCAGTTAGTTGTGAGCCAATTGGCAATAGAACTCCAGTTCTCTGGAAGAGCAGCAAGCTGGCTTAACTACTGTGCCAGCTCTTCAGCCCCCCCCTCCCCACTCTCTCTTTGGTTTTTTTTTGAGACAGGGTCTTACTATGTATCTCTGACTGTCCTGAAACTCATTCTGTAGACCAGGCTGGCCTACCTCTGCTTCCTACATGCTGGGTTCAAAGGCATGTGCTACCACACTTGACTTTTTTTTTTTAATTTAAGAAGCTTTATTTTTGTGTGTGTGTGTGTGTGTGTGTGTGTGTGTGTGTGTGTGAGAGAGAGAGAGAGAGAGAGAGAGAGAGAGAGAGAGAGAGAGAGAGAGAGAGAGAGAGATAGATAGATAGATAGATGGAGGTCAGAGGGAGATTTTGTGGCGTCAGTTCTCTCCTACCAACTCTCCATGGGTTCTGAGGATCTAATTCAGGTCATTAAACTTTCATAGCAAGTGCTTTTACCCATTCAGCCATGTTGTCAGACCCAAGATCTTTTAGTGAGTTCCAGGCCAGTGAAGCATCCTGTGTCAAAAAAAAGAAAAGAAAAGGGGGTGGGGTGGGCAACTCTTAAGGAATGGCACCCGAAATTGTCCTCTGGATTCCATACTGACTACACACTTAATGTGCACATGCTGCCTCCTCCCTCCAGGCTCCCAAAACAGACTGAGTGGAATTCTCATGACTGACTTCGAAATCACATTTCAAGGCTGTGGTGTTGCCTTGCACAAGTGTGAGGCCCTGAGTTCAATCCCCAGTACCACAAAAACAGACAAAATCACATCTCAGATAGGCCACCAAAAAGTTACTCTTTTAAGATCAAAAGAGCCCTTCAGAGTTGGTAAAAAGCTTTAACTTGTAACTATTACTGCTTAGAACCTTGCTACCTCTGCCATGGTTAGAAATGTTCTAGTATTAAGAAATAGCCATTGGAAGGTAGTCACCTTCATCATCGCTGTTGCTGATTCTAAATCCAACCCAGACCTCCCACAGCCTGTACTACAGAATAGATGCCCTGCAAAGTCCTCCCTCCCTTCCAAAAGAAGGTCTCACTTTGTAGCTTTGGTTGGCCTAGGACTTACTGTGTAGATCAGACTAGCCTTGAACTCAGATCCATCCACCTGCCTCAGCTTCCTGAGTGCTGGGATTAAAGGTGGGTGCCACCATGCCTGGAAAGTCTTTTATTTTATAATGATATATCTTTTAAATACCTATAATTGGTATTTTACCCTGATGAATTAAATAGTCTGTCCCGAATTTCTTCACATTTAAGTATGTTCTGTGGATAAAGGCCTGAATGAGGAAGTAAAACAAAGACAACTGAAAATGAGCCTCCTCAACTCAGGCAGGGCAATGTTACCAGATACTACAAAGTGGACAGATTAAGTGGACATTGAAAGGCAATAATTGGATTTGGTGGTGCTTAATATTATTAGTGTTCTTGAGGTCTAGACAAAGGAGGTTCTGAAGCTAATTGTAGAAAGTACAAGTAGAAGAGAAAGATTAGAGCTAGAAGATAGGTTATTTTGGCCCAGTGCATGTGATTTATATCCTAAAATTGCATGGAGGTAGTAGGACCATCTGTTAGGAAGTTCTTCACTTTTGCATTTTTTTGTAGCTTGATGATGTGCTGTGTGCTGTTAACACCTTTCCCTTCTGCTTAGAGATGTGACAGGTGCAGCAGTGCTTCAATGTCCCAACCATTGGCTGCTGCACTTTATAAACAGACAGTAATCACTGTTGTAGTTGGGAATTACAGTTTAAATTCCTGATGACTGATTAAACATGTTAGTGTGATTATTTTGGAGAACTGGGCATTGACTGGATGAATTAATTTTTAGCATGGCTTATTTGAACTTCAGTCAGTGGTAAGTATTTTTTTTTTTTTTTTAAAAAGCAAGTTAGGAGAATTGCTTTTATAGAAAGTGATGTTGGGTGCATTTCTTTATATTATATAAGATCTAGGCCTTTAATTATTCTAAGTAAATTTCTGGCTATGTCAATTTCATTAGATTCTGCAGACAGAATAACTCTTGCTTCCCTCTTGGGGATGGTATTGGTAGATTATGTACACATTATGCAGCATTATTTTCTAAACAGTACTTAACATGACTAAAACAGGTTCACGCCCAGGGGCAGTGATTTAATGTTCTAAACTCTCACATTAGATTTGGAGCATATTTATTGTAGTCTAATTCTAGTTTTTGTATATTTCAGGCCTTGTGTGATGGTCTCTATGAACTTTGGTTTTAAAACAAATCCATTGTGTTATGCAAAGGAGGAGAGTCTGAGAAATGAAAATAGAATTGCTAAACAAGGTCCTGAGTGGGAGAGAGAACCCTGGTGGAAGGGCTAGCTCTAGATGAAGAGAGGATTCTGATTTCTTACTTGTTTTTCCTGTAGGGGACTGTTTCACTTCTAATTACCATCTCGTTTTAGTTAGTTTGGGAATCATTTACACAGTGAGATTCCTTGATTCTGATTTACTTGGGATGAGTATAACTTTGGTTATAATGGCTGAGTGGTAATTTTATTTTTTTTTCTAGTCTCCAATAATAAATTTAATAATAATGAGTATTTTATTGTTGCTTTTCCATAGACTCTTTTTTCCTTCTTTCCTTTTCTTTTTAGACAGGGTCTCATGATGCAGTGCCTTGGTTGGAATGAAACTTGGTATGTAGACCAGGCTGGTTTCAAACTCAGATCCTTCTGCCTCTGCTTACTGAGTGCTGGAATTAAAGATACACACCACCACACCTGGCTCTTTGATTTTATTTTAAGTTTTAAAAATTATTTGTTTACTGAATTTTTTTATAAATACTTCTTAAGTTTCTGGTAGACTTTAGACTTTATAACATATTCGCTTTAATAGCTGTTAGTTAAGCAGAAAGAGCCCAAACCTTCATTAGAAAAACTGTTCTACAGTGATTTTCTGAAGTTATGTAATGCTTAGTAGGAGAGAGAGAGACATTGATCTCATGATTCTTAGAGTAATTAATATTCTTTCCTTTAGGAAGCTACCCTGTTTTCTTTTAAAAGCTTATTTGTCTATTTATTTATTACATGTGTTGGGGTAGGGATGGGATATGTGTACATACTAAGGCGTGTATGTAAAGGTCAGAGGACAACTTTTAGGAGTCAGTTCACTTTGCCTTTGAAGCAGAGTCTCTCTTGTCTGTCTCAAGAGCTGCTGGGTGGTTCTCCTGTGCCCTCCTCTCATCTTACTGTAGAAATGCTGGGAACAGCCGGGCAGTAGTGGCGTACGTCTTTAATCCCAGCACTCGGGAGGCAGAGCCAGGCAAATCTCTGAGTTCGAGGCCAGCCTGGGCTACAGAGTGAGATCCAGGATAGGCACCAAAACTACACGGAGAAACCCTGTCTCAAAAAACAAACAAACAAAAAGAAATGCTGGGAACATTTCATGTGTACCCTTCCATCCAGCTATTTAGGATTGCACACAAATGTTTTCACCCACTGAACTTTCTTACTGGCCCCTTCCTTACTGCCTTTTATTTGTACATGGTGTGTATTTCAGTGCATAGACTTGTGTTTGTCCTTTTGGTACATGAATAGCTCACAAGAACTTCAAAGCTTGACTTACTGGATTTTTGTTTTGTTTTGTTTTGGTTTTTTTTGTTGTTGTTGTTGTTGTTGTTTGTTTTTTGAGACAGGGATTCTCTGTGTAGCTTTGCACCTTTCCTGGAACTCACTTGGTAGCCCATGCTGGCCTCGAACTCACAGAGATCCCCCTGCCTCTGCCTCCCAAGTGCTGGGATTAAAGGTGTGCGCCACCACCGCCTAGCTGATTTACTGGGTTTTTTATTCCTTCAACAAATAGGTCACCAGATGTTTACTGTTTTAGATCTCAATTGAGCATTAGCAAGTTCTCAGACCTCATATAGGAGCTGCAAAAACTCCTAACAGAAGTTCAGCCAGTTACAAATGCTCTCACGGAGACCAAACAGAAAGAGTATGGTAGCAGGATCATGTGCTTTAGACAGACTAATCAGGGAAAGGGTTTCTGACAAGTGTCATTTGAGCTGAGACGTAAATGATAAGAATGTGTCAGCCATGTGAAGAGTAGAGAGGTCCAGGAAGAACTCATGATAAACTTGACACGGCTGAGGAATGGAGGAAAAGTGAACACTGGGGGGAACAAAGAAAGAAAGAATCAGAATCAGGATACTTGGGGCACTGTGGTTTAGAGATGAGCTTTTATTCTCAGACAAAGGGTATGATTTGGAGCAGAGGAGTGACTGACTGGAGTCTGATGAAAAGATCACTCTTGGTCTGAATTATGGCTCTGTGGCAGAGCACTTATCTACTATGCATTCATGCACAAGGCTTGAGTCTGATCCCCAGCATTGAAAAGAAAGAAAAGGTCACATCTTTTGGTGAAGAATAGATTGTAGGAGAGTAATAGAAGCAAAGACACTAGTTAAGATATTGCCATGCTTGTCTGAACAAAAAAGTTACAGTGCTTGGATTTGGGTGATACTGGTGAAGGAAAGAAGTAATTAAATTTTAGATTTTATCTTTAAAGATTTTCTGCATTTGCTAATGAACTGGATGTATAAGAAAGTGGCAGAAAGATGGTAAGGGAGAGAGAAATAATGGTAGACCAAGGGAAGAGCTTGTAGAAGAGGAAATAAGATTTTTTTTTTCTGGAACTTTTTAAATTTGAGATACCTACTGGATATCCAGAGAACATTTACATTTAGCATGGAGGAGGGAAGGTCACGCCTGCAGACACAGAACTGGAAGCCACTAGTATTAACACTCTATGCTGCAGGAGTTTATAGAAAAAAAGAAGGGGTAGTCCAGAACTGAGCCCTGAGGCAATTACAGCATTGTAGTGAGAAGGGGATGAGCAGAGTGGAAGACATAGGAGGAAAGCCAGAAATAGTATGTTGTAGAATCCAAGAGGAGGGAGCTCGTGAAATGTTCACACTGTTAATGATGCTGCAAGGGTGGCTATAGTAAGACCAAAATTGAACATAGGACTTAGTAAGCCAGCATTTATTGACATTGGTGACCTTGGTTAAAGTAGTTTCAGTGTCACACTGGGATCAGGAGCTGGTTAGAGAGGGCCAAAGAGTGGATGGAAAGTGAGAAAGAAATTTAGAAGTGGAGGTTTGGCAAGGGAGAAGAGGTGGGATTAAGGATGATTAGTTGCTTCTTTTGTTTGTTTTAATGGGGAAATGTTTTTTGTGTGCTGATGAGAGAAACCTGGTCAAAAGGAAAGTTAATGCTGATTCAGGAAAGGGATTAATTGCAGGAAAATTCTTGAGATGGTACTTGTTGGACAGAATGGAGAGTGAGTACCTTTTCATAGGGGAAGGATGCAGTGTTGTATTAAGACCTCATGTGTCTAGACATAGCTCCTCCCTTCAGTCTTTTTTGTTTTTAAACATTTAGGTTTTTTCTTAATTAAAAAATACACTTTGCTACAGAGTTCTCAGGAAAAACTCATCACTTTTAGCCACATCCTCCAGTCTTACTAGTCTCCTTTAGACCACCTTGACCTCTCTGATCACTAGTTCCTTTTTTCTCTACTCCATATTAGCCTTCTTTCAGACTGAATTCATATGCATATATAAGCCTTGGATGGTATAAGGAAGGATATTTAATACCAATTTAAACTTTTGTGCCAACAGATGAAGCAAAAAATTTATTGCCATATCTTGGACCCAACAAAATGCGAGATTGTTTCTGCACTATAAATTTGGACCAAGAAGAAGTTTATCGCACCCAGGTTGTTGAAAAGTCTTTAAGGTTGGTAGAAAATAACAAATTACCATTCATTTGATATGTATTCATAGTTTTATGTATTTTCCAGATTTTTATCAAGTTGATATTCTTGAATTTAAACTACTGTTTTTATTTAAAGATTTTCTTTTCTATTATGAATTTATTTTTAGAATTACAGGATGTAAGCATTTGAAGGGGCCTTGAATGTTCAGTAAGTTAGGCTAACAACATCATCGGCTCCTTAACAGTAGCTTTGGCTAGGGGTCCTGTGGCATCTGCTTAATAATGTTCCAGTCACCAAGAAGTTCGTGCTTCCTAAGCAGTCTGCTTGGTCTTTGAACTGTTCTGACTCAGAAAGTGCTTATGTTTAATTGCTTAATGATTATTAAAATGACATCCAACCATGTACCAAGCTCTGCTCATTTCTGGGTTCTGTTTACGCGTCTGTCTGTGAGAATGACATCAATGCAGTGCTTGCTTTCTCGTGGCTTTTCATTGCCTTAGGAAGTATTTTTTCTGAGTTGTCCTAGGAGGTCCCTTAGATTTTCTGGGGAATGAGTTTAGTTCATCTTTTGTATGACACTATTAAATGTTTGAAAACTATTGTAAGACTTGAGTCTGTTTTCTAGGCTAAATTTTGCCTATTTATTTGAGCTTTCCTCAAAGTGCATCATTTTATTTCTCCAAAGAATAAATTAATTTTTAAAATTTATACAAGTTGGAGCTAGAGAGATGACTTAGTTGGTAAAGTACTTGGTGCATGAATATGAGGATTGCCGTTCCATCCCCAGCACCCATGTGAGAAAGTCAGGTGCAGTAGTTCCCACTTGTAGTCCTAGTGCTGAGGACATGGAGATGGGAGGATCCAAGGAACTGGATGGCCAGGTAGTATAGCCAAATTGTTCAACAAGAGCCTTTGTCTCAAAAAATAAGTTGGAAAATGATTGAAAAAGAAACCTAATATCAACCTCTAGCCTACACACCCTTTACCCCTGTACCTACATATACACAAGAACACACATACACACACACTCACTCACTCACTCACACTTGAAATTAACTTATTAGTATATTAATAGGGGATAAGCCCTTGGTAGGTTGTTTTCATCTTTGGAAGTTAATTACACTTTGAAAGTATCACAGCAAATTCTTAATTTGCCTCCTCTGCCTTGTTGCAGTGTTTGGAATTCTGATTTAGGATTGTGCTAAAGCCAGATATCATAACACATGCTTTCAATCCCAGCAGGTCTCTGTTGAATTTGAGGCCAGCCTGGTCTACATAGGAAGTTCCAGGCCAATCAGGGCTACATAGTGAGAGCCTGTCTCAAAAACAAACAAACAAACAAACAACAAAAACCAAAACAAAATAAAAAAACAAGTTGTAACTTGTATTTCATTCCATTGGATTTCTGGAATATGTTTTGGTACTGTGTTTACCCTGTCTCCTTATTCTTGCCTGTCTTCCCCTCTGCAGTTTGCCTATGTCTTCTTTCCTCTTCTTCCTTTCTCTCTTCTCCTCTTTCTTACACCTTCCCTTCCCCTTTCTTCCTCTCCTCTTCCTCGGTACACAGGGTCTTGCTATGTAGCCCAGGTTGGCCTTGAACTCTTACTCCTCCTACTTCAGCCTCTGAAATGCCTGTGTTGTAGGCATACCCCTCTGCGTGCCCTTTTATGTCTTTTGGTTCTTATAAGTTTGAACTCTTCATAAGGAAAGTATTATATAAAACTAAAGTAGGCCAATGTAGAGGGTTAGTCAGTAGTTTGTAAAGATGTCAGCTGTCAAGCTTGACTACTTGAGTTTAGTAACTGTAGTTGGAGTTTTTATGTGCCCCAGCAGGTGCTCCCAAATGTCTACTCAGAGACTTATCATTAATTATGAATGCTAGGCCGATAGCTCAGGCTTATTACTAACTAGTTCTTAGAACTTAAATTAACCCATTTCTATTAATCTATGTGCTACTCCGAGGCTCGTGACTTTTACCTCTGCTGCATGTCTTGCTTCCTTTCCTTCTGGCTGGTGACTCTCTCACTTGGCCTTTCTTCTTCCCAGCATTCTCTCTGCCCCACAAATCCTGCCTAGCTATTGGCCAGTCAGCTTTTTATTAACAGAGCAATACATATTTATAGTGTGCAAATATTGTTCTATAGCAGGTGTCCAGAGCCCACATGGTGAAAGGAGAGAACCAACTCCCACTGGCCGTTCTCTGACTTCACAGTTGTTCCCCCTCAAAAAAGAAAAAATAGTAGCCCATAAAGTTTGGGAATGATACACTTCAAAGATTTTGTCATAAGTCATATACTTATATTAATGTTTTTCACATTTGTGCATACAAATTCATACATGTCTTTTTTATTTACATTTATAAATGATATAATGTCACCAAAAGTCTGAATAATTTGTCACATAATGAATGAAGTTAAAGGCACAGCAGGCAGGGATTTGAGACCTGAAATTATTTAAATTTCAGTCTGTTACAACAATTTTATATCACAAGGTATTCAGTGATAAAATTAAATAGTAATTGTCCATAAGTTGGGTACTTGTAGTTTGTAATATGTAGCCATATATATGAAAATAACCAGAATTAGCTTATATTTTTTAACCTTTAACCTTTATGAATTTTTGTGTAGCAGAAAACGATGAAATCAGTTTTCTTTATTTCTTTATCCACCTTTAAAAATAAGAAAATAATTTGAAAGATAATTTAAAGCTAGCAGTGTTACTACCATAGACACTTAAGAGTATAACTAGTTAGATTAGATAATTCTTAGATTCTGAGTGTCCTCTAATTTTTCCTTTTAGAATGGGGCAAAACAATATGTATTAAAAACCTTTCTACATCTTGATTTTATTATAATGTTCTCAATATTTATATAAGTTGAGATCAGTCATTCAGATGAAAGTAGCTACATGGTAGATCTAACTTCTCCCTCTGAGTTTTTCTTTTTGTTCTTGATCTTTAGTTTTTATAACTTTGAATTATGAAACAGAAAATAGTGTAGAATTCCCAAAAGAATTATGTAATATATTCTTCTTTTAAACATCTCTAAATGAAAGCAAAACCCTTAGTAATTAAAAAATTTAAAATAGGAGAAGACTCAGATATTTCATTAAAAGATGATATACAAATGTCTTGAAGACACATGAAAAGAGATCAAGCACACATAGCCTGAAACCATTTTGTTAATATTAGGATTTAATGAGTAATGTAATGATAGAGCTTTCACCAGTTGACTTACAGTGTGATGGGGTAGTTGCAGAGGGCACAAGGGAAGTTTCTGGGAGATAGGTCTTATTTTTAATTCAATCTTTGAAAATTCTGTGCCCCCAAATAATGACACAGCGATTTATTATTAATTGTGAAAGCTTGGCCTTTAGCTTAGGCTTGTTTCCAACTAGCTCTTATAACTTAAATTAACTTGTTTAATTAATCTACATTCTGCCGTGTGGCTTTTTACCTCTTCTCCATTCTGTATGTCCAACTTCTTCCATGTCTGACTCCCTTCATGTCTTGCTGGTGACTGATGCACCTAGATTCATTCTTCTCTCTGTCTGAGAAAGTTCTGCCTAACCTCTCCTGCCTAGTTATTGGCCATTCAGCTTTTTTATTAAACCAATCAGGTGCCTTAGACAGGCAAGGTAAAACAGCGACACATCTTTACAGTTTGCTCAAGTATCTTGCAACAACTATACATGAATGTATTGTTTTTAAATCATACCCCTTGCACACCCTCTGAACACCTTCTAATAAGTACTCCTGTTTTCGTGAATGTATGTGACCCACTGAGTTTAATTAGGCCTCTTGCATAAGCATGGGTAGGACATTATTTCCTGGAGCACAGAGACTAACCAACAGCTGCACCACCGAAGAAAATGATGTTCTGTTCTAGTAGTCATTGACTGCCAGTGGGGCCTCCCAGGCCTTCCCCAACCATGTTGAGTCAGTTGATAAAGTGCTTCCTTGAAAGCATTGAGAACTTCATTTTAGATACTTAGCAACCCATGTAAAAAGCCAAACACTAGTGATGTAATCCCAAGACTGAGGATGTGGAGACAAGAGGATCCCTGGGACTTGCTGGCCAGTCAGAATAGCCAAATCAGTGAGCTGCAGGTTCAGCAAGAAACCCTGTGTCAAAAATAAGGTAGAGACAGATGGAGGAAGATGTTCAATTTCAACTTCTCAACTCCATACTGATGCACCCATTTCACACATATGTACACACAAATCAAATCACTGAGTCTGGGGAGTTAGCTCTGTGAGTAAAGTGTTTGTCGTGCAAGCATGAGAACCTGAGTTTGGATCCTCAACACCTATGTAACAAGCTGTTTGCCATGGCTTGAAAATGATCTGGGCCTGTAGGAACAGGGAAATCCAGACTCAGGGAAAGACTCTGTCTCAAAAAATAAGGTGGAGACAGATTGAAGAAGACACTCAACTGTAGCAGGAATCTTAAAAGTTCTTATTGGCCGGGCGGTGGTGGCGCATGCCTTTAATCCCAGCACTCGGGAGGCAGAGGCAGGCGGATCTCTGTGAGTTCGAGGCCAGCCTGGTCTCCAAAGCGAGTTCCAGGAAAGGTGCAAAGCTACACAGAGAAACCCTGTCTCGAAAAACAAACAAACAAAAAACAAAACAAAACAAAACAAAAAATGGAAAAAGTTCTTATTAATAAAGTCAAACCCAAGGCCAGTTATTGGGGTAGATCAGAGAGACAGAACAAGCCACAGCTATCTCACCTCGCCGGATCCTCAGCTGGTCTTGTCTCCTCAGACTGGAGGCCTCTGAGTCCTCATCCAGAATGGGTCTCAGCTGAACTGCTGCTCGAAAGCCTGAAGCTTAACCAGCCACATGCTTAACCAGCCAAACGCCTAACCAGCCAAATGCTTCTAGTTTCTGGTCCTCACGCCTTATATATCTTTCTGCTTTCTACCACCACTCCCTGGGATTAAAGGCTGGCTTTCTGGGATTAAAGGTGTGTGTCACCATGCTTGGCTATTTCCAATGTGGCCTTGAACTCACAGAGATCCAGAGGGATTTCTATCTCTGGAATGCTAGGATTAAAGGTGTGAGTGCCACCATTTTCTAGCCTTTGTATTTAGTGGCTGTCTGTTCTCTGACCCCAGATAAATTTATTAGAGTACACAATATTTTGGGGAACACAATACCACCACATTTCCTCTCTTTTTGTCTAAAATTAAAAAAGCTTATAACTAATACAAGAAAAACTATCTTCAATAAGTATATGCAATATACAGTCAAGATTACATTAACAATGTCTAGTCCATTAACATTTGATAAACTCAGACCAAAAAATTTTCATTACTTATCTTATTTAAAACAAGTAGTTCCTTTTTAAAAGTAGATTCCATAATCTCCCTTTTTATCTTATCATATCCATACTCAACATTGATAGACTCACACCTGCACACATATGTACACACATACACACACATAGGAAGAATTCTTATCACTGGACTAAAAATATAGCTCAGTGATAGAGTACTTGCCTAGCATATACAAGGCCCCAAGTCTAGGCCCTGGACTCCCCCAACCCCATAAAACTAGTTGTTTGTGTAAGGTACTATTGGAGCATAAGGGAACTTTCTAGGGTGGTAACAGTGTTCTATATTTTGATTGATGTGGAAGCTACACAGGTTTGTAAATTTATCAAAGGCCACCAACCTCCATAGATAAGATTTGATAATATGTAGTTTATAAATAATTTGGGAAAGATAATAAAAATATTTAATATTCAATATTTATAGTACATTTGAAAATATTTTATATAGCATTATCCATTTTAGGTGTTAGGTATTATTGTGATCAATACAACTTTATGTAGTTATATATTTCTAAGATAATAATGTGAATGGCTTTGTTCTTGACTCTCATTTAGGTCTACTTAGGTGACCATGACCTAGGCAGTTACTAGATCTTCTGTCCACGGGACCTTCTGAAAAATTATGTGTTTAGAATTCTTTTAACACCTGAGGTCTTTTTAGTTCAGCTTAATTTGTTTAGGATCTCAATACTAAAACAATATTGAGAATAATTTTGGAGTTTTTGAAGTTCTTTTCTAAAGAATTTAGTTTATAATTTCATTGATGTTTATTGAAAGTGACATTTGAATTGATTTTATTTAACAGGACTTGATTTTATTTAACAGGACTATTTTAATAGTGGTAGTAATGAATTATTTGATAGTAATAATAAATTATATATTATTTGGCATAATGAGCTTTCTCTTTTCTCTCTAGACCATATTTCAGTGAAGAATTTTACTTTGAGATTCCAAGAACTTTCCAGTATTTGTCGTTTTATGTTTATGATAAGAATGTCTTACAAAGAGATCTTCGTATAGGTAGGTACAATTCTTTTTTTTTTTTTTTTTTTTCTTTTTTTTTTTTTTTTTTGGATACAGGGTTTCTCTGTGTAGCTCTGGCTATCCTGGAACTCACTTTGTAGACCAGGCTGTCCTCGAATTCACAGAGCTCCACCTGCCTCTGCCTCCTGAGTGCTGGTATTATCAAGATAAAATATTTGTAAAATGTGGGTGCTTAGAATCAAACCCAAGTCCTCTGAAAAATAAATCATTGCTCTTGAATGCTGAACCATTTCTTCAGCTCCCCGCCCTCCTTTGTCCCCCGTGAAGATTGTGTCACTATATTTCCCAGACTGGTTTTGAACTGGTGGGCTCAAAGGATCATCCTATCCCAGTCCCCTTAGTAGATGGCATTACAGCATGCCCCATCAGCCCTGATCTATCACATTTGTATTGTAGATGTCTACAGACTTGTATTCTTTCTCATCACTGTAGTCAGAAGTTTTCCTATGTTCAGCCTGGCTCTGAGCAGTCCAGACAAATCTCTGTTACCCTTTTCCTGCAGCTGCTTATAAAATAATCATTCAGAGGCTTGATATTAGTTGTAAATTATATAGCCTATGGCTCAGGCTTCTTACTAGCTAGTTCTTATAACTAAATGTAGCCCATTTCTATTAATCTATATGTCACCACGTGTTCTGTGGCGTTACCTGTATGCCATTATGTGCTGTTCCCCAGACAGTGGGATGGCATCTCCTCCACCTCTGCCTTTCTTCTTCCTGACTCTTTCCTGGATTTCCTGCCTGCCTCTAAGCTGCCTTGCCATAGGCCAAACAGCTTTATTTATCAACCAATCAGAGCAACACATATTCACAGCATACAGAAAGACATCCCATAGAACATCCCCTTTTCTTTCTAATCAAAAAGGAAGGTTTTAATTTTAACATAGTAAAGTTAATGTAATAGAACAGTTATCAAGCAGGAATTACAGTTACAATATCTAAAAGGCAGGGAGACAAAAAAAGGAGAGGCACAGGCAGAGAGTCGCCAGCCTGCCGCCCAAGGAACAACATGCCAACAGACTGGTAAGCCACAGAACACGTGGCAAAACATAGACTTATAGAAATGGATTAATTGAAGATATAAGAGCTAGCTAGCAAGAAGCCTGCCATATGCCATGCAATTGGTAATTAATGTAAGCCTCTGAGTAATTATTTTATAAGTGGCTATGGGACCACAGGCCGGGTGGGACTGAAGAAAAACTTTTCAACTACACATCACCATGACAAGTTCCTGGCAGAAGCGACTTGAAGGAGAAGGGATGGACTGTGGCTTAAAGTTTTACGGGATTCGTCATGGAGAGAAAGGCACAGCAGGGGGGGTGGCTCAGGCTTGGTCACTGGGAGCATAAAGTGGCAGGTTCATCCTGGCAGCTGACCAGGGAGCAGGGGGCAGGGGACAAGAACTAGGGTTCAAATGCATGCTCTAGTTACTTGTCTCTGTCAGGTAGGCACCAAACCTCCCCAGACAGTACTGGCTGAGGACCAGGTGTTTAAAATACATGAGCTGTGGGGAAGGATTTCAGAGTTGAACCATAAAATATGCTACCTTTTGTCACTTCTGCTGCTGAATACTTGTTCTTTCAAATTCTTTTCTGCCTCAGAGCTTATTGAAAGTCAACAAAGAGACATTTTTATGGTAGTGTGTTTTCTTTTGTTTGTTTTTATGAGAGAGAGAAAGCCAGCCATGCACACACATGCATGCACACATGGTTTGCATGTCTAGGTCAGAGGACAACTTGTAGGCATCTGTCTTAGTGTTCTGTTACTATGAACAGACGCCATGACCATGGGAACTCTTATAAAGGAAAACATTTAGTTGGGGCTGGCTTTCAGTTCAGAGGTTTAGTCCATTATCAGCATGGTGGGAAACATGCAGATGCAGGCAGACATGGTGCTGGATATGGAGGTGAAGAGACTAACACTGGACCTGGTGTGAGTGTTTGAAACCTCAAAGCCCACTCCTAGTGACACAATTCCTCCAATAGGCAACACCTACAAGGCCACTCCATGAGCCTATGAGAGCCATTTTCATTCAAACCACAAAAGCAAATGCTGTCTCCTTCCGCTGTGTAGGTCCTGGGGATTATGATCAACACCATCTCAATGGCCACCGAGTTGTTTTCTTAAGTATTTTTCTTATGACTGCTTCTTAACTTTCATGCACTCTTTCTTCTTCCTAGAAACCTCTTATTGATAGATCCCCTCTTAGGCTGCACCCTCAGTTAAATTAAACATTTTCCCGATACTTACATGGAGCATACAAAAGGTAGAGTTCCGAAGATAATAGAAGACACGTTGCTTCCATTTTATCTGAGAGGCCGTCTTGTTTTCTAATATTCAGCAAGTATGCTTTATTGGAAATACTTAGGACTAGAAATGTTTGAGATTTTGGAGTTTTGACATACTTTTGTAGATTTTTTTTCCAATTGCTCATTCATAATAGAAAAACATCCCAAATCTAATTTTTTTTTTTTTTAATGTTGCATTGATGTTCAGAATGTCTTAGATTTCAGAGCCTATTTGATATCAGGTTTTTTGGATTAGGGATGGTCAACCTATATTATAATAGAGTTTGTTCTGGAGATGTGAACAATATACTTAGGAATCACAGAAGAGAAAAGAACCAGTTTTGTTTAATGCAAACCACAGCATGCACATGCCAAAACACACATGTGTGCATGCATGTGTGTGCACAGTGCCATCTCTCCAATATAAAAAAAATTAAAACAGTTAACCGAGACTTCTTAACAAGGTAGGAAAAGGAAGTGCAGTAGCAGGTCGTAGTACCTGACAGGTGACGAGGAGGAGGGATGAGTGCTGTGTCTGGGATGTTAGTTCTGTGTTGGTGTTGATGTTAATGGGATGTTGTTAGGAGAAGAATGGTAAGAAAGCGCAGCTAGGAATATACATCGGAGTCAAGCTGTGATACAAAACATTTCAGCTTTGAAAACTATGAAATTTAAACTTTATTCTGTAGTTAATGATTTTGAACCTTTTAAGAATATAGTGGCTCTGTATAGTTGTATGAATGAATCCCCATATTTTTTATGTACTCTTGTTTGTTGGTTTTGTAGTTTGGAAATCATAGACAATAGGTAGTTAGGGTGAAACTGGGGCATGGAGACAGTGAAGATGCTGTTATGTGAGTTGAATGAGGCATTGGCATCAGAAATGCCTAAGAGGGAGTGCTTTATAGGGTTCAGATAGGACTTAGGGACCAAAGGGTGAAAAACGATGTGAGGGGAGGTGGTATTTCTGTGGTTGTTACTGAGTAGGAAACACTGGAGGAATGTTCAAGTTTGAGGGACATGTAAAAAGGGGAGAAGGGACTTTGGTTTCAAACAAATTAAACTTGTATTACCTGAGAACTTAGGAGCTGCTCTGGATTGAGCAAAAGTACCTGGGAGCAAATGAGGAGGGTTTCAGGTATCAAGAGACTCCAGTGAACACTTGTAGCTAGAGTTTTCTGCCTTGCTCACAGTCAGGACAAATCTTTGTCACCCGCCAGTCCCACAGCCGCTCAGACCCAACCAAGTAAACACAGACACTTATATAGCTTACAAACTGTATGGCCGTGGCAGGCTTCTTGCTAACTGTGCTTATAGCTTAAATTAATCCATTTCCATAAATCTATACCTTGCCATGTGGCTGGTGGCTTACCGGCGTCTTCACATGCTGCTGGTCATGGCGGCGGCTGCAGTGTCTCTCCGCCTCAGCCTTCCGCTTCCCAGAATTCTCCTCTCTCCTTGTCCCACCTACTTCCTGCCTGGCCACTTGCCAACCAGTGTTTTATTTATTGACCAATCAGAGCAATTTGACATACAGACCGTCCCACAGCAAACACTGATAAGACATTATCAGAAGGTGGGAAGAGGGATAGGAGAGATTAATACCTATCACATACTGCAAGATCTTTCAATGTCAGAGAGGTAGAGTAGGGATTTGAAAGAAGCTGTTGGTTATTAGCATTCGAGAGTAACTGGTAATTAACTGCATGTTGCTAAGATGCTCTGTGTTTTCATTGCCCCTTTGCATATCCTATAGTCTTCATTTAGTGTTTCTTGCCAAGGCTTTTAATATTTATTTCAGTAAATAGTGATTTACCAAAGTTGCCTTTGCTATTTGCTTATTTTTAAAGTAAAAATTCACCAGGCATGCAAATCCACACTTGTATACCAAGAGACTGAGGCAGCAGGATTGCTGTGAGTTTGAGGCTACCTTGGGTTACAGAGTCAGGCTTCCATCTAGAAAACCAAACAAATACTTCTTTAAAAAGGCAGTGGTGGCTCATGTCTTTAATCCCCATTACTTGGGAGGCAGAGGCAGGCAGATGTGAGTTCAAGGACAGCCTGGTCTACAGAGCAAATTTCAGGACAGCCAAGGCTACACAGAAACCCTGTCTCGAAAAACAAAATAACAACAAAAACGGGGTGGGGGGGGTGTATAAGAAGAAGATAATTTGCTTCTCAAATGTTGTACTTGTGGGGCTGGATGGTCTTTTGGGAAGACACCCATATCAGGTGTATTCCCTTTGATCTGAAAGATTTAGTAGAAAAGATGAATTTCTATGCAGCTTTTAAGCACATATTTGGTTAAATAGGCTTAAGTTGAGGCAACATGGAACTTGAACATGGAACTTTTTATCAGTACCAGTGTGATTTATAGAATGCGGGCATGAATTGATCAAAGCAATAAAGTTCCAAATAAAAACTTTCAACTCTACCTTTTAAAGTCAAGTACTTGCTGTGTGTGTATGTGTACACATCTGCATAAATATTTACAAAGTCTGCTTAAAGCTTTAAAATTATGGAAATGGTAGACTGGAGGTTCTGCAGAGATTCTTTTTCTGGACAGTAAGTTTCTCTCATTCATGCTCATTCTTACTCTCATTCATATATATATATATATATATATACATATATATATATATGTGTATATATATATATATATATATATATATATATATATATATATATATATATATATATATATATAGTCTCCCTCCCCCTGCTGACTTGAGATCACAGTTCTTCTGCTTCAGCTTCATAAGTGCCGAGGTTATAAGCATGTGCCCACCACATCTGGCTTAGAAAACTCTCTAAAAATTATATCCTAGGACTGGGACTGTAGCTCAGTAGCAAAGTGCTTTTGTAGTGTACCTAGGATCCTAATAACAAGAAAGGCTAAAAAAGTAATTCTATATAAATTGAAGATGTTAAAAGTTGTATGCTAGATATTCTCTGTGCTTTTTCCTCTGGAGAAGGTAGCAACAATATTCCCTTACAAAAATCTGTAAAAGATAAGAACTTCACGGGCTGGAGAGATGGCTCAGAGGTTAAGAGCACTGACTGCTCTTCCAGAGGTCCTGAGTTCAATTCCCAGCAACTACATGGTGGCTCACAACCATCTGTAACGAGATGTGGTGCCTCTTCTGGCCTGCAGTCATACATGCTGTATACATAATAAATAAATAAATCTTTAAAAAAGGATAAGAACTTCAGCTGTAAGACGTATGTGTGCATGTGTGTGTATGTGTTTTTTAAGTACCAAGCTATTATTCATTCCCTTAAAATTTACTTCTGATACAGAATCAGTGATAATTGGAATTATGATAATTACGATTATCCTACATTCATACCATACTAAATTGAACACTTCATTATTTTGTATCCTAAGCCATTTCAGGTATATTGATTTCTTAAGAATTTTATATAATCCATAGATGAAACATTTCAAGAAGTTTATATAATTTGACCCTCATCTAAATTCCTTTAGTAGTATAAGGAATATTTGCTTCTTTTAGTTAATGCCCATATTCTGTACTTAGATATCAGTGTACACATTCAGTACCAGAATAATTTCAGTTTTACCTTTATTTCTCATCTTAAAATTCACAAAAAACCCTGAAGTAAATTTTCCTAGTGTTACTTTGTACAATTCTATCTTTATATTAGATTTCACTGAATATTTGAAAGAAAAAAGATTCATGGGTTTAGAGTTTTATGTATTTTAAATTTTCTGTGTTAGTAAATTATGAATTTTCAGTAGGTCTCCTTTGAGTAGTAGTATTACAATAGTTGCCATTCTAATAAAAATCTAATTGTATATTTTAACTTATCTTTAATTATAAATGTCTATAATTTGAGTTCTAAGTTATAAATAAGAGATAAGCTTATAAAACTAATATGTTAAATAACTTAAGTAACTTTATTAAGGTGTAAGTCACATGCCATAAAATTTCTTGTTTTGAAGTGTGTATTGTAGGGGGCTGGAGAGATGGCTCAGCAGTTAAGATCACTGGCTGCTCTTCAGAGGACCCAGGTTCAATTCCTAGCACCTACATGGCAGCTCACAACTGTAACTCTAGTTGCAGGGGATCTGAAACCCTCACATAGACATACGTGCAGGAGAAACACCAATGCACACAAAATACAAACAAATGATTCTTTTAAAACGTGTGTACTGTATTTATTTTTTAATGGCCCAGAGGGAAAAATTATATATATATATCAGAAAGAGAGCAAAACATGATAAAAATGTACTAATGTAATAGATTTTGGAAATTCTGGGTGAAGAAAATGGAAGTTTCATGTACACTGTTCTTGGCAGCTTTTTTCCAAATTTTAAAATCTTTCTTTTTTCCTTTTTTTTTCTTGAGGCAAAGTCTCTCTCTGTATCTGTCCTGGAACTTACTTTGTACACCAGGCTGGCCTTTAACTCACAAAAATCCACCTGCCTCTGCCTCCTAAGTGCTGGGATTTTCAAGATAAAATATTTGTAAAATGAGAAAAGCATACAGGTTTTTTTTTTTTTAATATATCTTGCAGTAGTATAATCACCATCTACTTCCAGAATAAAAACTTCAAACATAAGTTTTTCTGTGCTTATTTTTCTATCTTTCTTTTCACTTGATATCCCAAAGTTGATGTGTCTTCTCATAAACGTTTATCATTTTCTTAGTGTTTTCATCTGTTGAACTAAAAGTAAGGTATGTTATAAGCGAAAGGACATAACATACAGTTAAGGTTCTTCAAAGGAAAGTAGTTTTTTTTTTTTTTTTAATTTTTAGGTACATTGGTGCTTTGTGTGTCTGTCTGTCTGTCTGTCTGTCTGTCTGTGTGAGGTGAGTGTGTTGGATCCCCTAGAACTGGAGTTGCAGGCAGCTGTGAGCTGCCATGTTGGTGCTGGGATTGGGGGTCCTTTGGAAGGGTACCCAGTGCTCTTATTTAACCCTGAGTCATCTCTCCAGCCCCAAGTAGTCACTTTTTAAAAAACGGGAAAAAGTGAATTGCTTTAAACTATAGTGTACCTCCTTTGTTGGAGCTTTTGTGCAGTCTTTGAATTGTTAGTCATGTGCAAAACTATGCCTACTTCTTAAAACTTGAATTGGGGAAGGAAATGCTTTGCCCAACATGGCAGATACTTCATTTGAAGAGCATTTGTGCCGGGCGTTGGTGGCGCACGCCTTTAATCCCAGCACTTGGGAGGCAGAGCCAGGCGGATCTCTGTGAGTTCAAGGCTTGCCTGGGCTACCAAGTGAGTTCCAGGAAAGGCGCAAAGCTACACAGAGAAACCCTTTCTCGAAAAACCCAAAAAAAAAAAAAAAAAATTATGAAGAAGAGCATTTGTTTCTTTCATACTGCTTTGTTCATTGTACACTCTCTTCCCTGGTAGGTAGAAGCACTTTGGAAAGCTGCCTTGATTTTTTTTTTTTTTAAACGTATGAATTGAAGCAGTATAGTCAGTTTAATAATCTTTTGATAAAGTGAAATTTTAATAATTTTTAGATACTTTTTATTAATAGGTGATACTATTTGTCCTTTCACTTAATTACAACATACAGCCTCTTGTTAAATGCAGATATAACTGATCAAAATTAGCCAGCACATGCACTTTATTCACAGTGTTATAGAACCTGGAAAATTATATTGCACTGCTATTTATATATATTTTTTTATCCTGAATATACTAGTAAATTATTAATCTGATGCTAAAATACAGTTACATTAAAGTCCAACTGAGTTCTTAATTTCTTTCTTCCTTTTTTTCCCCCTGGTATTTTGAGACAGGGTTTCTCTGTATAATAGTCCTGGCTGTTCTGAACTCTCTTTGTAGCTGAGGCTGGCCTCAGATTTACAGAGATGCACCTGTCTCTGCCTCCCAAGTGCTGGGATTATGGCTGAGTTTTTCTAATCCCCTGATTCAGAATGACCCACAAAAGGGTCTGCCAATGGACGAATAGAAATAAGACATTTTTCCTTTAGGGTAGAGGAGAAAAAATTTATAGAAACTGGTTTTTAAATTCTGTACTCCCAGTTGGGCGACGGGCGACGGTGGCACACGCCTTTAATCCCAGCATTTAGGAGGCATAGGCAGGTGGATCTCTGTGAGTTTGAGACCAGCCTGGTCTACAAAGGGAGTTTGAGGACCACCAGGACTGTTACACGGAGAAACCCTATCTCAAAAAACCAAAACAAAACAAAAATCTGTAATCCCAGCACTTGGAAGGTTTAAGCAGGAGGATTACCCTGAGTTCAAGTCTATCTGGGGCTATATAGCAAATACCAGGACAGCTAGGGCTACATAGCATCCTATTTCAAAGAAAGGGGTGGTGGTGGATTTTTATATCAACAGATTCAAGTCTAAAGTATTTTCCACAAAGTATATAACACTGCTTATGAGTCATAAGATTGAATAAAATATGTTTTCTCATCATCTTATTTATTTTCTGTAGGAAAAGTAGCCATCAAAAAAGAAGACTTGTGTAATCACAGTGGTAAAGAAACTTGGTTTTCACTGCAGCCTATTGACTCAAATTCAGAAGTTCAGGTAAGTTAAATACTACAAGAGATTGTGACATACAGAAAATGAGTGAAAACTAACCAGTTATACTAGTTTATACTGTTAGAACTTGTTATACCTTATTTTAAGTTCTAATGCCACACATTATAGACTTTCAAGTAATAGAGAGCTGGAAGGAAGTAGCTTTTCCATGCAGGTATAAAAATGAGGTATGAATGGTGAGATAGCTCACTGAGTAAAGGTGCTTGCTGCTAAGCCTGATGACCTGAGTTCAACCCCAGAGCCATCTCTCACCTCTGACCTCCATTACACATTCATGGTACCTACACACATATACATACATGTACATACATGTATTCATAGAGGACTAACCGCAAAATAAAATCTAACAGTCATATTTAAAGAAGGTATTCATGAGCAAAGTACAATATATATGTGTGTGTGTGTGTGTGTGTGTGTGTGTGTGTGTGTGTGTGTGTATGCCACAGTGAAATCCATTAATAAATGCAATTGATGTGCATTGATTAAAAAAAAAATAATGTCTGGCTGTATATACCTATGAGTTTAGGAGTTTTGTTTGCTTGGTTTTGAGACAGAGACTCTCCATGAAGCCCTGGCTGTCCTGTAGCACACTATGTAGACCAGGCTGGCCTGGAACTAAGAGGTCCACCTGCCTTTGCCTTCCGGTACTGAGAGTAAAGGTGTGTGCTACCACACTCAGCAAGAGGACATCTCCTTTTTTTCTGAGTCCCAGTCACAAATTACTGCCTTTTTTAAAAAGAGGAAAACATTTTAAAGGAAAAGATGTTTTATTAACTCTAACCTTTAGGGGAATACATGGAAGTCTGATTTTATTCATTCTCATTAGGATGCTTTTATTCCATTTCTAATAAACTAGACTTGGAAAAAAAATGTTACTCATTTAAACCATGCCTGGGTCTGCAGTGCACAGCCTTCATTCCCACCTCCCTGCCCTGCTCATCTCTTTGTTTGAAAGGGTATCACTATGCTTGTTAGTTTCTTCTTTTTTCTTGCCAAAATAAAAGGCATAGATTCTGTATGTGAACAGAAATGTATGCTTAGCCAAGTAGTTGGAGTTTCTAGAAAGCTTGAATTTCTATGACTTAGAAATTATTTCCAAGAGAATCTTTTTTTTTGTAACCCTATTTATTAAATACAGTAATGATTGTGAGACCATTTCTAAGAGCATAACTGAAGTCAGGATTCTTCTTCTCTTAAGGAGGCTGTAATTCACCACTAGGACTCAAACAGATGTTTAAGACAAGGGGAAAGCATACCCACAGATACTTTGCAAATAAAGTGTGTCTCCATTTTCTCATTACCTTTCATGCAATCTCTGTGATTAAATTCTCAAAAAAAAAAAAAAATAAGTATTGTGTGCTGAAATCCCTTAAGTACAAAAGATAGCCAAGACTTTTTGTTTAATCTACTCCACCCCATTTTAATATTCTTTTCATTTGACCATAAGTATTATTCAGATCCCAGGGGTACAGCATTGTTAATGACCCAGGTGAGAAGCAATGTGAGGAAGTAGAGTGGGCTGGAATTAGAAGTCAGAAAACTTTTATTTGGTGTCTTTATATAGTCATTTTAATGGTCTTGAATTTCTGTAAAATGAGAATAAAACTCTCCATATTTGGCTCATATGGCATGAGAAGATACTTTAAAATTATTAATTTTGAGCTGTGTTGTGGTTCAGTTTGGTAGAGTGTTTAACTAACATGCACAAAGCCCTCAATGTGAACCCAGTATCACAGAAACTGAACAATGGTGTAAGCCTGTAATTCAGAACCCAGGAAGTGAAGGCAGGATTTTAAGGCCAGCCAGGCCACATAAACTCTTGTTTTTAAAATAAACAAACAAACAACCTGTTAACTTCTATACAAATGTAAATTTTTTTAACACCTATCAGTCTGGTGGTATTTTAGTTAGGGTTTCTATTGCTGTGATGAAACACTGTGACCAAAAAAGCAAGTTGGGGAGGAAAGAGTATTTGGCTTACACTTCCATATTGCTGTTTATAGTAGTTTGAATAAAAATGGCCCCATAGGCTCATAGGAAGTGGCACTATTAGGAAGTGTGGCCTTGCTGGAGGAAGTGGATTGTTCAGAGTGGGCTTTGAGGTCCCTGATGTTCAAGGTAGGCCCAGTGTGGCATTCTCTTGCTGCTGCTTGCAGATCAAGATGTAGAACTCTCAGCTCCTTCTCCATCATGTCTGCCTACTTGCTGCCATGCTTCTTGCCATTACGATAATGGACTAAGCCTCTGAATTATAAGCCAGCCCCAATTAAATGTTTTTCTTTATTATGGTTGCCATGGTCATGGTAACTCTTCACAGCAGTAAAACCCAAACTAAGACACTATTCATCATCGAAAGAAGTCAGGGCAAGAATTCAAACAGGACAGGAGCCTCGAGGCAAAGCTGATGCAGAGGCCATGGAGGGATGCTGCTTACTGTCTTGCTCCTCATGGCCTGCTCAGCCTGCTTTCTTATAGAACCCAGGACCATCTTTACAGGGGTAGCACCACTCACAATGGGCTGGGCCCTTCCCCATCAATCACTAATTAAGAAAATGCTCTACAACTGGATCTTATGGGGTCATTTTCTCAATTGAAGTTCCCTCCTTTCAAATAACTCTAGCTTGTGTCAAGTTTACATAAAACTAGCCAGCACAGGTATCTTTCTAATGTAGCCTTATAAAATTACCAACTTACTTTTTCTTTTTTGACACATGATTTAATACATTTTCCATACACAATCCCCATAAGAAATTGGGTATGGTGTTAGCCTTTTTGGAGATGGTGTTCACTGTATGCCTGAGATTGGCATCTACACACCTTAGAAACCTCCCTAGTGTTGGGGTTATAGGCACACATCCCTGCACCCATCTAATCTTTCTAATAATTTGAACAAAAGGAAAGATAAGAAAAGGCTTTGAGATTTTGACTGAAATGGATTAAAAGATTCATTACAATTTATTTGTTAAGTATATTCTTAACAAATAACAAATAAAAAAGTTAATGACCAGCATAACTTTTCTGAAGGATTTAAGAGTTTAGTTCTGAAAATATAGGGCTCTGTAGAGTATTCTTTATGTAGTACTTGGAGATGGCACTAGAAACACATACTGTGGGGCAGGCTTTTGACAGTATATATATAAAACTTGTCACCTCTGAAACAGGAAAATACTTGAAGTAGCGTTTATGTTTTATATATATAGTATCAGCATTTAAAATTTTAGTACTGTTTCATGACCACTAGTCATTAACCTTTCCAGAACCTTTATCTTAAATGGTAATTAGCAAGATTTACCCGATATTTAAAATAGATTTTAAAAGAAGAATGCTGTAGGAGGTGGGAGGGATGGATAATGCTTTCCAAGATACTATGCGATCATTGGGAATATTATTATTTAGCCACAAACCAATCTGAGGATACCACATTAACCTTGTTAGTATAAAAGATAGGAACACAGCCCATAATTAATACAGAGCCTAATCTGTTAATGTTTGTTTGCCCTGTATGTTTTATAACTTTAAAAAAATGAAAAAATAAAAATAGATGACAATATAGAAAGTGATGAGAGTGAATTTAGCCAGGACTCAATCTAATGATTACCTTTAGTAATTGTAAAAGTATGTACCAGGTATAACAGTGAGCACTTAATGTACATTATATCACATAAGCACCAAGAGGTAGATAGTAGCAACCTCATTTTACAGATTATTTTAATAGGATTAAAAGATGCACTGACTTCTCCAGTCACAGTAACTGTGACTCTGCTGGAGATCTGTATGACTCCTAATCACAGCACTATACTGTCTTTCAGGAATGGGGGTGCATTAGAAAGTTCCTAGGGGGCTTTTTGAAGTGAATTGCAGGAACTTCCTGTGAGTGGTAGTCACCAGGCATTTGCACAAAGGCCGCATGGTCGTTGGCTGTTATGTTCTAACAGCAGCAGACGAGATAGAAACTCATGTAATTAAAAGTGATCTTTGAAGGGATATAAATTCTCATAAAATGCTTGACCGCCACAGAGAAAGTTTTTATTTGGGGCTTTGATGGGTGAGCACTGTGTGTCCTGTCATCCTCAGCAGTAGGCTCCAACCCTGCAACTGTGCGTACTGGAAAGCAGGTGGGCCTGAGAGCCGCTGAGTGATTTCTTTCTTTTCATGTTTATGTTCTTACTGGAAGGCAGGTGGGCCTGAGATCCGCTGAGTGATTTCTTTCTTTTCATGTTTATGTTCTTTTAACTTTCATTTTGCAGTAATAGTTAATGTTTTCTTCTTTCACTCTCATTTTAACAACTTTATACTTGTAAAATAAAGAGAAAACTATTTGGGAGGGTGTTACAGGGGAATTGTGTGTGATAGGTGTATGTGTGTGCAGGTGCTCATGTGCATGTGAGCGTGTGCATTTAGAGGCCAGAGAATAAGCTCGGGTGCCATTCCTCAAGATACTCCCTCTTGCTTTTTAAGATAGGGTCTCTCATTGGGACCTGGAGTTCACTAATTTGCTAGGCTTACTGGTCAGTGAGTCCCAGGGATCTACCTGTCTGCCTCTCTGGCATTGGGATTACAAGTACACAATATCATGTCTATCTTTTTAAAAAGTTATTTCTTTAATTTTTTGAGATTATAATATAATTACACTGTTTCCTCTTTCCTCCCTCTAAGCCCTCCCTTATTCTTTTTCAAATTCATGTCTTCTTTTTTCATTAATTGTTGTTACATACATGTGTACATATGTGTATATATGTATGTATGTGTATACATATATGTTTTTAAGTTCATAACTACAGCCTGCTCAATCTGTATAAGGTTACCTGTATGTATATTTTTGGGGCCTGTCATTTGGTATCAGATAACCAACTGGTGTGCTCTTCACTGGGGAGGACTATTTCTCCTGCTCTCAGCACTCCTTAGGTGGCTAGAGTTCTTTGTTTAGGGTTGGTGCCTCCTAGGGTACCCCACCCCAAGCCCCATTGGCTTTCTGTTGGTGAAACTTTATGGGTGTACTTTGATTTTATTTATTTATTTTTGGTTTTTCGAGACGGTTTCTCTGTGTAGTTTTGGTGCCTGTCCTGGATCTCATTCTGTAGACCAGGCTGGCCTTGAACTCACAGAGATCTGCCTGCCTCTGCCTCTGCCTCCTGAGAGCTGGGATTAAAGGTGTGTGCCACCGCCGCCTGGCTATGGGTGTACTTTCTAATGTCACTAGGAGACAAACTCCCTGATCCTCTGGCTCTCACAATCTTTCCACCCCCCTCTTAGGTAAAGGAATTGTGTTGTAGATGTATCTGTCGGGACTGGGCTCTACAGGTCTGCATTTTGTTGGTTATGGTGTTCTGTAATGGTCTTGATCTGTTGTAAAGAGAAGTTTCCTTGATATTTCAGATGAGGACTTCACTTATCTGTGGGATCAGAGCAAATATTTAGAATGTAGTTAGACACTCATCTCTTTACACACCTATTTTTCTGGGTAGGTGGCAGGGATTAAATGTCATCCTCATGCATATGTGGCAGACACTCTGCCAGCCACACTACCTCCTCTGCCACATTTAAAGGTTTTTTTTGTTTGTTTGTTTGTTTGTTTGTTTTCTGAGACAGGGTTTCTCTGTGTAGCTTTGCGCCTTTTCTGGATCTTGCTCTGTAGACCAGGCTGGCCTCGAACTCACAAAGATCTGCCTGCCTCTGCCTCCCAAGTGCTGGGATTAAAGGCATGCGCCACCACTGCCCGGCTAAAGATTCTTTTTTCTGGTTTTTCGAGACAGGGTTTCTCTGCATAGCTTTGCGCCTTTCCTGGAACTCACTTGGTAGCCCAGGCTGGCCTCGAACTCACAGAGATCCGCCTGGCTCTGCCTCCCGAGTGCTGGGATTAAAGGCGTGCGCCACCACCGCCCGGCTCCGGCTAAAGATTCTTAAAGATAAGGTTTTACCCATTCTTTTTGTATGTCTAATGAGAGTACATATCTCTTCCTTTGTTTCTTTCTGTGAATTTACTCTTCTGTTGACTAAACAATGCAATATTCATCTTTAAGTTTCTGTGTCCATACAGCTTCCTCATTCTTAAAGATCTGACTCACAATCTACAGAAGAAGTTGGCTGAATTTGGGTCACTATCCACTGAAGTCTAATTTGATGTTGGAGGAAGCATAAGGCAATACATTCTGGAGTTTGAGTTAGGCCTGTTTGTCTAGGGGGTTGTGTGGATAAAATGATTAGTATCTTTATCTCAGAGAGGGAGATGTTTAGTTTTCTATCGTTACCACTAATTAGTATTTGTAACTCTAGTCATTACTGATAGTTGTTGCCCAAGGATCATTTATGAAATGAGGATCTCAGTGTAAAGCGTTGCCTTTGCTTGTAAAGACACAGGAAATGACACACGTAAATGTACTTGAGTTCTTAGAGGAGATGATCCCTATTTGCATTTTTACCAAAACAGTTGAAATATTTTTTAGCCTTTTACTTTGCTACTTTATTATTGTAGTTATTATTTATTTTCTTTTCAGGAGTTCGCGATAGCAGTATTTAATGAGTGCATTTTTTTACCTTTTGGACAGAATTTTAGTTTAAAAAAATTTATTTTATGTGTGTTGATGTTTTGCCTGTATGTATGTCTGTACCATATGTGTGCCTAATGTCTGTGGAAGCCAGAAGGGTGAGCTACAGATGTTGTGAGTTGCCAGGTGGGTGCTGGCATTGGAACCCAATCCCTCTGCAAGAGCAGCCGGTGCTCTTAATGCTGAGCCATGTCTTCAGCTCTTTGACAGCATTTTTAAAAAGAATGTTTACTTTTGTGTATGTATCTGTGCCTGAGTATATGTATGTGTACCACATGTGTGTGAGTCCCACAGAAGTCAGAAGGGGGCATCACATCCCCTGGAACTAGAGTTACGAGTGGTTGTGAGCACCATGTGGGTTCTGGGAGTCAAACCTGGGTCTTCTGCAGGAGCAGTGAATGCTCTTAACCACTGACTCTTAACTGAGACATTTCTTCAGCCCCTTTTCTACCTTTTTAATGAAACACAGAATTTTTTCTTGGTTCTTTTTTTGCCATTCTCCCCTCTGAGTTGAGCTGTTCTCTTAAACCATTAAAATATGCTTTCAGGCCGGGCGGTGGTGGCGCACGCCTTTAATCCCAGCACTCGGGAGGCAGAGCCAGGCGGATCTCTGTGAGTTCCAGGCCAGCCTGGTCTCCAAAGCGAGTTCCAGGAAAGGCGCAAAGCTACACAGAGAAACCCTGTCTCAAAAAACCAAAACAAACAAACAAAAAAAATATGCTTTCAGACTCTACACTGAGTCTTAGAGAACACACAAATGTCTCTCACTACTTAGGACATTATGCTACCAAGTTCAGTGGGCATTTTTAGTCTTCCTTTCTTTGACTTTTAATCAGGTCTTGTTTCTGGCTGACTGCTTCTTGCAAAGCATTTCTTCCTTAGGTTCTAGTCCTGGTTCTGGTTCTGGTTCTGGTAGTCATTGTGTGCCACGTGGTATACTTTTTCTGTGTTTTCTTCATACAAGCGAAGTTAGTACAGCTTGTGCCAGTGCCTTCTGTAAATTTTGTTTGGTTTTAGTGCCTGCAGCTATCCTCTTAGCTGTAAAGATGCTGGAAATCACAGCTTTTAAGCATTGTTTCATTCTTATTTTTTAGGTGCCGTGATACAGAACATATTTTACATAAGACTGTTAACTATGGGTGATGTCCCACCCAACTTTACAGACAGCAAGCCCAGATGTAATGTCAGTTATGTCTTTTTGATGCCATTACTTATTAACTCTTACCCAACAGGATAATCTTGACCACCTGGATCACTATACGTTATTGTTACATAATTTTTGTTCATAGCCTTTGTTTTAAAACTATTTTAGACAACTATTTAAGAAGAAACCTATACTAGTTTATTAAACACATGCTCAATTAAGGCATAGTGAACATAAAGGCATAATTCATTTTTATAGATTGATTTATAAAACTTCATTTCATTCACAAATTTGTACATGAGAAAAAACAAATTAGCCATCCTATTTTTTTTTTAATTTAATTTTTTAATATTTATTTATTTATTTTGAAGCAAGGTGTCTCACTATGTAGCCTTGACTGGCCTGGAAATCGCTGTGTAGACCAAGCTAGCCTCAAATTCAAGAGATCTTCTTATTTCTGCTTCCTGAGTGCTGTAACTACAGGCATGCATCACTGTGCCCTGCTCTATCTCATTATTAAATTATTGTTTAAAGAGAAAAGCAAGTCTTATTTTTTTTTAAAGAATTGCCACCAATATAAAATGTTATAAAATAAAACTTTGTGTTTTATGTGACAGGCAGTTGTGTCCAAAATTATTTATAAAAGCAATTTCTATAGATAAAGCTATGTCAGCTGCTGTGGTAATGCATGTCTGTAACTCCAGCTCCTCTGGAGGCTGAGGCAGGAAGATTACCTACTCTGACACTTTGGGAGTCTTCCAACCGCTTAGGAAGTATAGCAAGACTTAATCTCAGAAACAAGCAGCAAAAGTCTGTCAGAAGCCACGTGTTTATGTTTTCCTTTATAAGAAGTTTTTAAAAATAGTTGAAACATACCAAGGGTTTTTTTTTTTATTTGTTTTGTAGATTTATTTATTTTACGTGTCTGTGTGAGTATCTACATGTGTGTGTGTGTGTGTGTGTGTATGTGCACCATGTGCATATTTGGTGCTCTTAGAACCCAGAAAAGGCATCAGGTCTCCCAGAGCTGGAGTTACAGATAGCTGTGAGCTGCTGTTTGGGTGCTTGGATTTGAACCAGGAACCTCTGCAGAAGCAGCCAGCGTTCTTAACCACGGAGCAGTCTCTCTAACCCTGAAACATACTCAGTTGTTTTTATAAGGAAATTATTAATATTTAAATGTTTATGATTTAAAGACTGTCTAGACATGAGAGGATTTTATCTTTATGCATTGCATTTAACCTGAGTACCTCTATTTTTCAGAATATGCATAAATTTTCATGCATTTTTATTTGATACTGATCAGTATATATATGTCTCTTATATTTTTCCCTTCTCTGGGTTCTTTATGAGTATTTTCTACTGATTAGCCTCTCCTTTTTATTCCTCTTCAGCTGTTACTGATCTGATATTAAATACATCTCATTTCAGTTACTTTATTATTTAATTCTAAATTTTTTATTTAATTCATATCATAGTTCCCAGGTATTTGCTAGATTTTTTACTTTATTCTCTATTTGGAAAAAAAAAAACCAGACTGCACTTGGCATGTAAAAAAAATAATAAAAATACTAACAAAAAAATCCCAGGGGTACATATTGTGAGTTTGAGGCTGGCCTGGAATAAATAGTGATGTTTTTAAAAAAAAAATTAAGACAGCTATTTTGAACTCCCACTCTTTTTAAAATCTGCTGTTCTTGTTACACACATACACACACACGCACACACACACATACATGTATATTTTTTTCTTGTCATCTGTGTAGTAATTTTTGGTAGACTACTGGCATTGAAATGTAAACATACTGGAAATAATTTTGGGCTGTTGGTTTTTTTCTTTTGGGGGGAAGTGGGATTTTGTTTTGTTTTGTTTTTAAGAAAAAAATTATGGAATTGCACTAACCTCTTTATTTCTATTTCATTAACCAAAAGTGTGTCATATGGCCCTTCAGCCACTATCCCTGACCATAAGGCTGGTAATACCAGGTTTGCTGCACTTTATCTATAAGACAGAGAGAGATTTGGTTTTTCTATAATCCACATCTACACAGTGGTGAAAGATGTAAGAAATGTGTGAAAATAATCAGGGAAGACTAATTTTTCTAAAATGTTCACATATTTGCCTTTTTTTTTTTTTTTTAGAAAGTGATTGGCTATATAGTATATGCTGATCTCGAACTTGCCATTCTTTCGGCCTCAGCCTCCTAGGTGCCAGGATTACAGGTGCATATCACTTCGCTCAGTGCAGGTTTGGCTTTTTAACACTGAAAAGCAGCTTTGTATAATTTAAAATTTACATTCACTTTTTTTACTAAGGGCAGTACAGGAATACTCAGTATTTTGGTGAATACTGGTATAGTAATTTGCACATGTATTATTTATGTTCCCAAGTTAACATTATACACCATATTTGTAATTGTTTTTGTTGTTGAGATAGCCCTGTGACCCCTGGCTGTCATAGAACTTGCTCTGTAGACCAGGCTGGCCTTGAACTCAGAGATCACCTGCCTCCGTCTCCCAAGAGCTGGGATTACAAGTATGCACCACCACCACCCAGCTGTAACTGTTTTTGTTTTTTTATAAACCAACTATCATCTTTTTATGAAAGTAGACAATGGGGGCTGGGAAGATAGTGGGTAAAGCATTCTGTGACCCAAACCTGACACCTTGACCTTTAGCTCCAGAGTCCATGTAAAGGTGGAGGGGACAACTTCTGACCTCTGCAGCACCATGCTGTGCCAGTGGCCACACACACTCACACTAATAAAATAAATAATTTTCAGTAGACAATTAGCTGCTGTTTTAGTGTTTATAAATTATAATTCCTTAATTTAAACTGTCTTTCAGTTTTAGTGTTCCTCCCTAATAATGTGTATCTATTTGTTCTATCTTAAGAATTTTCTTGACCGGGTTAATATACAATTGTGTTATTAACTAATACCAAAGGAATGCTCTCTTGACCATTAGTAGGAGTAATTAACATACTAGCTTGGCTTGAATCAATGATAATAATTCCTGGTAAAATTTCATTAAATATTTTATTTCTAGGATTATGTACTGTGATTTTAGTTATGAATAGTTTTCTTTCTCTATTTTAATGGTTTTTATTGTTTTAGAAATAGAATAGATCCTAGACATTTCCTGAGAGACATATGGAAGTCTTTAACATGCTTTAACATGCAGATGTTTGGTCAGTTGTATAAACTGCCTTTCTGGATAAGTAACACACACATGCTGGCATGACAGAAAATGTGACTTAAAGTTCCAGTTGAGTGATACTAGAAATTACTATGTAGTATGGACCTTCAAGACCAGTCTTGAATCACAGAGGTTGTGAATGCTATAAATGCAGGAATGGTGAAAGACATAGTGTGTAAGAGATGTGTGATTTATATCAGTATGTGCATAGAGTTTCCTGGACTGTTTCTCGGTTTAATTCCAGCTCTACATAACTGCTCATTTTACACATTGATGCCTTTTGTTGTTTCAGAGCTTAATCTTCTTGTGCAGACCTTTGCATTATGACTCATAACTATTTGTTGTTTATCACATGGTATTCATCTAACCCTGAACTTCATAGCTCATAGTCCTGAGATGTGTTCTTGTAAGACAAGTCCCCATAGAGCAGTAAAACTGATTCAGGTTAGAGTCTTTGAATGAATGTCTAAAAGAGCTCTGAAGAGAAGCCATAACTAGAGAGTAAATACCCCTACATCTGATAAGATCTCTCAGTTCACCCACCACTAGACAATATACCCTAAGATCTCCACTTTGCACTGTGGGTATTTGTCTTGTCAGTTGAGTAGAGGTAATGCAGCACTAATTGTTAACCAGTTTAGAATTGCTCATCACCAGTGAAAGGAGAAGATAACCAGCTCTAGATTATGTTGTTCCTAACTCTTTTCTTAAGAAAGTTGACAGCTTGACTTGCTTTCAACTTACTAAACTATGTTTTAAACCCACCTCAGAAAGAACTGTTTTATTCCAGTCCTTCCATTAATGGTTTTGGCCATGTATTGTTACTCTTTATTTTATGTATCCCTGGCTAGTTTGTGAACTTCTGGTAGGTAGTGCCTGTGTCTTAGACATCTGCTTGTTCCCATCTGTTCCCATAGTACTTCCTAAAATATAGCATATATTAAATCAATCTTTAGTAGTTGATAGAAGTAAGTTTTTAAAAAAATTGATTTTTACTGTCTTTTATATAATTTTACAGCTTTAGAAATTAATTTCTTAATTTTTCCAAAAACACAAGTGCCATCTTTAAGGAAAAACTGTGGTCATTAAGGTAATAAACACTTATGCTTATTTTTAAACAGGGCATAAAGTTCTTAAATTTTTTGCATATTGTATTTAATACAAGTATTAGACTTTTCTTTCAGAACTTCCATATATACATTGTTGGTTATTATACACTTAACAACTAAGTGTATGCAGAGCCATGTGATAGTGGTTAGTGAATTATTAAATATGTGTGCCATTTGGACAAAAGTACATTGTAATATTTTGTTAGCAAAATAGACTGTTCAGTTTATGATTTTTTTTTTGTCACAGGGAAAAGTTCACCTTGAATTAAAACTGAATGAACTGATAACAGAGAATGGGACTGTGTGCCAGCAGCTTGTTGTACAGTAAGCATATCTTTTTTATTTTTATTTTTTCATCAAAATTACCTTGAAATAATTCTCTACTTTATGTTCTTAGAGCAACTTCTTATTTTTAATATTTCAGAAACTTCAAAATGGAACTCATATATCATTTCTTTACCAAGCTGATAATCCAGTTCATTTTTTCCTCTAGTCCACTCAGATTATGGCAAATCGTTACATATTCAACTAATTTTTACTGAATGTGGGTTAAATGACATATCTCTGTAAGCATTAAGGTATGGCAAGGTCATGGGTAATTGCCTCTGACTTCCTAGCAGTGGATACTTGGGAAGTATTTCCAGAGGATGTCTTTTTGAAGAACTCATGACACTACACAGAGCTTTTAGGGAGACACACACACACAAACACACACATACACACAAGACAAGACACTCAAACTGAGTGGACACCCTAAGGTTGCCAGCACTTTCCCTGCAGATTTGGTATTATTATTTGTTTGTTTTTTGTTTGTGGGTTTTTTTTGGTTTTTGGTTTTTCTTTTTCGAGACAGGGTTTCTCTGTGTAGTTTTGGTGCCTGTCCTAGAGCTCACTCTGTAGACCAGGCTGACCTCAAACTCACAGAGATCCACCTGGCTCTGCTTCCTGAGTGCTGGGATTCAAAGCATGTGCCACCACTGCCTGGCAGATTTGGTATTCTTTATCATCCACATTCCTAATGGTCTGACTATGCTGTAAAATTCCTCTTTTAGCCTAGTCTTCTACTTCTTCCCTCCCCTTCAGATCCATACCCTAAGTTATGGATCTGAAGCTACCAAGACCCCTTCATGCTGGGACCTTCTGTGTCTTTGCTTCAGTTGATATCTGAATATCCCCTGAAATTAGGAGGTAAATAACCCACATACCTCAGGGCAAGAAAACATTGTTCCTTTCTTATTGCTGCTCCAGACTATAATTTACTCTCCTAATGATGAAAACTCCCATTCCTGAAGGCATTGCCTTTCTGTATTAGTTTGTACTCATGCTATATATGATCTTAGAGGTTCTTTTTTTTCTGTTTTTGTCAGCTGTGTTGATGTATAAATAATAAAAAGAGACTAAGTGATTGCTGTGTGTAGATGAATTGCCAAAACAATATGCTTATTATAGCATTTTTCTAAGAGTTTTATAGTAGATAGCTTTTAAATAGATATAATAAAGATAATGAAGTTTTGTTATTTGCTTATAGTTTCTGTTTTATTGATTTTCAACTTCAGTTTACCTGTTAAAAATAGTCCTAAGCCAGGCGCTGTGGTGCATGCCTTTAATCCTAGCATTCAGGAATCAGAGGAGGTGTATTTCTGTGCGTTTTAGGCAGTGAGGTCTACATAGAGATCCTAGGATAGCCAGGGCTATATAGACTCTGTCTCAACAGAAAAAGAAAAAGACATTCCAAGGTTTGTTTGCAGATTTTACTCTTGGACTGAGAGCCTACGGTGAAATTCTTTGAATGAGGCCTCTTCCACTACTCCCTTCCCTGCTTACGTTTGGTTGTTATAGTCATTTGAAGTACTGTTAGTTGGATTAGTTTGTTTTATTTACATACCATTTAGGTTTCTGGATTTAGTTCTTGTTGGTTTAGTTTTTTTTTTTTAATTTAGTTTTTACTTATGTGTATTGTGTGTGTGTGTTCGGGTATATACCACACATGAATAGGTGTTTGCAAACACTACAGGTGTTTGATCCCCCGAAGGTGGAGTTACAGGCTGTCGTGAGCCACCTGGTCTGGGTACCTGGAACCTAACTGGGGTCCTCTGAAAGAAGGAGAGAGCATCAAGGGCTCTTTATTTACTAAGCTGTCTTTCCGGCTCCCTGGTTTTATTGTTGAGGATGTAGACTATTAGCGTGATTTCAAAAGAAGAAAGTAGGGCTGGAGAGATGGCTCAGAGGTTAAGAGCACTGGCTGCTCTTCCAGAGGTCCTGAGTTCAGTTCCCAGCAACCACATTGTGGCTCACAACCATCTGTAATGAGATCTGGTGCCCTCTTCTGGTCATACATGCTGTATACAAAATAAATAAATAAATCTTAAAAAAAAAAAATTAAAAAAAAAAGAAGAAAGTATATCAAAAGGCATTCATAAATGCAGTTCAGTCCCCTCTTCACACTCAACTCTAGGCAACCGCAATCTGTTCTCTGTGTCTGTGGTTTTTTGCTTTTTCCAAAATGTCATTTGAATAGACTCATATACTACATATGTTTTTTTGTGTCTGCCTTTTTTTTTTTTACTTAATATACTCCTTTTGATATTCATTCACATTGTTGCCTATAATAGTAGTGAATCTTCTTTCTTTTCTTTTCTTTTTTTTTTTTTCTTTTTTTTTTTCTGGTTTTTCGAGACAGGGTTTCTCTGTAGCTTTGGAACCTGTCCTGGACTAGCTCTGTAGACCAGGCTGGCCTCGAACTCACAGAGATCCACCTGCCCCTGCCTCCCGAATGCTGGGATTACAGGCATGAGCCACCACCGCCCGGCTGTGAATCTTCTTTCTAATGTTCTGTTTCCTGATGCTAGGCACACACAGGATTAAGTTCTACCACTGAGCCAAACTCCAGCCCCCCACCCTTTTTTTTTTCTGTAGCTTGACAGATAATCAATTCACGTACTGGTTAAATAAGCCCAACTTCACACTCTTAAGTTTAAGGGCTAGATGTCAACTTTGAACATTTATTTTAAAAATGTTTTTAACTTGAGATTATAGATTTACAAGAGGGGTTGGGGATTTAGCTCAGTGGTAGAGCGCTTGCTAGGCCCTGGGTACAGTCCTCAGCTCTGGGGGGAAAACAAGAGAGAGATTTACAAGAAGTTGTAAAGGTAGTGCAAAGAGGTCTTTGTGCTCTTTACTCAGTTTTCCCCAGTAGTTACATCTTACATGACTAAAGAAATTTGTATTGATACATTTTATTGTATGATTATATACCACTTTATTATAGCATAGATGTATGCATGGAACCAACACTACAATCCAAATAGAGAATATACTAATGTCTTCTTAAAGCTGTCGCTCACGCCACCCCCTGATAGTCATACTCCTCTCTTCACCACCAACCCAACCCTTTCCAAACCTCTTTTCTGTCTCCTTGTCCATATATTGTCATTTCAAAAATGTGTGAGGGCTGGAAATGTCAGCACTGGTGAAGTGCTTCCTTGCATGCTGGGAGGTCCTAGGTTCAGTCTTGAGTAACACACACACAAAGAAGTGGAGGAGGAAGAAGAGTATAGGAATAGAATATGATTGTGTATAGCCTTTGAGATTGACTTTTCTGTGCAAATCTGAATTATGTGTAGTCACTTTTCGATTATGTCACTTTTTTTTTGTGTGTGTGGGGGGGTGTTTCAAGACAAGGTTTCTCTGTGTTGTTTTGGTGCCTGTCCTGGATTTCGCTCTGTAGACCAGGCTGGCCTCGAACTCACAGAGATTAGCCTGGCTCTGCCTCCCGAGTGCTGGAATTAAAGGTGTGCGCCACCACCGCCCAGCAGATATGTCACTTTTAAAAGTTATTCTGGGGAAGGGAGTTGCTAGAGAGATGGCGCCATTTTTTAAGAGCACTTGCTGCTCTTTAGAGGATCCGGGTTGGGTTCCCAGCACCCACAGGGTGCCTCATAACCATCTGTAATTCTAGCTAGGAGACTCTTAAGAACCTTTTCTGGCCTCTGTATGCACCAAGCAGGCATGTGGTACACCTTCACATACATGAAGACAAAACTTTCATACACATAAAGTAAGAATAAAACTTAAAGTCATTTCTGGGGCTGAAAAGATGGCTCAGTGGTTAAAAATTTATATTGCTCTTGCAGAGGACCCAAGTTCAGTTGCCCACATCAAATGGCTGGCAACTGTCTGGAACTCTATTACTCCAGTAGATCAAATGCCTATACTTTCTATACTTTCATGTATGCATAAATTTTTCCCAATACACATAAATAATAGATAAAATATATTTTTAAAGGAGTGATGTTCTGTTTTGTGAATTTTTACCATTTATTTTTAATGTAATTGTCAATACGCTTAAATCTGTCTTGTTTCTGTGTACTGTCTTCTATTTCCTGAATTTACTTGAACATAATTTAAAATTACATTTTTATCTTTAGTACTTTGTATCTATAGTATATCTTATCACATAGGTTCTTTTTAGTGGTTGTTTTAGATACTAAACTATGTACATAAATGATAATCTATTGTCAGCACTTCACCAGTTGTAGACATCTTGCCTCCTTTTAAACCTTTCCTCTCTTCCATTTTTAATTTTTTTTTTTTTTTTGGTTTTTTTTTCGAGACAGGGTTTCTCTGTGTAGCTTTGCGCCTTTTCCTGGAACTCACTTGGTAGCCCAGGCTGGCCTCGAACTCACAGAGATCCGCCTGGCTCTGCCTCCCAAGTGCTGGGATTAAAGGCGTGCGCCACCACCGCCCGGCTATTTTTAATATATTTTTGTCTTAAACATTGCGAACTATGCCAGTGTTAGGATTCTTTTCTTCCGCCATCCAACTTAATTCAGAAAAGAAGACATTTTGCTCTGTCCATGTTTCTTTCTTCCTGAATTGACATTCCTTTTGTCATTTTGCTTAAGTAGTTCCCTTTTTTTGCCATTCTTGTAGGGTAGATCTATGTAGGGTAGATCTATCATGCTCTTAATTTTCCTTCTCAGAATGTTTTAATTTTCTCTACAGACATACATATGCAAAGTAAAACTAGCTCTCCTCACCCTCTAAGCTTTGGCCATTGTGTGTGCATGTGCGTATGTGTAAAGTAATCACTTTAGTTGTTATTTGAATTTGTTTTTCGCTTTTTCATGGAGGAGCCAGTGGACATTAGCTTATAAAGGTTTGCTTTTCTAGGCACCCTATATCTTGATTATTGAGCTAGGGAGAATTTGATGGAGTCCTTTCAGAGGACATTTTTTTAAATCTAGATTTCTCACTGATGTTTCCAGGTTTCCAATGTCTTTACATCTGTGTGAAGTGAACAAAACTAAGTTAATTAACTTCCTCATCTGGTCATTCCATGCCTTTCTTTGGGTCCTCATGTCTAATTGGTTGGCCTTCTTCTCTTCAACTTGGAGTTTTTTCATGGTTTTTATAAAAAGTATCCATGGTTTATGTTGTACTTCCTAGAAAATAAAAGCATGTGTTTGCTCCATCCTGTTTTAAAATTGGCAGTCATTTTGTTTTCTTATTCATGGGTAACATTCCATTATATAGACTCTGTCCATCATCCATTTACCACTTGGAAGACGTTTGAATTGCTCTGATCTTTGAGCAGTTGTAAAGAAAGCTGCTATAAATGTTCATGGACAGGTCTTTTATGTGAACACATGTTGGTCTGTTCTTTTCTTTCCAGAATGTTTTAAACCTATATTGTATATACCCTTTCAACTTGTAGCAACAAAAACCCAGTGAGAACTTTGTGGAGTTTATTGTTGTTTCTCGACCTTATAGATCTTTTCCAGTTCATGACCGTCTCTGTTCAGTGCTGCTGAAAGTGTGTTTTCACGTCTAGTTGTCTTTGTGCTGCCTGCTCAGCTTCTCGTTTGGAGAGATCATATGTGGTAAATTCATATCATAGTAGTTGTTACTATCTTCTTTTTGCTCTCTTTTATTTAAAATTTTCATACAGTATATTTTGATCATTTCCCCTCCCCCAACTCCTCAAAGATCTTCCTGACCCCCCTTCCCACCCAACTTCATACGCTTGCTTGTACTGCATGAACTCTCACTCACTAACATGCTGCGCGCGCACACACACATTCTTACTTTAAAAATAAAAAATGAGCTTTCCGCGCTACTCGGGGACGGGTCCATACGGCGTTGTTCTTGATTCCCGTCGTAACTTTAAAGGAAACTTACACAATGTCCGGAGCCCTTGACGTCCTGCAGATGAAGGAGGAGGATGTCCTCAAATTCCTTGCTGCAGGAACCCACTTAGGTGGCACCAACCTTGACTTTCAGATGGAGCAGTACATCTACAAAAGGAAAAGTGATGGCATCTACATCATAAACCTGAAGAGGACCTGGGAGACGCTGCTGCTTGCAGCCCGTGCTGTTGTTGCCATTGAGAACCCTGCTGATGTCAGCATCATCTCCTCCAGGAACACAGGGCAGCGAGCTGTGCTGAAGTTTGCTGCCACCACTGGAGCCACTCCGATTGCTGGCCGCTTCACCCCTGGGACCTTCACTAACCAGATCCAAGCAGCCTTCAGGGAGCCGCGCCTTCTAGTGGTGACTGATCCCAGAGCTGACCACCAGCCCCTCACAGAGGCGTCTTATGTTAACCTGCCCACCATTGCCCTGTGTAACACAGACTCTCCTCTGCGCTATGTGAACATTGCCATCTCATGCAACAATAAGGGAGCTCACTCAGTGGGTCTGATGTGGTGGATGCTGGCCCGGGAAGTACTCCGCATGCGTGGCACTATCTCCCGTGAGCACCCATGGGAAGTTATGCCTGATCTTTACTTCTACAGAGACCCAGAGGAGATTGAGAAGGAGGAACAGGCCGCTGCTGAGAAGGCTGTGACCAAGGAGGAATTCCAGGGCGAATGAACTGCACCAGCTCCAGAGTTCACTGCTGCTCAGCCAGAGGTGGCAGACTGGTCCGAGGGTGTACAGGTGCCCTCTGTACCCATCCAGCAGTTCCCTACTGAAGACTGGAGTGCCCAGCCTGCCACTGAGGACTGACTGGTCAGCAGCTCCCACAGCGCAGGCCACTGAGTGGGTTGGAGCCACCACTGAGTGGTCCTGAGCTCCTCTGCAGACGCCTGAGCAAAGGGAAAAAAGGTGGAAGGAAAATAAAGTTCCTACAAGCTGTAAAAAATAAAAAATAAAAAAATAAAAATAAAATAAAAAATGAAAAAAAAAAAACAGAAGAAAAAAAGCCCAACAAGACAAAAAAATAACAAACAAAAACACAACATGGAATCCCATTTGTATTCTTCAACTGCTCCTGGGCACAGGACCTGCTTTGAAATGTGTATGATATACCCAGAGACACTATTGGAGAAAACTGATTTTTCTCTTTGCCAGCAGTTTTCAGTTGTAAATAGCTTCTTTGCATCCACATCTCTTTCTCAGTACTGGAATTTCATCTTGTTTGATTCTCTGCAGGTGTTATGCATATTGTCTCAGCCTCTGTGAGTTCATATGTATATCAATCCTGTTGTCTCTAGCCATTGCTTTCTTGGAGTCATCTACTACATCTAACTCTTAGAATCTTCCTGATTCTTCTTCCACGTAGACCCCTGAGCCTTGAAGGGATGATTTGATGAAGACATCCCATGTAGGACTGAGTGCTCCAAAGTCCCTCGCTCTGCACATTGTCCAGTTGTGGTTCTATGTTAATTCCATCTACTGCAATAGAAAGCTTCTCTAATGAGGGTTGAGTGATGCACTTACTTGTGGGTATAGCATTATGTCATTAGGAGTCACTGCTGTGTTCCTTTAGTAGAATAATAGCAGTAGGTTTTCCCTAGGCCCATGGCCTATCTCGTCTCAGGTTCCTGACCACTTGAGCAGTATCAGGTTTGGGTTCCATCTCCTGCAGTGGGCCTTAAGTCAAAGCAAAGGTTGTTATTGTGAACATTTGTGCCACTGTTGTGCTAGTGTACCTTCCAGGTAGGTCTCTGCTGTAGTCACAGGGTTTGCAGGTGTTTCCCCACTTCAAGGACTTTCTTTCTTTGGCTATGCTTTTCTCCTGCTTCATTACCTCCTGATTCTCACTGGCCTTGTTACATCTCCCATCCTAAAATGCATGCCCCTGAGACACTTGTACTTATCTACCCCTCACTGCTAGCTAACTCACCCTCATTTTCTGCTCTCCTTTGAAGACAGACTTCTCAAAGACATTTCATTTAAAGATGCAGGAGCTTGGGGAGTGGTGTGTGCACAGGATTGTACACAAATGTGTACAAAATGAGTGCTGACCAGTAGATATTTATATGAAAAAGAAAACATTTTACATATTCATTCCCAGTTTAATACCTATCAGAAATGTCTGACTATTGAAAACTTGAAATATGGCCTATATGATTACATACTTTTTAATTTTAATTTAAACTTAATAGCCAAATGTGGTAAATGGCTGCAATATTAGTATAGCTCTAATAAAAAACAAACAGAAGCCTAGAATCCTTTTTTAGCGGTGACTATTTTCAGGGCTGGGATAAGGAAAATATATAATGAGGCTAGAATATCTTATGAAATTAAAAAGTAAAAAAATACTCTCAAGATAATGGACAGATAGATGTGAATAAATGAAAGATTGAAACTAATCTGAATGAACTCCAGATGGCCAATTGTTTTAGCCTCAAAATTAGTAATAATAATGGATTAAAATATGCAGAATAAAATAAATATTCATGAATCACTACTAATACAAGTAAAGAGTTGAATAAATGCATAGGAGGAAAGGATTCCTTCCTTATAGTAGAATTCTAATGAGTGAATTCAAGAAGAGTGATGGAGATTGAAATCAGCACTGGTAAAGACCACACTAGTAACAGGGAAAGACAAACACTGCATACTCTCAATTATATATGAACATTTAGAAAGCTATTATCAAGGAAGTGCATAAAGAATAGTAGTTCCCAGAGCCTCAGTAAGACATAGGGGAAGGATTGTGGAAGAAGAATTGTTAATAGGTACAGAGCTGCAGGATAGGAGGAATTCTTTCTTTCTTTCTTTCTTTCTTTCTTCCTTCCTTCCTTCCTTCCTTCCTTCCTTCCTTCCTTCCTTCCTTCCTTCCTTTCTTTCTTTCTTTCTTTCTTTCTTTCCTTTCTCCCTCCCTCCCCCCCCCCTCTTTTTTTTTTTTTTCCTGAGACAGGGTTTCTCTGTGTAGTTTTGGTGCCTGTCCTGGATCTCACTCTGTAGACCAAGCTGGCCTTGAACTCACAGAGATCCGCCTGGCTCTTCCTCCCAAGTGCTGGGATTAAAGGTGTGAACCACCACTGCTGCCCAGCAGGAGAAATAATTTCTAATGGTTTATAGCACAGTTCAGCACAGCTAGTAGGGAGAATTTTGAACATTCCCAAAACAAAGAAATTATGTCTAGATGTTAGATAGGCTAATTCCCTGATATGATCATTATACATTATATAAATGTATTGATCTGCCACACTGTATTCATAGATATGTACAGTTACATGTCAGTTAAAAATAAAAGCACATAATAAAAATATAATTAGGGATTTAGAGAGGTGGTTCAGTGGTTAAGAGCACTTGCTACTCTTTCAAAGGACCTATGTTTCATTCCCAGAACCCACATGGTAACTCACAACTTAATTTCCAGGGGGATCTGACACCCTCTTCTGACTTCCACAGGTACCAGACATGCAGGTAGTGTATATATATGTAGGTAAACACTCATACATAAAAGATAGAAATAAATAGCTAGATAAAATATAATAGGATAAGAAAGTATCTAATACTAAGCGTGTCTGCCTAAGTATGATTGCATATTTGTATAGTCTCAAAGAATCTTCCCATAAGGTTATCTCATAGATAACCACTTCACAGTAATGAGACATCCATTACCTCGATATTATTATATATTGTAAAGGACACCAAGATATCTAATTCCAATCTGGTCATCAGCAAATACCAAACAAACTCAGATTAAGTAATATGAAAGCAAGTATCCCAGGGGACATGGCATCCGAATGTAGTGTAGGATCCCATATTGCATCCTGGATCTTGGCAAAATAAGTGACATCTATAGATTAATTAGTGTTAGCAACATTAAAGTTAATGTTATTTATTACATTAGTTTCACTATTACAGTAGTTTCACATTGGTTAACACTGAGTACTGGGTTTGCAGAAACTCTGTATGTTCTCTTTACAACTATTTGAGAGTCTGCGATTATATTAAAACACATTATTGATTGTCTGTCCTTGTACATTCAACCTGTTTGTCTGAGTCTTAGTCTCATGTCCACTGTATTGTCATATACCATTGCAGCTGTTCACATCTGAAGCTGGATTCTCTTATTCTCGTGTTTGTTTGGCTCCTCTCCACGGCCTTAGCAAATACCTGAGTTTACCTGTGTTTTTATGTCAGACCTTACGTTTTTCTATCTCTAGACCTCTGTTTTTTAAGGTTTTCTTTGTCTCTCTATGCTATGAAATAAAATTTTTAAATGTCCTTGTCTACAGTTTTATTTTCTGTCATTTTTGCTTCTGTTTTGGTTTTGTTTTTCACAATAGGCCGTATTTATTGATTATTTACATTGGAAACTGAAGACACTAAAGACTTTGTATTCCTGGAATGTGCTTGAGTTGTTCTGTAGGTATCAGTTAAGTTCCTTGGAAGCGATTATAATTTGCTTCCAAGCTTTGTCAGACAGATGAGAACACCATATATCACAGAGCTAGTAAAGCCCACCAGCCACAGAAGAAACTGGTAGTTGACTAATGATGCCTCATGTGTGGGAAAAATAAAAACCCTAAAATATGGTTTCTTGGCCTGTGCTTTTTTGGTTAGTTTCAGAATTTTTTAAAATAATTTATTTAAATTTATTTCATGTGCATTTGTGTGAAGGTCAGGTCCCCTGGAACTGTAGTTATAGACAGTTGTGAGCTGCCATGTAGGTGCTGGGAATTAAACCTTAGTTCTCTGGAAGAGCAGTCAGTGCTCTTAATTGCTGAGCCATCTCTCCAGCCCTAGTTTCAGAATTTTTTAAATTTGACTTTTGATGCCCAGTTTAATAGAAAGAAGTCTTATTTTTAATTTTTTCTTCACTTGGCAGTACTCCATTTGCAGTTCACCCATATATGTAATGAGTAAGTTTTGGAGAGAAATAGAGGATGTTGCTCAGTAGCCCTGGTCCTTAGAAATAGAAAAAGAAGAAAGAAAGAAAAAAAAAAAACCACTTAGCAGCATTAATGAGCTTCTGTTAGGCAGCAGGAAATGAAGACTTAGACATTAAACTAACTTAGTAATAATGACTGAGAAGCTTTGAGAATCAGATCATTAAGTTGTGTTCTGTGCTTTCTATAAATACAACTATAATTCATAAAGTAGATTGGATGGCCTTGGTGTTTATAGTCTAGAACATTTTCTACAGAATAACAGCAGAAACTATTGCTGAGAACCCTCACGAAAGACTACAGAATTATGTGAAGCTTGCCCTCTATTTATGAATCAGATTTTAAGTAAAACCACAACCGTTTCCTTGTGTGTCATTCATGCCTTAGCAGAGGATATGGTGCCATGGTGCTGGCCTGGTTTGTAGTTTCTCATGTAAGGCTACACCACTTTCTTTTCCTTTTTAGAAGCCACAGCAGTTTTGATGTATTATCAAACCACAAAATGTACCTTGAGTATTTACCAGGAAGAAATGTGTTATGGTAGACTGAGTACCGGTTGTGTCATTCCTGTTTACTTCTCTTTGGGCAATAATCATGCAAATAAGCAAATAACATCATTTGGAGTGGTTAGTGTATTGGAACTGCAAAAGTGATAAATAATTTTAAGGCCTTTGAATATGTTGATTTCTTTCTTTTTTGGGGTTTTTTGTTTGTTTTGTTTTTTTCGAGACGGGCTTTCTCTGTGTAGTTTTGGAGCCTGTCCTGGATCTCACTCTGTAGACCAGGCTGGCCTTGAACTCACAGAGATCCATCTGGCGCTGCCTCCCAAGTGCTGGGATTAAAGGCATGCGCCACCCCCACCCGACTGTTGATTTCAGTTTAAAGGTAATGTTTAGAGTTGAGAGTGCAGCTCAGTTGCAGAGCACTTGCTCTGTGTATGTGATTTCAGGGTTCTGTCCCCAGTCCATAAGAAGGCAAAGGGGTGGGGTAGGGGGAGATAATACGTTATGATGTTAACTTTACTCTAATAGTTTAAAATCTCTTTCTTCCTTAGCATCAAGGCATGCCATGGATTGCCTCTCATAAATGGACAAAGCTGTGATCCTTATGCAACAGTTTCCCTAATTGGCCCTTCTAGGTAATGTTTATTGAATTGTTACTGGATTTCCAAGTTTAGAGTTGGATTTAGAAATTGGAAATGTAAAGTTCTTAGATCAAATGCTAAGTAGCTTGACATAAAATAATGCTTTAAAAGAAGAATTTTTAGTAAGTTATAGTGTACACTTGGTAAACAACTAAGTTTGTTTTCACAGAAAGATTCTGGGTGTCATTTCAGATCTGTTATGTATTTACTAGACCATGGGGAAAACTTCAATCTTATACACTTATAAAATATACTTTAAAATATATACCTTGGGCCAGGAATGGAGGCTGTATGCCTTTAATTGCAGCACTTGGGAGGCAGAGGCAGGTGGCTGTCTGAATATGAGGCCACTCTGGTCTACATGACAAGTTATATGCCATCCAGGGTCTAAACAAAAACCCCAAATCATATACACCTGGTTGCCTTTACTTACAACATTCTTACTTCTGGATAACCTTAATTTCATACAAGTAAAAATCAAGTTTTAATAAATGTCAGCTCAGTATAACAAAGACGTTTCCATACTGTTATCTGGAAAGCAGCTCAGAACTGAAAATTGGCTTTTCTATTCATGATATCAATGCCTTAGAGAAAGAGTTCCAAGCTCTAGAAGAACTACTGAAGTCCCAGAGTGTTGTGAAGTGCACTGTAATGTTGCTTTAAATAGTCTACAACTTATGAAAACCCAGTAGCACTTTGCAATATCCATATTAGAGAACTTCATTGTGGTTTCTTTAAGAGACTGACTAGGCTGGAGTTTATCTGCAACTTGAAGCTGTTAGAGTTGGGGAACAAAACATGGAATTTGTTCTTTCTCGCACTTCCACTTTATTACCTAAAGCTCTATTTTTCTTTTTTTAAGTCACAAAGTTTGTTGTTGTTTTCGTGTCAGAGTTTCTCTGTTAGCTTTGGAGCCTGCCCTGGAACTTGCTCTGTAGACCAGGCTGGCCTTGAACTCACAGAGATTCTCTCGCCTCTGCCTTCCAAGCACTGGGATTAAAGGCGTGCACCACCGCCACCACCCCTTGGCAGGTCACAAAGTCTGAAAAAGTGTGTGTGTGTGTGTGTGTAAAAGTATCTGATACCATAGGAGCTGAAATACTGGTATGCTATTAATTTAAAGTCAAGAATTCATACAACATTAAAAGCTGTCAGAGGGTTTGCACACACACATACATACACACCCGTGTTAAAAATACTCAATCCTGCTAGGTATTAGAAGCATCTAATGGAGGCAGAGTATCACAAATTCTGGCCAGCCTAAACTCCTAGTTAAACCCCTGTCTCAGAGAAATGGGGGTTGGGAGGGGGGAACAAGTCAGCTTTGAGGTGCTGCTTGTTTGGAGTAAACTTTTTTTTGGTAGTTCTGTATTCAAACCCAGCCTATTGATGATAAGCAGTTACTCTACCAGTGAGATACACCACAACTCAGGAGGGTGTTCTCGGTTTCTGTTTAATGATTTCTATCTCATGAACAAATCCTTTTTTTTTTTTTTCTTTCCCCTGAGACAGGCTTTCTCTGTGTAGCCCTGGCTGTCCTGGAACTTGCTCTGTAGACCAGGCTAGCCTCAAAGTCACAGAGAAATACCTGTGTTTGCCTCCTGGTGCTGGGATTAAAGGCACACACCACTGCCACCACTGTCCAGCTTCTCATGAGCACATTCTTTAGTGGAACTTTAACATTTAGTAGAAACTATTTTTTTTTTTTTTTTTTTTTTTTGGTTTTTCGAGACAGGGTTTCTCTGTGTAGCTTTGCGCCTTTCCTGGAGCTCACTTGGTAGCCCAGGCTGGCCTCGAACTCACAGAGATCCGCCTGCCTCCGCCTCCCGAGTGCTGGGATTAAAGGCGTGCGCCACCAACGCCCGGCCTGAAACTATTTTTTTTTAATCATGGTTGATTTTGCTATCTAATTGCACAAGACATTAGTTAAGTCTGCTAAAGACACGAGACTCCCTGAGCATTGATTTGTAAGTGCCTCAGAGGTTGTGTATTCACTTGAGAGTTAGCAGTTGGTTTGTTTACGTCACTGTCAGGGCCACACCCCAGAAGTAAACTAAGTTCAGAGACACATCATGTTCTCCAGGTGTTTTCAACATCAGGAAAGGCACTTGGAGCTCACTGCCTTTCTCCTCACTACTTTTTCTGTTTATGTAGTAGGATGTGTTGAATACTTGCAAAGAGAATTTAGCAATCAGACTCTCACAGCCATGGAGACAGTAACCCAATCTTGGCATGTATAAATTCCTAAAACTTGTATCCTATGTGTGGATACTGTTTGATTTGAGATTGTGAGGACACACTGGCTTTTCTCCCTTACACAGTGTGTAAATTCTTATCTTCCCTCAGTCATCCTAACATTTAGACAAAGGTCAGGCTTCCTGGTTGGAAATAGCTTGTTTTATAATTGTGTACTATTAAGTTCTACAAGGTAAAACTCTACCACATTGGAACAGGAATGACCAAAAGAAGACAAAAGTAAAGAAGAAAACAAGCAATCCGCAGTTTAATGAAATCTTTTATTTTGAGGTAATTTCTTGTTTATATAAATATTAATATTTAATATAGAATTCTAGTTGATTTAATTTTGTAAACCACAGCCATAATAATTATTTTGTCAGTTAATGCAATTTCTGTCCAGAAAGCAATAGAACCATGATGTAACACATGTAGCTCTGGGGTTTGGAGTGGGGAGGGCTAGAACCATCTCCACCCTGTAGTCATCCTCCTTGTCCCAGCATCCTCTAGCCCCTTCCCACACTCTCTAGTCCGCCTGACGCAGAGGGGTTCTTCTGAGCATTCTTATTAAAACCTCTAGAAAAACAAGCATTACTACTCAGAATATCTGAAATCTTTTCCCAGTTGACTTTAATGATGAACTAAACATGTAGCTTGCATTTCATACCCTGTGCAAGGGCAGTTTTTTTAAGGGAAAACATTAGCAAATGTGCCAAATACAAGACTCCTTTGAGAGTATGAAGCATTTCAAGCTTAAACCTTTATATCATTAAGTTCTCCTTAATCTACTTTACTCTGTAAATATATCTTATTCATGAAGCTTGTCTTGAGCAAGTCCTAACCCCTAGACCACCAAGGTACACTGCCTTGAGATTGTCCAAATACAGTGATTTGGTATCTTTGAAATATTTAATAAATCCTCTTTCATATTAATTGAAGACTATAGAAAAATTTAAAAATCAGAATCTCTAAAAGATTATGTGATAACAGTGAATTACAATTGATATTAATATGCAAGAACAATTTGTAGGTAGTTATCAAAAAGGTTTCTTTTGTGTTTCTCTTCTGCTCTGGAGAGAGCACCAGGGCACCCCTTCTCATGCCTGATTACTGTAAGAAAATACCAAAGTGAAATAGGAAACTAGGGTGGGGGAGGGGGTAAGAAGCAAAGAAAAAGGAAAACATACAAATGCAAGCGACTTCCTTTTCTGGAGGACTTGGTGCAGTTTTCTACATTTATTAATGGCTCTTATGTCTAACTATGAGAACATGAAGAAGATGGCCATTTTAAAAGCTGCTTCCAAAGTCCCTCACTCTTGCATGTAGTTCACACCTCAGATGGGTTGGAATTCACTGTGGTAGGACCTTGTAACAAGCAGGTTGGTAACGTTTTCAAAGTCAGAGTCAGAACTAACTGCTCAACATGCCAATTTACCTGTCAGGCCTTGAAACATTTATTCATTGAACCCTTTGTTAATAGGTTATAAAGATAGATAAGTTCGGCAAAACCAGAGCAAGACATAAGAAATCACACACATATGTACATATGCACAGCTATAACATACAGCTCATCCTGCTTGAGCTCAAGGTCAAGACAGTCCAAAGAATGACTAGATTTTCCTAAGTGAGAACAAAGAGAATATTACAGAGGAAGAACATTTTAGGCACAGAGACAGAAAAACTGAAAGTTAGGCCCAAAGAACGTCTGAGTAATGACTTAACCCAGTTTGGTAAGAAAATAACCAGAATTAAGAATAGAAAGATGGGGGTGGAGAGATGGCTCATTGGTTAAGAGCATCGACTGCTTTTCTAAAGGACCTGGGTTCAGTTCCCAGTACCCACATGGCAGCTCACAACTGTCTGTAACTCCAGTTCCAGGGCTCCTGACATCTTTACACAGTCATACATGGAGGCAAAACACCAGTGAACATTAAAAATAAATTACTTTTTAAAAAAAAAAAAAGAAGAAAGAAAGAAAGAAAGAAAGAAAGAAAGAAAGAAAGAAAGAAAGAAAGAAAGAAAGAAGGAAAGAAGGAAGGAAGGAAGGGATTAACCAGTGAATGAGACTCACCAGCGCCCGGCTAGAGAAGCTTTAATTTTAGTCATTGAATATCCTTGAGCCTAGAAAGAAGTAACTGTGATCTCTTAGCAGGTGGCTAAAATCTTATGGTTTCAGTGTTCAGACAGCTGAGAGAGGGCCAAAGAAGAAAGATACTGCAGGTCAAGATACCTGAGTATAGGAGGAAAAGGGAAACAAAATCAGAAATACCTGTGGGTCCCTGTACAAACCCTCCACCAGGCAACAGATGTGATGTGTGCTGTGATCCTAGTCCTTGACAGGTGGAAGCAGGAAAACCAGAATTTCAAGGCCACTACATAGTGAGCATTTCTCAACTACATAGTGAGCATTAGGGCACTTTGTCTCAGAAAACAAATAAAATTTGCTAACAGAACAGTTCGTGACTGAAATATGATAGGTGATAACTGTAGATCACAGTACAGGTTTGTCACAGTCAGGAAAGTCAAGGAAATGAAGAGATGCAACAGAGAGAACCACAGAAGCTCTGCACTGACTGTTCAGCTACGGACGTGCTGCTTAATTTTCATACTGTACTGTAGCTTCCTCATTGTTAAGACAGGATAATAAATCTAGCTAGCCCTGCCTGCCTCAAAGCAACATTCTGATGCGTAGAAGAGATGATGGCACAATAGCATTTTGTAAGCTGGGCAACACTATTTAGCTTTAAGTTGTTTTTAGAACAAAATAAAGCAGAACGCCACCTGTGTAGATTCGGAGGAAGAAAAGATAGCAAGAGGTGGCAGGATAGTCCTTGGATAAACTCAAAGCAAAGAGCTCTTCTGGGAATAGGTCAGAGGGAGAAGCCGGGACAGTAAGGAGTATGAGTTGACTACAGATTTGGTGATGAAGAGAGATTTTACAAGGGTGATCTGTAAGGAAGCTGGTGATAAAGTGGTTACTGGTGGTGAGGAAGTACTGGCTCTGGGATGGATTAGTTTGAAGGTAGTTGTCTGAAAAAGAAAGAGCAGGAGGGCTATGATTTAAGAGGAAATTTTTTCTTAGCCTAGAAGGGAGTAATCCAACTGGTGAGGAAAGCTGTAATTAAGATAGCTCAGATGCTTACAGCACATGCTGAAATACACTGGAGGAAGGGCCTGGCCTGGGGAGGTGCTCTCAGAATCATCTCTGGAAAAAACTCAGGTAGAGAGAGGCCTGAGGGTGGGAAGCGGATGTTCAGCTGGGCAGCAGTTGAGACGTTCCTGCCTGGTGGCCTCGATACTTCAGTAAAAATGTGAGGAGGAAATAAGAGTAGGGTGGTGTACTTTGAGAAAGGTGGGAAAGACTTGAAGGTGTGTTGAGAAGGTTAGCTCTTTGAAAATGGTGTTTTTCCTCTTTGTGTTACTGGCAGACCCCTGTAAACCAGGAACCAGATGTTGCTGCAAGTGAACTGATAGAAGTGGTATGGAGGAAAGATGCCTTTGATTTTTGTGCCACCATTCCTTAGCTTTCTGGGGCCTTGTTAGTATGCTTTCCATGCTTTGAAATATTATTGCCACACTTGACTCTTTTTATATTTGTAATTGAATATTTTGGGAATTGTCATTTTTGAACTCACAATGGAAAAAGATACTTGAAAATATTTTTACTAAAATATTTTGTTTATAGGTAACCAGATCCAGTAGTTATACCAGGAAGTCCCAGTTCCAGGTAGAAGAAGAGGACATTGAAAAGTTGGAAATCAGGTGTGTGCCTTGTGGTTTTCCTAGAGAACTGATTTTTTTCCCCCTGTGTGAACTTTGATAGAATTCTCTATAGCAGGTTGGTAGATGAAACTTAGAGGAACAGGCATCTAATTTAACCCAAATTATCTTTTCAAAATCTGATTTCTTTTCAGAAATACCTAAGTATATTTCTTATGTAGGCAAAGACAACCTAATTTCACCTATTCTACTTTTAATTTCCCTTAATTTAATTGTTCCTTAACTATCTGGATTATAGTATAATGAATGGAAAAGCAATTATATTTAAGCCAATTTAGAAATAATTTTTTTATTCTTCTTAACATATCTGCTGACTATCAGAAATTTCAGTGAGGTAAGGAGATAACTCCACAGGTGCATGTGTTTGAAGTTTGTGAGATTTCCTAGGTCTTAAATATCTATGCTGTTTTGGAAAGGAAACTTTTGCAAATGCATGTGTAGGTGTGGTGTTAACAGTGTGTTATCTAAAAGGCACATTAATCACGTGTTCACAGTGGTAGGCAATATTTTTCTAAGTCACCGATATTTACATATTAATTATCTTCAAAAGCGAAACTGTAGTTTTATATTGTTTGTGTTTTCAAATTCAGTTAAGTAACCCTTTTGCCCTTACTGCTACAGATTTAAAAGAGAACACTAAACTTTCAGATTTAAAAACATAAGTTTCTCCTTTTAGACTATTTAGAATTTGGCCAGGGAGATGGCTAAGCTGGTAGAGGTGCTTGTTGCCCAGCCATTCTACCTGAGTTCTGTCCCTGGGACCCACACGATGAAGGGAAAATACCAGTGCCTGTAAATTGTCCCCAAGCTCTACAAGAACACAGTGGCATGTGCCCCTCCCCCAAATTAATAAATAGAAATGCAATGTAGAATTTAAATTGTCATTTTTCAATAAAAGTTACTGTAGTACTTTGCTTTCAAAGTCTGGATAATGAGGTATATGAAGATGCTAACATCTCAATTTTAAGCATGTAAAATTAATGTTACAGTACTCATCAAAATCACTTGAAACTATTCGGTGTAGTTCACAAAGACTAAAGCTAGGTTTTCAATTTTCAGGATTGATTTGTGGAATAATGAAAACCTAGTCCAAGATGTTTTCCTGGGTGAAATTAAGGTTCCTGTGAATGTGTTAAGAAATGATTCCTCTCATCAAGCCTGGTAAGAAGACAATGCTCTAGTGAACTAAAGATGCTCAAGTAACACTCTTTAAGAAAGATGCATGCTTACTGGGGGTCAAAGTTACTGATATTAATTTGGTTGTGAATTTGTTATTAGAGAAAAGTAAGTACTTTAATAGTCATGATGCTTGATCTGTGATACTGAGGTAAAAAGAGCTTAGTTGTCTAGGAATATTTTTCTGTTTAAAAATAAAATCTTGGGGCTATAGAGATGGATGAACTCGCTGCTGTATCTGGACTGCATTTCCGATCCCAGTGAGACAGTAAAACATCTCATGAACCACTTATGAGAAGATGTTTGATCACAAGTCATCCTATGCAGTTCAGATACTTGGCTTTTTGGTCACAAGAACTGTGGGTGAGAAGCAAAGGGCTTACTGAGAAGATGCAGTTGTTTTTTGGGGATTGGTATATGATTTTCCTACACCACCCACTGTTAAAAATGCAGATAACCTTGGTGTATATTCTGAGAGTAGAGTGTTGGCGTTGAACTGATTCGCTGTTAAGGAACTCTGGGAGCTCAGTATTGACTAGAGTGTTATTTGACCTTTTCATGGCTCTAGTGGTGATACTAAGTTTGATGTTAGTAAACTTAACATCAGACATTAAATTCATACTTATTTCAATGTGAAACAATTTGTTTGTCTATAGCTCTTAAAAAACTGTCCCTTTTGTTATCTTTGCCAGTGTTCCTAGATGGGTGTTCAACTGAGTATGTAGAAACATGCCTTTCTCAATTATCATATGTGTGTGTGTTTGGGAGTGGTGCTTGTTCCTGTGACTGTGTAAACATGTAGATGTGCATGTAAAGAACGGAGCTTGACACTGGGTATCTTTATCAACCACTCTCCTCATATTTTGTAGAAAGGACTTCTGAGCCCAGAGATCACTGATTAGCTGGGCTGGCTGGTCAGTGAACTCCAGGGAATCCATCTGTCTTTACCTCCCCTATGCAAGGATTACAGATGTGCATACAATTAAGCCCAGCTTTATCATGGGTGCTGGGAATCCAAACTCAGGTCCTCGTGATTACATAGCATGAACTTTATCAGCTGAGTCATTTCTCCAACTTCTGTCACTTCTCTTTAAAGATCACTTTTAAAAATGAAATGTAATATTTGTGCTTACTTAGAGAAAAATAAGTACTACCACATGTATACAGTGTGTAATGATCAAATCCGTATAGTCAGCATGTCCATCTCCACAAATACTATTTCTGTGTGTTGAGAAACTAATTATGCAACGTCAATTGTTATAGACCATGGTTACTAACCTATTGGGTTATACACATGAGAGCTGCTGTTTCCGCAGCTGCATTGAGAGCCCACGCCCTACCTTTCCTCTACCCCTTCTTCCTCCTGCCTTCTAGCAATGCTCCTTTCTTCTTACGTGGATCAACTTTAGCTTTCACAAATGAACAAGAACTTGTGGCCTTTATCTTTCTCTGCCTGTTTCACATGATAGAACTCCAGTTCCAGACGGATTACCACAAATGCTAGAATTTCACCCTGTGATAGCAAAATGTCTGTTGACGAGTGAATGGATTTAAATAATGTGGTGTGTACACACTGTGCAGTGTTAGCCGTGAGAAACACTTTTTAGAACTCAGTTTCTGCTGCCTGGAAGAGGGATTGACATTTGGATATTTAGGGATTCTTTTGTTGTTTTGTTTACCAAGACAGAGTTTCGACCTGTAATGTTGGCTGGCCTGGAACTTGCTATGTGGGCCAGACTGGCCTTGAACTCAGAGATCTGCCTGCCCCTGCCTTCTGAGTGCTGAGATTAAAGGTGTGCCACCTGGCTGATACTGAGTATTCTGATATTTCTTTTTGGTCTTTAAAAGAGCCTATGTTGCCGGGCGGTGGTCACGCACGCCTTTAATCCCAGCACTCGGGAGGCAGAGGCAGGCGGATCTCCGTGAGTTCGAGGCCAGCCTGGGCTACAGAGTGAGTTCCAGGAAAGGCGCAAAGCTACACAGAGAAACCCTGTCTGAAAAAAAAAAAAAAAAAAAGAGCCTGTGTCTTCTATCCAGCCATCTCATAGTCTCCCTTATTATAGACTTCTTTTTACATTATTAACTCCTCTAAAATAAGATGTATTGGTCCCTCTAATGACATTTTGTATCATTTCTAAATGCATCCGGGCGGGGGTGGGGGTGGAATAACTTTATCACTAAGAAAAATATATCAATGTTTGCCCCCTTATTATGCTATACTTTCTTGCATCTCCATGAAAATTTCTGAACTCAATTTTTAAGTCTTTAAAATAATACTCCATACCTTTTAGTACAGAAGAGAAAAACGAGTTGTTGTATCTCTCAGAGCCCACCACAATGAACTCGAAATCTGCCCCATGTCATGTAGTTTCAATGGCACTGTCTCTCAATATACTTTCCAAATTTGACAAAACTTTCTATGTCGGCAGACTACAGAATGTTAGCAGACAATTAGTAATTTTATTTCAGCTTCTTCTGTCAATAGTATAAATATTTTATGTGCACTTAAGTGCTGGTATCTTTGAGGCCAAAGTCGTTGGACCCTCTGGAGCTGGAGTTACAGGTAGTTGTGGCTACCAGATGTGGGGGCCAGGGACTGAACTCAAATCCTTTGCAATAGCACCATATATGATCTTAACCATTGAGCCATCTCCAGCTCCCAATAATACGAAAAGTTTAAAGTAGCCTATCAGAAGCATAAATGCTAAAGCTTATACCGCATAAAAAAGAATCTGCTCATCTCTGTGTATTGATGTACGTTGTAGGGAAATACAAAAATATTAATGCCATCTTATTTTCACTCAAGGTGCTCTGTCGCCTTCCTCACTTGTAGCGCTGTGGCATCCTCTAGTGGGGCTGATGGTAACTGCATGAAAACGCCAGAGTTCTTAATTTTGGTCTTGCAAAGGGTCATAATATCTTATCAATAGGCAGTCAGATTGTTTGAAGTTTTTCTATTTTCTTTTTTTCTAATAATTTCCTTTAGTACTTGCCTATTATATTGGACTCCTGGTTTTTGATAGTTTTAATTTAAGATTTTTATTTTATGTGAATGAGTGTTTGCCTGCATGTATGTGTGTGTGCTACATGTGTGCCTGGTGCTTGTGGAGATCAGAAGAGGGTGTCAGATGCCCTGGCACTGGAGTTACAGATTGTTGTGAGCCACCATGTGGTGCTGGGAGCCAAAACCCAAGTCTTCTGCAAAAGCAGCAAATGTTCTTAACTGCTGCTCCATTTCTCCAGGTTATAATATGATTCATCACTTTTTCTTTTTAAAACTTAGTTACATTTATCTGTTCACTTAACTGTGTGTGTGCATGTGTGTGTAGCATGTGAATGCCTGTAGGAGTTGTTGCTCTATTTCCACCATCTGGCTTCTGGGTATCCGAATAAGGTTGCCAGCTGTGTATCTCTCTAGTTGGCTCATGTTAGCAGTGGAACCTGGGAGAATGGAACCTAAAAATCAAGCAGACTAAAGTGCCAAGCAGTAACCAACTTCATCCAGAGTATTAGACAATTTATACCTTGAGGGTAAAGAAGAATCACGTGGATAAAGTGTACAGTCACAGGGACAAGTTGCATGTGACCCCCCCCCCAAAAAAAAGTGTTTTCCATAGAGGCATATAAACAAATAACAATAGCCAGTTGTAATGAATAATTTAAGTAAACTCACTCCTATCCACTACACCTGGGAGGAGCATGAAAACATATTCCAAGAACAATTCTGTGGGTGTTTGTTGTTGTTGTTGTTTGTTTTGTTTTAAGAAACTGAGGTCACAGGACTTGTCCTTTTCTCACAAGCACTCAGGATTTCCCTTGCCGACTCCATTCTTAGACCATGTTCTGAGAGTCAGCAAGTGCTTTCCACTGAGCCATCTTTCGAGCCCCCTGTTTTCTTAATGATTTACCCCCTTAACATTGCTGGGTTTTTGTTTTGTTTTTTATGGTGATAGTTAAGTCAGATGTTAGCATTATCTTGTTCATGTTGATGCTAGCTAATTTTCACTTTACCCTGTATCGATAATAGAATTTGATTTGGTTTAAGGGTTGTTGTTGTTTGTTTGTTTGTTTTTCAAGACAGGATTTCTCTATGTAACTAACAGTCCTGGCTGTCCTGGAACTCGCTCTGTAGACCAGGCTGGCCTCAAACTCAAAGAGATTGCCTGCCGCTGCCTCCCACATGTTGGGATTAAAGGTATGCACTACTGCTGCCTGGCCATTTTTTTTTTTCATAGGTAATGCACTCACAGCATTTTCAGATAAAAAGATTCAAAAGAGAATCCTGCCTCCGGCCCCACTCCGCCCCTCAGCTTCTCAGCTAGCTCCTATTTTTGAGCCAGCCACTGTTCCCTAGTTTCTGGGAATATTTTCTGTATATATAGGCAAATATGTGTGGATATTTTTCATTCATGTGTTTGTTTTATTGAAATTAGGTAGCCTAGACTGGCCTGGAACTCAACATTTTCCTGCCTTTAACCTCCCAAGTGCGCACAATACCACACCCACCTGTTCCATGCTTCTATTTTTGCTTAACAGTATAGTAGAACATATATATGACTCTTGATAGTGGTTAAGAACTTGTATTCTAGAATCAAACTGCTTAGTTCAAATCGCATCTTTGCCAGGAATGATTTCCTCTGTATATGTACGTATTTCGTTGACATGCTGGAGATTGAATATGATGAGAACATTTTCACCGCTGAGCTTCACTCCCAGCCCCCGCTTTATTTTCAGTAGCTTACCTGTTTGTTTATCCCACTTGCTTGTTCCTCATGACCATCACTTGGAGGTGACAGTACTTTTACTTTAGGTACTTGCTACAACCAAGAGACAATGGAAACAAGTCATCTAAAACTGATGACCTGGGATCTCTTCGATTAACTCTATATTATACAGAAGACTATGTGCTTCCATCAGAGTACTATGATCCGTTGAAAACTCTGCTGCTAAAATCACCAGATGTTCAGGTACTTTAAAAATCTTACATGTATGACTCTATGTGAAAGGCTAAACAAATTCTGTAAATGATGAAGAAAAAAATTCATAGTGTCAGCTCTTAAAGAGCTCTGTGTACTTAATCTCTCTGAACCAGAGTGCTGATGTGTGCTCCAGATTTTATCTCTGGTTAGAATTTAGAAAACTAAATGCTATTTTATACATCAGTTGTAACTAATGTATGTATTTAAATTACATCCACAGATTGAACATGTAACCATGTTTCTTTGATTCTGTGCTTGTTTCCTGCCATTCTGTATCCTAGCCAGTATCTGCCTCAGCTGCTTATATTTTGGGTGAAATATGTCAAGATCAAAAGGATGCTGTTTTGCCTCTTGTACGACTATTGCTGCATCACAATAAACTTGTTCCTTTTATCACTGCGGTGGCTGAACTGGACTTGAAGGATACACAGTAAGAATTGTATTTCATTAAATGCTAATTATGCGTTGTTGTTTAATTAATTTGCCAGATTGTTTTTATAGTCTCAGTTGTTTTTTTGAGGTGTTTTGTTTTTTTGTATTGACCAAGTTTACTGTAGAACAGGTGAAAAAGAGCTCCTTACTCAGTAACAAAAGACAGTTCTTAAAGTTACCAACAGAAGACTGGGCAGTGGTGGCACACACCTTTAATCCCAGCACTCCAGGATTAAAGAGCCAGGTGGATCTCTGTGAGTTCAAGGCCAGCCTGGTCTACAGAGCGAGCTCCAGGACAGGCACCAAAACTATACAGAGAAACCCTCTGGGCGGGGGGGGGGGGGGGGGGGGGGGGACGGGGACCAGTTAATTCAGTAGTGCAGTTTCCTTTGTTACTATTACTGATCTTTTCTTCTTGATGCAGTGAATCACAAGTCAGATAGTAAGAACACTTTATAACGCACACATAGGACACTATGAAGAGCAATCAGATGGCTTTCCATTCCCATCATAGTAAGACAGCATCATCATTTTATGCACACACACACACACACACACACACACACTCACACACTATATTTGTTTAAATTAATAAATATAGTTTCTTCTTTAAACTGATGTTAACATTTTCAGAAAGTAGTTTGAATAGTTTTAGAAACTCTTAATGGCAGCAGACTTTCCTGTTAGTAGTAAAATTACTAAAATTGTATATATATAATCAAAGTCAAAATGTTACTGTTTCAAAACTTTTTCTTCTTTCTTTGCTGTACTTGATTTTTATCTCTTTCTATTTCTGTTTCAGAGATGCAAGCACAATTTTTAGAGGAAATTCCCTAGCGACCCGGTGTCTGGATGAGATGATGAAAATAGTGGGAGGACACTACTTGAAAGTCACATTAAAGCCTGTTCTAGATGAGGTATAGCATAGACCTCATGGCCAAAGTCTGTGACCATTGAGAGCAGTGATTCTCAACCTGTGGGTCGAACTGCCCTTGCACAGGGGTCTCCAAGACCATCTGCATATCAGATATTTACATTATGATTCATAATAGTAACAAAATTACAGTTTTGAAGTAGCAACGAAAATAATTTTATGCTTGGGGGTCATGACAACATGAGGAACTGTGTTAAAGGGTCACAGCAATAGGAAGGTTGAGGACCACTGCACTGGAGTTTCTCTTTCAAGAAGTAATATGTTGACTTGAAGGATCTGTCCATTCATGGGCTACTGAAGGAATAAGGATAGGCACTTTATAAGTAAATTACTTTGCCATCAGTGAATTTTTACTCACAAGGCACATCAATCTACATTATTGTTTGTTATATTTTTATTTTACTAAGTCTTTAAGAAACAATTTTGATACAATTCTTTGGGAAAGTGTCTGCATTGTACATATTATCTTCAGGAAGGGGCTTTAAACTTCTTAGATTTAATTTTTATATTATCAGAAAAAGCATTACTTGCACGTTGTCAAATTACCTAGGAAAGAACAGTAACTGAAAAACACATGTATTTTTCAGATATGTGAATCCTCGAAATCCTGTGAAATAGATCCTGTTAAGTTGAAAGAGGGAGATAATGTAGAAAATAATAAGGTAAGTTTATATAATGCAGTTTAGAGCTACATTAATTTTTTTCTTAATGTTATACCTGTCTCCCGCAAATGGTTTATTTTATGAGTGTTTTGCCTGTGTGTATGCTGTGCACCGCATGTGTAATTAGTACCTGGGGAGATCAGAAGAGGGCATTGGATCATCTGAGAATAGAGTTATAGATGGTTGTGAGCCACCACGTGAGTGCTGAAAATCAAACCCAGGTCCTCTGCAAGAACGTAAGTGTTCTTAACCACTTAGCCATTTCTTTACCCCCACCCTTAAAATTAAATAATGCCATGTGTCTGGAAACAATGTTGTTTATTCTTTACATGAGCCTTTATTTTTTCAGAACATTTCCTAGTGTTGATTTTACCTTATTTTAGTCTTAAATTTTTTAAATTATATCTGTGTTTGGAGGTGATGTGCACATGAATGCAGGTGCCAGCAAAGGCCTAAAGAGGACATCAGATCTTCTAGAACAGAGCTACAGGCAGTTGGGCTGCCTGATATGGGTGCTGGGACCTGAGCTTGGCTTCTCTGGGAGCTGACTTGTGTTAGCATATATTATAGATAATAATAGGTTATGTTGTATTTTCATACGTGTATAGAAGGCATTTTGATCATGTTAACCCCTTTTATCCTCTTTTGTTTCCTCTCCTACTGATCTATTTCCTCTTTCCAACTAGTCCTCCCCTTCAACTTTTCTTTCTTTTTTAATTGTGGGTATATTCATGTGAAAGGTATAGGTGCTGTAGAGTCCAGAGGCTTTGAATTCCCTTGAGCTGTAGTTGTAGGCAGAAGTGATCTGCCTGACATGGTGCTGAGCACCGAAGGGCTTCTGTGCGAGAGCAGTGTCTCGCAGTGTGTGTTCTTAGCTGCCAGAGCCGCTCTAGCTGCCACCTTTACTTCTGTTCTTAAAGTTTTGTTTTTAATTATTGGCCCTTCGTGTGTGTGTGTGTGTGTGTGTGTGTGTGTGTGTGTGTGTGTGTGTGTGTGTGTGTGTTCCGTGTGAGTTCATGTATCCTAGTAAGTTTACTCAGGGACAGGAAGTGAAGGGTTAATTATAGTAGCATAGACAACTTACCAATAGTTACAACACCAAAAAATAAATAAATAAAATGTTTCTCCTTCCCCCAGCAACCACTTATTGCCTGTAGATCCTTAGGGATAGGTAGGGACTTGCGTAAGCCTCTCCTCACTCCATGACAGACAGTTGATGGGCTTGATTTTATATAGGTCTTGTTCTGTTGATCATAGCTACTGAGAATTCAAGAGTGCAGTGGCCATGTAGTGCTTAAAATACTTTTAGGAGTCAGTCATTCTTTCCTCCTAGATTCTTTCTGTCCACTCTTCAGTGATGTTCCCTGAACCTCAAGGGAGGTATTCTAGATAGCCCATTTAAGGCCGAGCACCTATTCTAAGGTGACTAAGTCACCTATTCTCAGCACTGTGAGCCTCTGTAGTGGCTGCCACCCACTGTAAAGAGAAGCTTCTCTGACCAGAGCCAACAGCATCACCAGTCTCTGGACAGAGTATTTAGAAGATCATTTGATAGGCTTATCTGTTTAGCAAATCAGCAGCAGGACTTCCCCACTACACCGCCACCCTTCCCCTAGCCGTGGGGTTTGGCCGGGTTTATAGTGTCAGATGAGAATCCCCTCCTGTGAAGCGGGCCTCAGACCCCCAACAGCCTGACAAGTCAGTAGTACAGGACACAGGGTTGCAGCTGAAGAAATTCTTTTTGTTCGTTTGGTTTTTGGGTTTTGTTTGTTTGTTTTGTTTTGTTTTGTTTTTAAGACAGGGTTTCTCTGTGTAGTTTTGGTTCCTGTCCTGAATCTCACTTTATAGACCAGGCTGGCCTCGAACTCACAGAGATCCACCTGGCTCTACTTCCCGAGTGCTTAAAGGCGTGTGCCACCACCACCCGGCTCTGAGTAAACTCTTAATGGCAATTCTGCACTAACAGCCTGCATTACACCTTCTAACATTGTGAAGGCTAACTAGCAGGGAGAAAATTTCTAGACCAGAGCACATGATGTCTTCAGCAGTAGGGTCTTCCCATCTAGTTCTAGTGAGCAACCAACAGTAATGACAGTAACCTCTAATAATAATAGATTTATTATTTTATTATTATTATTATTATTATTATTAATTATTAATAATGCAGCTAGTTACAACCTCCATTCTGACTATTCCTTTCAGGTCAGACTCATCAGACTAAGCAACATAATGATTCTAGTTGAGTCTGAGAAATCTATAATTGTGTTGGGGGTCACAGGTTTTATATGCTGTAGTATAAACTATGTGGCAGTATACTAATGGTGCCTATCATGAGTTCTTTCCATGGCTTCCCTCTTGTTTTGTTAACTGTGCTTCTTGTGAAAATTATTCCTATACTCACCTGTCTAGAAAGTCTGAATTTATTAAATTAAGTCAGAATGTTGATTGCCTTTTTAACCGAATGAGCTTGAAGAATGGAAGCAGGCCTTTAGAATACTAGATGGTCATCGTCTAATAAATCTCATATCCATTACTTTTTTTCGTAAAGACTATTGAAGATGTGTGAAAGTCGGAATCTTAGTGTTGACTTTGTTGAATTCTGCAGGAGAATCTGCACTACTATGTGGACAAAGTATTCAATACAATTGTAGGATCAAGTGTGAGCTGCCCCACTGTGATGTGTGATATCTTTTATTCTCTGAGGCAAATGGCTACTAAGAGATTTCCCAGTAAGTGCCTTGATAATACTCAGTCATGCCATTTCTTTTTCTATATTTTTTCCCACATGGTGTTCATTTGGTTTCTATGAAATGTTTGTGCATAGGTCCAGTCTTCTAGAAGTTTTTCAAAATGATGCTAGCTTCTTGGTGAGACTTTATGGTTTATTTTTCCTATAATTTCAGAACATGCAATCCATTTTATTTCAGTATAATGGCAACTTTAAAGTGCAAATCAAAATCATTAGTTATAAGAAGGAAAAGTTTGGATCTATAAGATTTTCTGTAATATAAGTAAGCCTTTATGTGCTATATATTTAAGAGCCTGTAGAGTACACAGGAGTACCTTTGTTGTACCGGCTGTTTTCTCATTTGCCTATATTCAAACAGTAGTAATCATTAGTTTCATACAGTTGACTAGATTTGACAGCTTGGGAATGCTGGAGAGATGTTTTTATCAAAAATAGTCTTTGGTTTTACAAACACTTGTCCCAACATACATAAGATTTTGAGATATATATATCAAGAAATCATTGTGCTTAATTTTGCAAAATCAGCTATATTAAGATTTTTCTTGGAAAGAATTTATAAAGTTATGAATTAATTCCTTTTATTGTTAGTACTTAGTTCATTTCTGTTACATAAATAAATTTGCCAAAGCCCATTGCAGATTTGCCCATAACATAGGGGGAGGCATAGGTAGGGCAGCTACTTGTTAATAATCAGGTTTATCTGCATAAAACTATAAATTAACTTTTTTAGCCATCCAAAGAGATTTTGTTATTATGTTTACATGTATCTGTCCCTGTGTTTAATTTACCCAATATTAAAATAGGCTGAGTTGTCTAACTTATACATGAATTCAGGTTTAGGTCTCTTGGCTAGTTATAATAAAGATACAAAACATTTAGCTTTAATTAAATATCTTTAACCTTCATAATCAATCGAGGAGGCAGAGACTTGATTCTGCATACATAAAGATGAAGTGCTGATTGGATTCTATCTTCAAGTAGTGAGCTAGATCATAACCATATTACCTGCTTGCTAGCCTGTCCTGTCTCTTACTCCTTACACTGTTTGAGGCCATGCCCATTGATTAGATGGTGAAACTGAGGTCTCATTTGTTCTTACTACCTGGAGTATAGATAGCGGGGCACGCGGTCGAACAGTGGACAGCGTGGTGGTGTTCCCTGCTGAGTGATTTGTAAGAGCTAAAACTCACATCAAATCGAGAAACTCTTTCACTCACCACCCACTTCTCTAGCATCTGGTTGTCAGGTTAGTTGCTGACTCCAGTCTGAAACAAGTCCTGAAGATGAGTGATCAGTGCTACAAGTAGCCTGCAGTTCACCTGCAATTTTATGTGAAATATTGGTAGCTTTTTAAGTTGTTGGTGTTTCTTTTTGTGATAAATACCTGGGAGAAACAATATAAAAGATTGGTAATGGTTCATAGTTTCAGAGCTTCAGTCCAGCGTTGGCAGGATCCATGCCTTAGTCAGACCTGAGGCAGGGAAACACTGTGATGGTGTCCTGCAGCAGAGGCGGCTCTCACCTCTTGCCAGTGAGGAGGGAGGGAGAGGGAGGAATGAGCTGGGGCCAAAACACATCCTTCAGAGACATACAGAGGTGGGTTACTGGTCTCCTAGGCATTTTGCATCCAGTAAACTAGATATTCAAAATTAACCATACATATGGCCTTTGATGTCATCAAGAGTTTTAGGGTGAATCTGAAACAAAATTAATTGTAGAACTGAAAGCTACTTTTTGGTATTGAATGTTGCCACTGGGTAGGGCTAGATACTGCTTTTATTTTTGTTGTAATTTCAAGACTGTATGAAGAAAAGGCTATTTTTCAAATTAAAAATGTTTCTTTAAAAACATAGCAACTTTGCCTTTCATTTTGTTTGTTATTTTAAGTTACAGCATTTTTTCTTTTAGTTTAGCCACAATCATTAGTACCATTTCACAAATCAGTCTTTACAAATTATTTTCCTCTTTCCTACATAGTTTACGTATTTTTTTTACTTTATCATCTCTGGTTTTCACTTAGTGTTTTGCATGACGTCTCCCGTTTTATCCCTGCAGATAACCCCCATGTTCAGTACTCTGCAGTGACCAGCTTTGTGTTTCTCCGTTTCTTTGCTGTAGCGATACTGTCACCTCATACTTTTCATTTGCGACCTCATTATCCAGTAAGTGTTTGTGCCTCTTGAGCTTTATTCCATTTTTATTTTAGTAAAGTGAAGAAAAAATAAACCACTCATACTGCTGTGCTAAGATTTTTCACCAGTGATAAAATGCTGATGAGCAGGAGGGAGGTGTATCAGGGTTTCCCGCTGCTGTTCTGTACGTCTGATTTTCCATAATACAAGTGCTGTTGGTCCGTCCTTACAGGATGGTGGTAGTGGTTTCTAGTAGGGGTTTGGCTGGTTGTTAACAGACCCTTTCCTGGTTTATTATAAGTTTATTTTTTATTTTTATATTTTGAGACAGAATCTTATTACATAATCCAGATTACTTTCACTCACAACAGTATTCCTATTTTAGCCTTCAGAGTATAAGCACACCTGTTATACCCAATTTACCATAGTTTAGTCATGGGGATATTTTTAAATCTCAGAAATTTGAAAAATGAAACTCATTTCTAAACTATATAGGAACCTAACTTACTTGATACCTTCATATTTTTGCTTTCTGTTCACTTAAGTTATATCAAAATATAAGATTAAAATACTTTAAAGCATGTAGTTTATTTCTGAAGTTCTACTCAGTTACCTAAATTTAAATCTTCTTTGCATATATACTTTTAATATTGTAAAGTTTCTTTTTTTAATTTATTTCTATATCCTTCTCCATACAGCATATCTTAATCACTCCTTAGCTTTTTTTATTCTAAATACTTGATACTCTTAATGCTTTTAGCTGCTAATTTGTATAACAGATAATAAGAAACATTTAGTGATTACTTTGTACCAAGCTTTGTTTTAATCACTTTATATGTTTAACTCATTTAGGTCATCCTAGTCACTGTAGGAGTAAATTATTTTATTAACCCCTTGTACAGGTAAGGAAATCACCATGCAATACTTCTAGGCTCACATAACTAAGACAGTATGATTGGATCCTACCCAATTTGAACTGGATTTAAATGGGACTAGGTTTAGTCTCCACAGTCTGTAAGCAGGCTGGTGTGGAGACACTTACACAGCTGCTGTCACAGTGCTCAGTGCTGGAGATGCTGGAGCATCTTGACATTCCCTACCTTAATGTACTTACGGGCCATCAAGTACTGCACTGTAGGGAAGACATGTAGGCTTTGCAGCTGAACTGGATTCTAAATGCCCATGCCTCCCCTAGATAGCTTCACAGTGTTAGCTGAGTAGAGCCATGTAGCAATGGCAAAAAATAATATGTTCTGTGTAGCCCCTGTCCTTTTGTTCACGGGGCAATCTCTTCTGTGGCTGTGTTAACTAAAGCTTTAAAGATCTGAGGCAGTGGAAGCTTGCCAGCAATATAAATAGTACATAAACAGAACTCCCATTTCTAAACTTGTGTCTCTGCCTTGTTTTCAGATTGGAATTCCTAGATCAAATGTTGAAATAAAATCCCTCTAACCACAAACACTTTAGGTCACTTTTCATGCAGTTTTATTATTCCAGTTTTTCCATCTTTTCTTTTGGTCCCTTTTTGTTGTGTGCCCCTACCCCTGCCATCCCAGTATCTCCAGCAGGTCTTAAACCATAGCCCTTCATTTGAAAGAAATTTTAAAGTAGTGGGAATAAAGAAAACACATAACATTATTTAGTATTGGTGATGTAGGGATGAGCACAGCTACTTCTGTTAGTCTAGAACTACTTGTATAAATTAAAGCTAACACTTGATTAGAACCAAATAAAAAGTATGAGTAGATGCTACTGTACAAGCTGAGAATACAGAATGATCTCAGAGAACTGCGAGTGATGATAATATTGTCATGTATTGAAAGTTACAAAGTAATTCAGGATCAAACGTTACTAAATCTTATATATAGAAATTTTTTGAATATTAAGAAACTAATTATAGAAGCTAGTTTTAGAGTAAATAATAGTAGATTAAAGACAAGGAGCTAAATAATCATAGCAAGGACACTAGATATGAGCTGTTCTTGCTGAAAGACAGATTCAAGGAAGTATGTGTGTGCACATATATGCGTAAACAAATAACTATTTTTGAAAACACTACTTTTAAAATATGGAGGAGCTGGAGAGATGACTCAGAAGTTAAGAAAGCATACTGCTTTTGCAGAGAACCCAAATTCAGTTCCCAGCACCCATATCAGGCATTTCACAGCCACCCATAACTCCAGCTCTAAGGGGTCTAACCCCTGTTCTGAATTTGAGGCAACTGCACCTTGGTGTGCACATGCCCACACACATATACATATGCACATAAAAAATAAATTTTCTGTCTTAGGGTTTTTATTGCTAAAAAACTAACCATTGCTAAAAGACTAACCATGACCACAGCAACTCTTAAAAAGTAAAACATTTCATTGGAGTGGCTCACTTAGAGTTTTAGAGGTTCAGTCCATTATCATCATGATGGGGAGCATGGCGGTGTGCATGCAGATGTGGTGCTGGAGCTGAGAGTCCTACATCTTGACTCAGAGGCAACAGGAAGGCACTGACTGTCATACTGAGGGAAGCTTGAGCAAGAGAGACCTCAAAGCCCGCCCCCACAGTGACAGACTTTCTCCAACAAGGCCACACCTCCTAATAGTGCCACTCCCTTTGGGGTACATTTTCTTTCAAACCACCAGTCTTTAAACAATAAAATTTAAAAATATAAATAATGAGATGGACTAAGGGCTGAGACTGTAGTTCAGTGGTAAGGCATTTACCAAGCATCTGTGAGACTCCATATTGAATTTCTAGTACTGGCAGAAGAATGGAACAAAGGAAACCTTCACTTGAATTGCCTTGGCAATTGTTTTGTTTTCTTTTTAAAATACAGATTTTAGGAACATTGACTTGGTAAACCAGTGCTAAAGTTTCATAAAGGAAAAGCTGGACTATTTTCATTATGCATATCTCTCATTCTCTCTTTGATAACTCCTTTTAAGACCCTCCCAAGGCAGACCTTTTTAACCTGTTTGCTTTGTTTTCTGTCTCTCATATATATCTATAATACCCTGTGCACTCTCTCTGTCATGGCATTTTAAATTCTGTTCTAGTAACATCTGTGTATAACCTCTGAACATAGACTGCCAGTGTCTCAGGGGCAAGGCGGGACCTTTTCCAAAGCTCATGACAGTTTCTAGGACAGTCACATGCTCAGTGAGTGTTTAATTAATAAAGATGGTAGTTCAGAGAAGGAGCTCAAAGTTGAGTCTTTTTCTTAATGGGGAAACAGATTCATGATTTAAATATAGGGGAGAGGGTGAAGGCTTTGCTGCCTCCAGGTCAGACTCCCAGAGGATTCAGAAGAACATCTTTAGAAAAGGTAATGAACACAGAATAACTGCTCTTTTGAAAAATTACAGCAAACCTGTGACGTTATTTTTTTGTAGACCAAAGACAAGTCAGATGGTACCAGTTCCATAAATCGGCGTAAGAGGGGGGAAAAGGAGAATGTATGCTAAGTTATTTTGAATTGAAAAGTTCAGCATTGCAGTTGAATTTAATAAATATTACATAGTGTTTGCTGAGTGACAGTACCAAGTTGTATACTGGATGCCAGGTGATGAAGGCCCTAGGTACAGTAGACAGTGAAGGAAAATTTTATTATAATCTCTGTGTAAATGGTACCAGGGAATCAAAGCAGCTGAATGACATGATTGTACAACAGAAGCCATGGTTGTGTGGGTCTAAACAAGCTTGGAGTGGTCTGGAATTGAATAAAATGTGCATTGTTTCCTTTCGCTAGTTCAAGAAAAATAACCTAAACACTGAATTTAAAAATAAAAGCCAAATCTAAGCTGGGTGGTAGTGGTGCATGCCTTTAATCCCAGCACTTAGAAGACAGATGTAGTTGGATCTATGAGTTAGAGCCAGCATGGTCTACTCAAAAAAATCCTGTCTCAAAAAACCAAACCAAACAAACAAAATTAAATAGAAAATTCTTGTGAAATTTAATTCAAATTTAATTTTACCAAAACTTTAAAGAATGTTACGTAGTAGGGACCTCTTAGAGATAGGATGGAATCTTGGATGCTCCATCTAAAATATTTTTGGATAACTATAATTTATAACTTTTTCCAGATATATTATATTGATCATATACCAGATATTACTACTTCAGATTTCTTTATTTCTTGGTTGTCTCATCCCCACCACATTGATTGCCTATTTTCAATGTTGGGATACTAGAAACTAAAACAATATGTCTCCTTAACTAAATTTCCTAGATATGTCTTTTGATAATATAGTTTCCTGTGGTAGGATAGGTAGATAGATTATATAAAAATGGAGATTGGTAAGAGTTTATCAGGCTGTACACAGGGAAGCAGGTCAAGTCACTAAATTAAATGTAAATTATCCCTCGGTTTAAAAGGGAAAGGCGCACACACCACCTTAATCCTAGCACTCGGGAGGCAGGCGGACCTCTGAAGCTAGCCTGGTCTACAGAACAAGTTCCAGGATAGCCAGGGCTACACAGAGAAACCCTGTCTTTAAAAAAAGAAAGAAGGAAGGAAAGATGAGAGACTCATGGGAGAACTCTGTTCCTGTCCATTTTATTTATAACTACTTCTGACAGGTGGACAGACCTGAAAGACAGACAGCTTGTATAACAGACCCAAGTAGTTGCCTCTGGTAAGACCCTGTGTCAGTGAGGTGACTTCATTGCCTGCTCTGAGTTTGGATTTTCCCTCCACCCCATGGTGGAGACAGTTGATTGCAGAAGCCACTTGTGTTCTCCAATCTGCTTAGAAGTAGACCAAGCACAGAAAGTTGGAAACACCCATTTTAAGTTACATGGTAGAAAAAATAGATAGCTCTGATCTTATAGACCACACAAACCATTAGATACAATTGATTAAATTATGTCTTTCAAAGGGAACAAGTCAGGTCATTAAATCTTTAATATGTCTTTTTTGTTTGTTTGTTTGTTTGTTTTGTTTTGTTTTGTTTTTTAATGGTTCTGAGGATGGAATCTTAGGGCCTCTACTACTGAGCTGTACCCTCAGGCCTCGTTTTACTTTTTATTCTGAGACAAGGCAATCACATTAAGTTGCCTAGACTGGACTTCAATTCACTTTGTAACTTAAACAGGCCTGGAGCTTGCAGTCTTCCTGTCTGAGCCTCCCAAGTAGTTGGGATCACAGACCTACACCACCAGCTTCTTTAGTTTCTTAACCCCTAAGTTCTGTAAGTTATCCTAGGTTTAGCTACAGTTCAACTATCTTAGTTTGAATGAACATTTTTTAGCCACTGTTTTACAGCAATATAGTCCATTCACTTCATTTTGCTTTTTATATAAATTCTACTTCTTGAAAAATTAACAAGAATTTTGTTCATTTTTACATTTTATAGGATACACAGACAATTAGGACATTAACTCTTATCTCAAAAACCATACAGACTTTGGGAAACTGGGAAAGTCTATCCAGAAGAAAGGTGAGTCTATAATTTTTTTCTTCTTTTCATACTTAATAAATTTTATTATACTAAGATGCCTTCTTCACTTACCTCCTTCCATATTACAAATAAAGCTGAAGAGAATCCTTATTCAGTTGCAGTTGTTAGTAGATACTCTATTTAGTCAACTATTGAAGGAGACGGTGGTACTTAACCTGATATCCCAAAGTAAGGAGAGCAGTTACGAAGAAAAGACACAGGCACAGTTGAGTTATCTGATGGTCTGTGCCATAGTCACCTAACAGCTTTGAAAGAAGTCTCCAGCTGCAAGCTGAATAACTCATGGAAATATGTGACTAGCTTGATCCTTAGCTTCAAAATATAATCCTGTCATTTCTTAGTGCTCTACTTCAGGGCTTCATAAACTTCTCCACTCATGAAGCCTTTTCACCCAAGAGGTGTTTATGCAACCTTATGTATACAGATATATAGAATTGGTACAACAAACCAAACATTTACTGAAATAACTTAGTTTAGCATTTTGAAATGCCCAGCACCCAGTGCTGAGGAGAATTTTCCTGTCATTTGCTTCTGTAGCTGCTATCCTGAGTTTTTACTTAGTTTGAGATCCAGGAAGAAAAAGGCATAAGAGTAACTACCATATTCACAGCTGTGTCACAGGCTTTGAGAGACATTCATTGCTCCTCAGTCCCTCTCTCATCAGGAGTGTTCAGCAAAGAGGAGAGAAGAGCCGTGTTCTGATTGATAGAGTAGCTATGGTCATTGGCTGTACAAAAGAATAGGCTTTGCTGGCACTCAGCCGCAGGCCCAGCATGAGATACCTTTGGTTATCTGCAGCTGGAAACAACAGAATTGAACCAAGCCTGGTCATGTTCAGGGAGGGACTGAGCAGGATGCACCACGTGCTGCGTGGGGAAGGCTAAAGACTGACCGCTAGTGCCTGCTAGCCATGACCCTGGAACAGTCTGGGTTCGTTGTCTTACTGGTGTGTGTGAGACAGAGGTTGTCCCTTGGTGGAAAGTGTTCTAGAAGTGCTCTGGACCAAGATCATGGATGTGAATGTGAAGGTTCTAGCCCTCCTGCTGCCCCACATGGAGCAAAGTTAAGGAAGCTCCACGGTCTGGTCTCCTATAGTTGCTTATGTGCCAATACCAAATCTGAGTCTGTCTACAGTACAGGTGGGATAGCACTGTGGGACCTCTGTAAATCCTTAGTTGCAGCGCTGGCACTGAAGGCATCCAGGTGAACTACTGTGAGTAATTAAGGCTGATTAGCCAAAAGGAGAAAACACTGCCACACTTGCTATCTGACATGAATGAAATCTGTGATCTCAGAGGTTTGGGGAACCTGAGGAATGTGTAGGGATTGTCCTTGTGCTCTCTGGGAGTGGCCTATATCAGCCATGGAACAATGTAGTGGCCAGCCTCTTCCCTACTCTGTGAAGAGAAGAGAGCAGAGTCAAGGTCCTCGGTGAAAACAGGGGAGTTGGTAGGAAATATGGAGGCGGGAAGCCTTATGGATCTTGCACAGCTTGCTCCTGGAAACCTAACTGGGATATGAAGAAATGACAGGTGCACACACAGAAAGGCTGAGATTGGGTGAGCTGTGTTTGATCTGATGGAGGGCACCTACTCACTAACCAGGAAACTAGATCTAACCTTCACTATGTAAAGCAGGGAAGGGGAGGGCGTAGCTAGTCTTCATGTGAGGTCTCTGTAGGGGAGCAGTCTCAGGCAGTAAACTTCTGGAGGAGGAAGTTATATTTGGTAGTTTCTGATTTTAGATAAAGGTCAATTACTCCTAAACACTAATACTTGGATCAAAAGAAGGTTTTACCATTTTCAGGGGTCTGAGGCACTAGGGTCTTTGACATGGCTGTGCCCTTGTCAATAATACACATTCACACAACTTCGTCTACTCCTCACAGTACAGTATGTTTTCAGTTCTAGGTTATGTAGGGAAACTTGCTGAAGAAAGATGTATACCATCTTTCATCTGTGATAAACATGTTTGGACACCTCTAATCTGGGCCCGTTCCTGTTTGCTAGTGACGTGGGAGCAGCCCCTGTGACCCAGAGGCCTCACCCTTACATTGTTGCCTTCCCTTCCCGTGTTTCTGTCCCTCGTCTCGAAAGGTTTTTATCTTTCCCTACCTGCTTTCTTCCTTTCCTGTGGAACTGGAAATTGCAAGGCTGGCCTGTAGCTCATTGGTAGAACCCTTAACTCTTATAAATCAGACCCTGGGTTCAGTCCCCACTTCTACTGGAAGTGTTTTGCCAAGAACTGCCACAAACATCACACCAAGCAACAGACCTTACAGGAGAGAGTGGGATGAGAGAAAGAGAGCAGGCCGTGATAGTGCAGGCTGGGGGAAGGGCATGGATATGAAGCATGGGCATAGTGGTGATGTGGAAATGTGTCACATTGGCCTTTAGTAATGATGTGCCACATTGGCCTTCAGTGATGACATGGTGTTGGCACTGAGTCATTAAAGGCAGGGAGGAACTTGGTTCTGGAATGTGGGCGGTTCCTGAAATTCCTCCCTTTTGTTTATTATAAAAGACAGGACATAGGGAGGGGTGCCTGGTGAGGAAAAAGTGAAGACACCAAACTCTTTAGACTGCTTCCTCTTGTCTGGGGGCATTGACATCTTTGGGGGCCCAAGAAAGCTGGAATGCTGGCCAAAGCTGGGAAGAACAAGTTGTTAACATGCTGTCCAGGCTCTACGGGGCCGTCTGGGCTGGGGAAGTGCGGGCTGCATTGGAGCAGTTTGTAGTCTTTAAACTGATTGGAAGTTTGCTGGCGTGCGCGCACGCGCGCACACACACACACACACACACACACACACACACACACACACACACACACGATTAGGGACTGAAGGTAATATTAAGGAGTTGAGAGGGACTTTTTTTCTTAGGTTTACATTTGAAACTTGTAGGCCCATGGTCCTGATAGTTGAGGGAGGGGAGTTCCAAGACCAGGGAAAGTGGAGGAGATCCCACCCTCAAGAATAAGCAGAAGAGGCAAGTGGGGAGATGGGCAGTTTTGATTGGCAGTACTTATCTGGAGTCCATTTGGCCTTGAGAGGTGGATTCAAGTCAATTCCCTGAAACTTACAAGAACTTTTTTTTAAGTTCACAAAAAGAGATAAGTTAGATATGTTAGCATTACCATTCTTTATAATCTGTACTGAAATACACATTGTAGGAGCACCTTTGTGTCGTAGTAGAATCTTGGGGACCCAAAAATGATTCTGGGTTAAAAGCATTAACAGTGTTTCCAGAGGGCTGGATATGTAGATTGGATAGAGATGTTAATGTTAGGGTCCCGGAGAAGTACCACAAAAGACCGCCATCTGTATATAGTCATCAAGAGTGTTTTTATTCCAGCATGCTGGGGCCTGCCATCTCACACAAAGGCAAACGTCAAAGACCCCAAGAGGGATATATGGGCTCCTTTTAAGCATAGCCAAGGGGAGGTCCTAGAGCAGTTAAGTCATTTTAGATATGATTAGCTTAAGCAAGTGGCAGTCATATTAGTACATTTTAATTGGCTAGGGTTAGTCAGGGGCTGGTTTAGGCTATAGCTTTTTCATTTGGGGGCAGGCCTGGACAAGTGCCAGGCTCTGTCCTTGAGCTGCTTATGGAGGCTGGCTAGCCTAGTATGCACTGACTGTAGGGGCTGGCTCAGTGGCCTAGGCTTGATGCATCCTATCTCCTTGTCCCTGTGGTCAGGAGCACCAGTGATTAATTGTCCTTTTTTTGTGGCTCTCTCGGAAACTGTTTGCTCTGTCTCAGGAAGCTGAAATTGAAGCCTGATCTCTAAGAAAATTGAACAGCCTATTAGGGCGTCTGTTCAGTTCTCTCAGTTTTTAGCACGCTGAGCACTTGTAAGTCTATACTTAGAAAACAACCAAAACAAATTTAAAATCTTCAGCTTGTGACTATGATAGTAGTTGTCAGTGCTTACCAGAGTTAGATTAATAGCTTATCAGAACTCCATTGATTAATGTTAAACTCTGGATTTTTGAAGTCTTAATATAACAATAGCATAGAGAGGGAAAGAAATCGGAAAGTTTTTATTTTCACATATAGAAATCTGAAACATTTTTCATTTTTACATATACCTTAAGTCACTTTCTACACCTTTATAAATTGAATTTACACACCTTAAAACACTTTTAGACCTTTATAACTTGCATTTACATATCTTAAAACACTTTTTTAGACCCTTACAACTTACTTTAGCTTCCATATCTTCTTATATAAACTATACACTTTTTTTCTATCCAGTCATTTACCATGAGACATAGGTGGTTGATTACCGAGAACAGAACAGTCATTGTAAAGCAAGTTCCTTTAAATGAAGGAATAGTAAAAAGTTATATTGAAATCTGTTTTGTGAGCTTATCTCTTTTCAGAATCTGGTAGCAAGGTAAACTGTGTCTAGACCTAGTAGTAGCTCTAGGAAAGCGAGGCCTGAGGCCTGATTTTCACATATAAAGAGAACTGAGAAGGCAGCTGAAGCCTTGGTTGCTGCTGCTAAACTGACAAACACCATCAGGTTTGAGAAGGATAAATTTCACCAGATTAAGCAGGAAGTACAAGCAGTTCCCAAAGTTATTAAAAATGACAGAGACTTGCTGGCTACCTGGACAATCACCCTAGGTTCCTCTGTGGTAATCTTGATTCCACTGCGGGCAGAGGTCCCAGGGTAGTGTCAGTCTTAGGCTTCCAGGCCCAGAAGATCTAGCAGACTTGCCTATGGAGGAGGAATTTGGGCGACTGGCCTAGCTTGTCTAGGCAAGCAGGACAGTCAGCTCTCCAGCATCCATTGTTGGACAGGAGTCTGGCAGCGGGAATGGTGAAGGGTAGTTTTTCACCCTGTGGCCAGTTTTGCCACTTTTTTTTTTTTTTTTTTTTGGTTTTTCGAGACAGGGTTTCTCTGTGTAGCTTTGCCCCTTTCCTAGAACTCACTTGGTAGCCCAGGCTGGCCTCGAACTCACAGAATCCGCCTGGCTCTGCCTCCCGAGTGCTGAGATTGAAGGTGTGCGCCACCACCACTGCCCGGCCAGTTTTGCCACATTTAAAGCAAGCTCCAGGTGGAGTTCTTCTGTGCTCTATCGTCTTCTTTGGAGGAGATCTTAGGGCTGCTGCCAGGGCACTTCTCTATATGACTGGAAGCTTTTACTATTTTTCCTGCTCCTCCCTTCCATTAAACACCTTAAATGCCATATTCAACAGATCTCTGAAAAGTTTTGAGGGCCATTGTCTATTAAGTGTATCTAGACTAAACAAATGTTGCTTGTTTTTAGTTAACTTGTTTTAGGTTTAACTTTGAAAACATATATAGGAGACTTAATAAAGTTTATTCCTGTAGTTAATTACATTAGTACTTAGCATGACTATAAGTGTAATTTTGACACATTAAAGTATTTGGTCATTTATAAGGTGACTGAATATGAACTTGAATGTCTTAATTATCTGTAACAGTTTACAATAAATAAGTCAGTAGCTTTTATAAGATTAAGATTTTTACAGCCTTATCCCTGTTAAGTTTGAGCCTTAAAATTTGAGTTGAAATTTTAATTGAAGATCCTTTATCATCAAAATAAACCATAAATGCAGTAAACTTTGTTTTTATAGTACACCATTATAGAATAGTACACTGAGTACACTGTTCAGTTGGAACCTCCAACTTGCTCCTGCATAGTCTGAGAAGCCCCATCTCTCTTTTCTCTTGCCTCCCTCCCTTCCTCCCTCCAACCCCCACCTTTCTCTCTCTCTCTCCTCTCCTCTCCTCTCCTCTCCTCTCCTCTCCTCTCCTCTCCTCTCCTCTCCTCTCCTCTCCTCTCCTCTCCTCTCCTCTCCTCTCCTCTCCCAGCCCCACCCCACCCTCTCAGAGAATCACCAACACAGAAAAGGCACCAAAATGCCCAGTTCCAAATTCTTAGTGGCTGTTCCAGCTCCTCCCTTGAAGTTGTTAGCAGCTCAAGCCCCGCCTAAAGCATTCCGTTTTTGACCATACTTGGGCACAAATCCAGCTTGTGGCAGACACGTCATCACCCCTCTCCTACAGGCTGTATAACCTCCCTGTTTTAGTTCAGGTAACTTCTCTGGCCTCGATCTCGGGAGCTGGAGGACTCCCCAGGGAGTTGCTTTGCTCCCATAAAACTGTTCTTGTACTTGATCAGTTTGGCTTGATCTGGCTTACTGTGTCAGCAGAGAAACCTGTTATCCAGGTATAGAAAACCTGTTATCATAAGAATTTATAAATCTTATTAAGCAAATTTACCTTATTTATCAAACATATGTTATTTATCTAAATTTTCTAGAAGCTTAGTGTTGAACAGTTAGCAAAGACACACATAATTAGAATACAGCTTAAATCAGCTTTTGCTAATCTGAGTAGACCTTTATAACTTTAAAATTTTATTGCAGTATGCAGTGTAGTCTAAACCAGAATTGAATCACATATATAGTATGTTGTAGCAAATCTAACCTTAAATTTTTTACCATCATATAAAAATCCATACCAATCCCAAACCATTTTGGAGACTTGTTGTGGCTTCCTTAGTCTAAAAAGAAGCTATAATAATGAACCGTGTAGGAGTCCAAGAAAACGCTGAAGGAAGATCTCAGACTCAGATGGTATGCAAGAGCAAAGGGCCTTTATTTACCAGCGTATACAAGGTCGTTCACCTGCACAAAATGGCGACAACCCTGAGAGGGTGTGCAGGCTCCTTTAGGTACGGTTAGGGGAATTTAGAAACAGTTAGGTCATCTCAAACATGATTGATTAAGCAGGCAGCAGTTATATTAGTATGTTTTTGATAGGCTGAGTTTCTAGTTGTTTTATCTTTGGACATATTTGGGCAAGTCTGGGCTCATTTCAGGGGTTACAGAAACTGTTCTTTTTTTGGCCACTGTCTTGTAATACTACAGGGCTGAACAAGCCTTGTACATGTTCTCTCTCATTCCTGTTGTCAGGGTTCTTTGATTAATAGCCCTTTGTTTAAGAAACCGAAACATGTTTGCTCTTAAAAAAAAAAAAAACCGGCCGGGCGGTGGTGGCGCACGCCTTTAATCCCAGCACTCGGGAGGCAGAGCCAGGCGGATCTCTGTGAGTTCGAGGCCAGCCTGGGCTACCAAGTGAGTTCCAGGAAAGGCGCAAAGCTACACAGAGAAACCCTGTCTTGAAAAACCAAAAAAAAAAAAAAAACCTGAAACCTAGATCTGGTTGTAAAATGGGGGAAATGTGGACCTCTCAAGAAAGCTCAGTAAAACTGGGAAGTTTTACAGTTGTTGACTCTTTTTTTTTTTTTTTTTGGTTTTTTGAGACAGAGTTTCTCTGTGTAGTTTTGGTGCCTGTCCTGGATCTCGCGCTGTAGACCAGGCTGGCCTCGAACTCACAGAGATCTGCCTGACTCTGCCTCCAGAGTGTTGATTTTAATGCGGCGCTTTTACTCTGCAAGGAAAGGTCACAAGGCACAACAAAACCCATTATCAGAGCAGAGTTTTATTAGAAGGGAGGAACAGAAGAGAGCATGACCAGGCCTGTGGAAGACACGTGCAGAGAGAGTGTGGGGAGGAGAGGGAGAAGAGGGAGGGGAGGTGTCTGTGTCCCACTTCTTATGGATTCCCCTGCACATGCACATAGGGGCTTACGGAGCTACTCCACGAATGTGCAGATTACGTGATCACGCTGAGCGCAAATCACGCAATCATTCAGTGAACAGATTACGTAGGACCTAAGGCCCTTTGCTTGGCTACTGAACTCGTGTGGTCATGCAGCTGGGGGAATGGCCAGGAATCCCAACATTCCAGACTTTTTGCTTATTATAAAAAAGGCAGATGAACAGGAATAGGGGCACTGTGTCTCCCAAAACTGCTTCCAGCTGACTCGGTGGGTGTCAGTTAACCCCGGGGGAAGGGGGGGTGGTAAGGAAGGGAGCTTCCAAGGTAGCCAGGTGTCTTGGGATGGTGGGCTGCCATCTGTTGCCTTGGAGCTGTCCATCTTCCTGGCTTGGGACTCCGGCTGCTTGAGTCTGAGAGAGTGCTGGTGAGGCAGAGAAAAGCTTTAAAAAAAGAATTATTTTTTCTTATTTTTTTTTTCCTTTGGTGGGGTTCTGAGACCTGGAAAATTTGGGTTGTACTTATCTGAAGCAGATGCTAAGCATATGAGTCCAGATGGATTCAAGCTGGTTTCTGGAGCTTAGAAAAAAATTTAAACATACTTAGAAGCAGCCATGGGAAATTTAAAGTCTTGGGCTGGTGACCATGACATTGTAGTGTTTATTACTCTGCTTATATTGGTTAGTGTTAGTGAGGTGGGGGAGATATTTGGAACATGCTTTTAATTTTTACCTGAAATAAGCCTTATCAGAGACAGATTATTTTAAGGCACTTATTTCCTTTATTGTTTAGCATCCAGGAGACACGGGTGATCAATTGCTGAGGGCTAACAGGAATAGATTGTTATATTAAAGTCTGTTTTTTGCAGAGCCCATACACTTGAGTCTGGAGGTGTAAATACCTTTGAACTGTTACTGTTCCTCACCACCTGGGTATATACTTAATGGTCCTTGGACTCCAGCTCTCTGGTGATCCTGTAACAATTAGCTGAGTAGTTAATTAGAAGAGGGAACCAGGAAGAGAAAAGCTTGTGGGGTGAGACCTCATTCTTCTGGAATTGGGGACAAGGCAGTGGATCCTGGTGTCCTCTGGAACTTGAGAGAGAGATCAGGGCCCTGTCTGTGTCCCTGTGCATGAGAAGCACTGCTGACCGGTCTGGAGTGAGGCACATGGAGGGAGCAATGAAATGAAAGCTCCTACCTTAGCTGGAATCTCTTCCCATTAGGTACCCCTGAAAGTACAATTAAGTGGAGGGGGTCTGGTGAGGTGGGTAAGGCTGTTCCCCTACCCCAACAATAGGGAAACAAGGAGAGGTACGACCCCAAAACTCCCTCAGGACTGAGTAAGTGGCTCAGTGTCCAAAAGGAAGGAAAAGGATCGGCCCATGCTGTATCCTGGGTTCCCTATGAGCCCATGGCCAAGCCTAGGAGGTCTGCTGGAGGTCTTTGATGTCCCCATGCCACGAGGTACATGAGGGTAGTCAGCTGACCAGTATCCCCTCTCGGTGGCACTTCAGACAAGGCTCAGTTGATGGCCCGAGTGGGGCAGGGCATGCATAAGCCCACGTGGCCTTCTCTACCACACATTTAAAACAGGGACCTGGAAGCCTTTATGCAGCCGCTCGAATAGCATGTGCCATTCTGTTCATGGGCTTTCTCATCTCTCCCATGGTACCTTAAATGCCACAGCTGAAACTTCTGCCTGTGGGGTCAGGGGCCTTCTCTCCAGATGCTTAAGTTAGCCCTGATTTCAGGAAGCTCTGGGAGACATGAGGTGGATTTTTTTATTCTGTATCTTGAATTACCTTTTTTCTTTTTCTTTCTTTTTTTAGCTTTTGATAGTTTGCTGGTTTGAGGACAGCTTTAGGAGACCTGCCAGGAGGCAGGCTGTAAACTGATACCTGGCTAGAGAGCTATCCAGATTATTATGATCCCAATGTGAGTCCTGATCCTAACTGCATTTGCATGAGTCCTAGCCTGCTTCCAGACCTATCCATGATATTCAGGGCAGCTTGAGAATGGGTGACAGTGAGAGTGGAGGTGGGAGCCAGAGTGGGCTGGAGCAGCCTGCCCAGTACTGGAGAGCAGAGCAGAGGTCAGATAGGCGGACATTCTTTGGAGTCAGAGATTCCTCAGGTTCAGTTTGCACGTGGACAGGAGAGAAAGAATCAGAAAGGGAGGGTTCAGAGCTTAGGTAAAAACATGAGAATAAAGAGGTAACTCTTTTCATTTGCCTGTGCGTTGGCAGAAGTTAGATAATTCCTGGGAAATATTGGGGTCTAAGCAGCCATTAATGGGCCATATTTACTGGTATCTAGGGATATTTAAGGCATCTCTCAGGAGGAGTGGGACCAAGAGGAGGAAGCCGAGAAAAACATAAAAAATTAAAATAACAAACAGGATCCAAGACTCCTATCTCAGGTATCCCCAAGAGTAGGGAAGGATATGTGGACCGGCACAAGTTACCCCACCCTTCATCAAGAGAGGGCAAGCACAAGGGGCGGGGTGCATCTGTACCCGGGGTTCTGACAGCATTCAGTGCTGCATTAAGAGAGAATGAGTTGGGGTGTATGCAGCCCAGGGATCCAACATGAGGAATATATCTCAGGCTATAGTTGTGGGAAATAGCGAGGGATTGGAAAGGGAAAACTCCAATCTGGGCAGCCGGTGTTATGTGTAGCAGTCCCAGCAGCTGGGCAATGAAAAGTGGGCAGCCGTTGATCCAAGAAACCTCAGGACAGGGTCCCGAATGCAGAACGCTGGGAGAGCCTGCTTTGCACAGCACTGAATTTGATTTTAATGCTGTGCTTTTACTCTGCAAGGAAAGGTCACAAGGCGCAACAAAACCCATTATCAGAGCAGAGTTTTATTAGAAGGGAGGAACAGAAGAGAGCATGAGCAGGCCTGTGGAAGACACGTGCAGAGAGAGTGTGGGGAGGAGAAGGAGAAGAGGGAGGGGAGGTGTCGGTGTCCCACTTCTTAGGGATTCCCCTGCACATGCACATATGGGCTTACGGAGCAACGCATGCATGTGCAGATTACGTGATCATGCTCAGCGCAAATTACACGATCACGAAGTGCACGGATTTCATAGGACGTGAGGCCCCTTACTTGGCTACTGAACTGTGCATGTGCTGTCATGCAGCTGGGGGAGTGGAGTGGCCAGGAATCCCAACACCGAGTACTGTTCGCCGCTACCACCACCACCTGGCTCCACATGGTCTTAAGATCAGGTGGTTAAGTCACGTGGCATGTTCTCTTTAACCTTAGTAAAGATGGTTGCCAGCCAGGTGGCTGCTTACATCTTGATGAGGTCATTAGCCAAGATGGAGGAGAGCAACGTGGTTGCTATTTAAAACATGTTTTCCTAATAGAAAATTCTCTTTTTTTTTAATGGGAGTTGAATCTGAGTTACATACACATATAGAGTTGAATCCAATTTACAGCACTGGAGCCTACACCAGGCTACCCCACCCCCACCCCCACCCCCACCCCGGCCCAAAGGAGATGGCTGTCATGCCACCTGACTATGTGTGGACTGTTTGGTCACTAAAGTTAGCTCTTGTCAAGTGGATTTCCATTTCTTACTTGTCCTTTCAGACCTTTGAATAATGATGGCTTTTTACTTTGTATGCTAATTAAACCCTGTTCACTCACTTAAAAGTACATTTTCAAAATCTGTATCAAATTTTCATTTTTTGTCATATAATAATTATGCAAATTTATATATACAATGTGTTTTGATACGTATTTATATTGTATATTGGTCAAAAATATTTTAGACCAATTCTTAATATATATAAAATCTTACCATTTATTAAAGACAAAAAACATATTTACATGCTAATGAGATAAATATACTTGTTTATTTTCCTGTAAATAAATATTAGTTGAGTATGTGATACTGTAGGATATAATTTTTCAAAGTTGATCATATTTTGATTTTATGATCATTCAGTTTGCATAAACATATAGTACAGAAGTATATTATAGGAAGCTAGAAAGATGGCTCAGCAGTCAAGAGCACTGGCTGCTCTTTCAGAGATCCTGAGTTCAATTCCCAGCAACCACATGGTGGCTCACAACCATCTGTAATGAGATCTGATGCCCTCTTCTGGCGTAAATTCATACATACAGATAGAACTTTCATACATTTAAAGAAAAAAAAAAGCGTGTTACATAAACACACTGGCAGAAGTATATTTAAGACCATTTTAAAAGTTGTTGGAAATTCTGCCCTTATCTCAAGCCAGAATTTACTTAATGTTTGTTGGAATTTTGTTTGGTTTTGGAATTTATTTGTAGTTTGTTTGTTTAGTGAAACTTAAGTCAGCAACTTAAGCAGTTAAGCATTCTAATATAACAAAATCCAAAACTACTAATTTAATACAGGCTGACTGATGAAGTGGGAAAAGATTTTGAGTCTTTTTTTTCTGTAGTTAAACCGTTATATTTCTGTTAGAGCAAAAGCCTTCTTATCTAGTAAAAATAGCTCAGTTCCTGATCTACAGTAGCCCAGAGCTGTGTGCTGAGGTCTCCAGACAGCAGTGGTTAGTGGTGTGTGATGTGTTAGCGTGCATGGTGCAAAGCATGACCGTGGCGTGAGCAGAAGTAAAGCTGTAGTGACGCAGTACCGTGCAGCATGGGGGACACTGCCGAAACCAGCTCGGAGTCATGGCACGCTAGGTTTTGAATTAGTTCTTACTGCTGTGCTTTCAGAAACTCTGCTGACACATGTCGTGACCCCTGGTGGGCTCACAACTAACAGTTAAGAAGCTGTGTGTACTTAACATATACAAATCCTATGTTTGTTTTTTCATAGTCTCGGTCCAAAAAATCAGTCATGTGTGAATTTCTCAAAATGTTTCAAGAGGAGAGATATTTTACAGACGTGAAAAAGGTATGGTTGTTTTATTTTGGAAACAGGAAACTTTCTTGTTATCTAGCATAAATAAATTAACATCTCATTTCTTCCAGTCTCCAATTTAATATATGTTTAAACTGTCAATCAAGAAGTCTATCTTTAAAGCTGTGAGATAAGCAAGTCTTAACAATGTCTGCTGTTGCCATTGTTGTTGTAGCTATACAAATACAGATTTCTAGGGGAGGTTTCTCAACTGCAGCACTATTAACATTTGGGGCTGGGTAGTTCTTGATTTTAAGAGCTAGCCTTTACATTGTAGGATATTTAGCAACATCCCTGAATTAAATACCAGTAACATATCCCCAGTTTTGAAGACCAGAAATACTTTTAGCTATTGCTAGATGTCCTCCAGAGGACAGAATTACCTCTTGTTGAGACCTTTGGTCTAGGAGTCAAGCCTAACAGTACTTGTTGTGGAGTGGAATGGGTGGGTGGGTGCTCAGTTGCCATAATGAGACAAAATGGGCCAGCAAGATGACTCAGCAGGCAAAGGCACCTGTTGTGGAGCCTGATGACCTGAGGTTGATCTCTGGGAGCCACATGGTTGGAAGGAGGGACCCAACTCCCACAATTTGTCCTCTCACTTCCATATGCATGTTGTGACACACATATACCCACATACATCCACACAAAATAATAAAAATGAAAAGTAGTGTTCTCAATGATTTAGTGAATGTTTTTGTTAGCAATTGGAGGAAAGCAACTAGAAATGAAAATTTACAAATGCCTGAAGTATATAGCATGGTAATATAGAAGGTAAATAAGACCTTCAACATGTAAAAAGGTATGTGATTAGAAACTGAGAGTAATTTTTAAGCCTTTAATTTCTTAGCCCTTGACTCCTTAATCATCCATATAAAATACAGTATTATAAATCTGGAAAACTTAGAAAGAAACATTATTTAATATATCTAAACTAAACTTGAAGAAAGTACAGTGTCTTCATTATCACAATCCTAACTCAGTGAACCAAATTAGCAAGTACAGTCTTTAGCCTGTTCAGTTGTTATAGTATTATTTGCAGTTGATGGCCAAGAACATGTTTTACTAAAATATATGTTTGGACTTTTAAAATACTTTCACAGGAACTCCATAAGGAAAAATTCTGGTACCAGATAGGTTTTTGTTTTGTTTTTTTTTTTTTCAAGACCGAGTCTCACTATATAGCTCTGACTATCCTGGAACTTACTATATAGACCAGGCTGGCCTCAAACTCTGAGATATCTATTTGCCTCTACCTCATAAGTGCTGGGATTAAAGCTGTGCACCACTGTGCTGAGCCTAGACTTTTCTTTTTTTCTCTAGAATAATGTAAATTCACCTAAAACTTTTTTAAGCGATTATTGAAGGCTCTTGAAAATTTTTTAAAATAACATTTTTATTTAGGGGACATTGTTGAAGCATTTGGGGGACAGTAGAGTTAGACTTAACAAGATTATGATATGCTAGCTTTTGTGTTAGAGTTATTTTTCTACATCTAATAACCTAGGCTATGGTGATATCTGTTCTCCGCTCCTTATATAATCAGAATGTGCTAATTGATAATACCAGTTACCAGTTGATAATACCAGGGGGAAGTACGTTTAAGAGTGCAAGGACTTTAGTGTGTGGGGTTTTTGTTTTTGTTTTGTTTGCTTATTTGTTTGTTTTTGTTTTTCGAGACAGGGTTTCTCTGTGTAGTTTTGCGCCTTTCCTGGAACTCACTCTGTAGCCCAGGCTGGCCTCAAACTCACAGAGATCTGCCCGCCTCTGCCTCCTGAGTGTTCGGATTAAAGGCGTGCGCCACCACCACCGCCCAGCCTTTAGTGTGTTTCTAATCTGCCTCTGAGTCACCTACACACATTCAGATAGATTCTCACCGTAGTACATTTACTATCTCTCACATTCAGATAGATTCTCACCGTAGTACATTTACGATCTCATTTATATCTGTAGATCTGAGGTAGCATAAGATAATTTGCCCTAAGATCTTAAAGTGTGTGTGTGTCCCCACACATGTGTTTGTCCCCATGTCTGTGTGTCTTTCTGTCTCTAGATTTGTTGTTAGAGTTTTCCTGCCTGGCCCACAGTCAGGACAAATACACAGAGTATTTTGCATTGTGACAAACAAACACTAATGTGTGTGATTGTTGCATATTACCAAAAGAGCTAGTTCATATAGTCTGCTCCCATTATTATTTGAAGTTCTGAAAAACTGAATTCTGAAGATTGCTGGTTCCAGAGATTTTTACATGCAGGGCTATGAACCTTTCTGATAGGTCAGGTAACACCAGACTATGGAATGAGCCAAATTTGACCTGCAGTCTGTTTTTATAAGAAACAGAGTTATGAAATAAAACATAGTAGAAGTCTTGTGTAACCAACAAAGCCTACCATTTGCTGGCTATTCATAGGAAACTTGCTGATTTCTATTATATATAACTGATGACCTTGACAAATGAGACAACCTGAAATCAAATGAATATTTACAAACTTCCTATGCAGAATATAAGAATGTGGCTCAAGAACATTTGTAATGTCAATGACTAGAAACGAAGTAACTAGTAACCCAGAGTTATTTCTATAGGGAAATCCATTCAGAATTGTAAGTTAAGAATAAACTTTTAAAAATACCTTTCATTTGTAAGTTAAGAACTTTCTATATTATTTTATAGATAACTGTAGAATGAGCCTCTTTAATCCAAGATGCTCTAAAATCTGAAATACTGGAATATCCAAAACTCCTTGAATGGACATGTTGTCACAATGGAAAATTCCACACGACCTCATGTGATAGGTCACAAAGTGCGGGTTTAGTAAAAATACTGTATAAAACTACCGTTAGGCTCGTGGTGGTGGCACATGCCTTTAATCCCAGCACTCAGGAGGCAGAGGCAGGTGGATCTCTGTTATTTCGAGGCCAGCCTGGGCTACAGAGTGAGCTCCAAAGCTCTACAGAGAAACTCTGTCTCAAAAACAAAAACAAAAACAAAAAAACTACCTTTAGGTTATGTATATGAATTTTGTTTAGACATGAGTCCAGTCTCCAAGATATCTTACCATATATGCAAATATTTCAGAACCCTAAATCTAAAACACTTTGGCCCTGAGCATTTTGTATAAAAGAGATTCTCAACCTGCATTATATATACTCTTTAATAATGAAGAATTTCCTAATATAATCAATGACGTGCAAGATGAGACAATTTTTTATGAAATACCTTATTTATTCACATACTGTAATACTTTCCCATCTCCCCATTTAGTTCTTAGATGAAATTTCGTCTACGGGAACTAAAGAGTCCAGTGGTACGAGTGAGCCTGTGCATCTGAAAGAAGGGTAATTCATTAAATGAGACATGAAAGTTATATTTCACTGTAGACAGTAAGTACAAAACATGGGTCTGAGAGTGAAGAAACCTGAGTTTTCATTTCTGTTCCAGAATTTCCTAAGCTTCTTCACTCAGGTAAATCACTGTCTCTACCTGTCAGCTCCATGTCATAGGGCAGCACTCACTGATTGCACAGTCCCAGGGTTCTGCACTTGAGAGGGAGCTCTGGTCAGCTGGTTATTACTAGGCATTAATGGGATGAAAATGACTTACCTGGACCCTTTTTATTCTGTATAGCACAGTTTTAAAACTACATTACTTAGGGGCTAGAGAGATGGCTCAGTGATTAAGAGCATTGGCTGCTTTTGTAGAGAACCTGGGTTCAATTCCTAGCACCCACACAATAGCTCACAACTGTCTGTAACTCCATTTCTGGGAGATCTGATGCCTTCTTCTGACTTCCCCAGGTACTGCACACATGTGCATAGACATCATGTGGGCTAAACACCATACCTAAAAGTAAAATTAAAACTACCCTACATTAATTAAAGACTATTCCCTCAGTGTGACCTAAGTAAAGTACATGAGTCATCAGCAGAAGTCACTGATGTACACTAATAATCATACATGACTACCAATGTCCTCTAACAGTAAGGGTCAGTTCTTTGTTTCAGGTGGACAGTTTTAATCTCTACGACTAAATGTTTATTTTATCTCTGTTATGTTGGCAGTGAGATGTATAAAAGGGCTCAAGGAAGAACCCGTATTGGAAAAAAGAATTTCAAGAAACGGTGGTTCTGCTTGACAAGCAGAGAGCTCACCTACCACAAACAGCCAGGTAGAGTTGTGTTTGTGCTTTATTGTGGCTTTACTCTTCTAGTCCTTGGTGCTGCGGTAAGTAAATCATTGCACAGTGAACAGTGCAGAGTTTCTCACGGTGACACAACTAAACTGGAGTGCTTATTTTATCACGTTGTGTGGGATGTGCTAAAACTATAACATAAAAGAACTGGACTTGGTAAGTAAAACAGCATAGCAATAAAAGCAGAAAGGTACAGGCTTAACAGAGTAGCTAACAACCACAAACATTCAGCATGTCAAGGTGTTCGGGGGGGTTGAAGTCCCATCACATCTGATCAGTAAATACTTACTAAGAGCGTCTCCTATAAATTCCACATTGATGTCATAAACATCTGACATAGGATACTTTAAGAGAATATAGAGTGCTTCACTGGAGATTAGTGAGTAGTAGAATGATTGGGGAGAGAGATTTTTAAAGAGGTGGGGTCTTGCATCAGCCTCCCAAATGTCGGGCACTACTGGTATGTACTGCTGTATCAGCTAAAAGAATTATTTTTGTATACACACACATATGAGCAACTTAACCAGAATGAATGAATATGCATATATATATATATATATTATATATCCAAGTATATTAGTAAGAAATTTTTTAGAATGTATGCATTTTAGGCACCCAGATAGTTTGTTATAGTACATAAATATGTAGCTAAAGATCAGTAAGCTTACCTTTCCAAAGTGTTTTTAAAGTTGACTTCAAATATTTCAGAATTCTGCCTTATACTGAATTTTATATTCACCTGCCGGGCGTGGTGGCATAGGGCTTTAATCCCAGCATTCGAGAGGCAGAGGCAGGAGGATCTCTGTGAGTTTGAGGCCAGCCTGGTCTACAAACTGAGTTCCAGGACAGCCAGGACTATTACATGGAGAAACCCTGTCTCAAAAAACCAAATAAATAAATATCCTCACCTGTGGTATAGCATTGTTGTTCATTATGTTTATATTAATAGTACTAGTAAGCCAGGCATGGTGGTGTTCCTTTAATCCTAGCAGAGACAGGATTCGAAGCTAGCCTGGTCTATGCATAGTGAGTTCTAGGACAGCCAGGGTTACATATGGAGAGATTCTGTCTCAAACAAACAAACAAAAACCAGGAATAATAATAATAGTGCAATAAAATAAAACATGAGGTATAAGTCATTTTTGTGAGTAAACAAGTTATTTCTTCCTCAAAGCACTGTCTAGGCCAAGCCAGTATTCCAAAGTGTGCTGATTATAACATCCTTTAAGTCAGATGATATCATGGTGCCTTTCTTCTGAGAATCCCACGTATATACACATAGACATGGAATTTGCATATGAATTTCATGGACTTCGTAAGCCCAACATACACCTACAGTTGTCAGATTTGGCCTTTGTTCTGTCCACTAATGGTAAAGGGATAGACTTCATAGAATTAGACTGTTGGAACCATGAGAATGGATATTGGAGCTTTGTTGTTTTTGTGTTGGAGGAAATACACAAATGAGATTGTGAGATTGTTCACCAAAGCATGCAGTTCTAAGCATTCATGATTGTTGTTTTACCTATTTTGATGGATTTTTCCAAAGTGTATTACATGCTTTCCTGCCTTCTAAAAAAGAATTCATTGAACATAAGTTAACATTTTCTGGTTGACTGGGGATGATCATTGGTAATGTTAGTTATATATAGTGCCCTAATTACTGCATTTTCAGAGTCCCTGAGAGTGGGTGTTGCTATTTTTCCAGCTAAACATCTTAGACTGCTGTGCTTTTTGTGTTCTTGTGTTTGCTTTGTACAGTTTAAATTATTATAATCCATCATTGCCTTTTGTGATGTGATGGAGTCAAGTGAGCTGCTGATATTCCAGCTTCTTCATGTCGCATACAGCCTCATCTTGCATTCATTATGGGACTTCACCAGACTAGCTCTTATGATTTCTTTTATGTCCATGGTTCTGTACATACTACATAGAAATCTTTCCTTCTTCAGGTCTATGATCTGATGTCCTGTAAGCCTCAGATCAAGTATCAACTCTTCATTGACGTCATTTTAGGTCTCTAGCCACTTAGCTGCCTATTTAATAGGAACATCTAGCACACTGGCCATTACATTTCATCTCTCTTCCCCTGCTCTCTAAGATTTTTAGTGGTAACAATTAACCTTACTAACATAAAAACAGTTAGTAAATATTCTTCAAAGAACACCAGGTCTTCAAATATGCTATTGCCTGAGTTACTTTAGTAACCACTACTTTGGATTCTGAAGTTTTAACCAAGTTTACTAGTGAGATTTGTAGTAAACCCATCTTTGAAATACTTCTGTGGGATTTGCTTAGATATTGTACGTTCTTAAGACCTAGTATCTGTAGGTATATAGCTTCCCTAAGCATACACTCTCAGTACATTTAGGTTGACTGGACTTTTGCCTGCTCATGTTTTCCAACATGAGGCTCTCCAGGTGTGTGTGTGTGTGTGTGTGTGTGTGTGTGTGTGTGTGTGTGTGTGTGTGTGTGTGTGTGTGTGTGTGTGTTTCTTAATAGCTGAAGAACCAAATAAATCATTAACTCAATTATGCAAATATTTTCAGCTAAACATATTTTACTGGGTACCTACTATATGCCAGAGGTGAAGGACAGAACAGTAGTGAAGAAAACATACTAAAACCCAGTTCTTCCTCAACTTACAATTAGTACTGATAGACAATAAGCCAATTTTTTTTTTAATTACAATAATCCAAGGCACAGGAGATACTGGCTTGGACCAGTTGATAGCAGTAGGGATAGTAAAAACAATCACATTCTGAATCAGTTTCAAAGGTAGTACTCAGAGAATCTGGGAAGTAAATATGAGGAGTGAGGAAAAGACAAACATTTTGAGGATTTGGGCAAAAGCAACTGAAAGGATGGTATTTCCTTTTTATAAATAGACAAATGAAAACTGAGGATGTAGTTCAGTTGATAGATTGCTCAAGCTGACATGTACAAAGCCCTGGTTTCAGCAGCAGCAGGACATAAACTTGGAGTGGCAGCCCACACCTATAATCCCAGCACTTGGAAAATAGAGGCAAGAGAATCAGAAATTCGAGGTAATTACTTGGCTATGTCATGAGTTCAAGGCCAACCTGGGTTATATGAGAGCTTATCTTTTATTTTTTGGGGGGCGGGGGGTTCGAGACAGGGTTTTTCTGTGTAGCTTTGCGCCTTTCCTGGGACTCACTTGGTAGCCCAGGCTGGCCTCGAACTCACAGAGATCCACCTGGCTCTGCCTCCCGAGTGCTGGGATTAAAGGCGTGCGCCACCACCGCCCGGCCAAGAGCTTATCTTTTAAATACACACACATAGAGTTCTGGTAGTAATGGAGAATTTAATATAAACTAATGTTCTCATAATGTTAGACAACTAACTGAAGAATTTGACCCTTGTAAGAAAAGGATCATTCTGGCTAAGATTTCTATTGTCATGACCACCTACAAAAGCACTACAAAAAGATAGCTAAATTCATGCAAAAACATATTGTTTGGCTTCAGGTGTCAAAGGATCAAGTTTGAAGGTTTCCAGAAAGCCTGGAAATTGAGGAAACAAGAGAAGGGATCCTTCAGATTGTGTGTGAACTGCCCTGAAATCCTTAACTGAGTAGATACTTAGGTAAGAAGAAAAATTCAGAGAGGCTAATGGGGAGCAATAACTGTAAAAGAACAATGTATAGCATGAACAAATTATAGCTCAAGGAGATCAGTTACCAGTACAAATGTTTTAGGGATAGTAATTAAATCTGTTTTCAGTATGCAGTGAAATGTGGACAGCTTGAAACAGCAAACACAGTCAAGAGAGAAAAAGGCAGTGGGGTGTGTCCTAGATAGGCTGTGTGCTTAGAAATAGGCAGATGGTAGGCAAAGATAAACTTGGTAAACAAGAACAAAGAATACATTACTATGCATACAGAAGAGCAACAGTACATTTGACTATTAGCTTTTCCTAGAAAGCAATCAGAACCAAAGACAGTGGAATGTTATCTTTAAAGTACTGAAAAAGAAAAAAAATTAACTTAGAAATAGCCTAGTAAAATTTTTTCATCAAATATGAAAATATCCTTTCAATAAATAAAAAATGGGGATTGATTGTGAGCAGTCCTCATGGTAGGAGATTGTAAAGGAGAGTCTTCCAAGGTGAAGAGAAATAACACTAAATGGAAATGGAGATACATAAGAAAAATGAAGAGCACAGGAAGTGGTTGATATGTGTATAAATGTAGAATGATTAGTTTCAAGAAGTAACTGCTGATTTATAGCATATCTAAATGTGAAATATGTGGCAAGAATGTCATAATAGCAGGGGATAGAGAAAATTAACTTTCATCTTAAGAAGAAAGACAAGAATTAATTTTAAGTAGACTGTGATGAGTTAAGACTAGATAATGTCAAGTATGGTGGTACACATCTTTAACTCCAGCACTCAGGAGGCAGAGGCAATCATATCTCTGTGGGTTCAAGGCCAGCCTGGTCTACATAGTTCCAGGACATCCAGGGCTACATAGTGAGACCCTGTCTCAAGACTACATATTATGACCAAAGCTTAGAAAGAAATGGATATATTAAGTCTGTCCCCTCCTTCCCATTCAGAAAGTAACTAGAGATGTCAAGGGGGAAAGCATCAGAAATTAGAACAGACAGCAAAATGGTGGTTTATACTCAACCATATCAATCATTACAATAAGTATAAGGAAGCTATTTTAATGGAAACTGCCAGACTAGATGTTCTAACAAACAAGATCTTGGGAAATATTTTCTGTAACATATGCATCTTAAATGTAAAAGCACAGATAACTTGAAAGTAATTGGGTAGAGAAAAAGATGATGATGTGAAGATGAGCAATAATCACAGTAGACTTCAGAACAGCTATTCCCAAGTAAATGTAGACATAATCTGGAATGATAAAAAAGGCTTTCACAGGGAAAGGTAATGCCCTAAGTGTGTGCACACCTGTTAACAGCTTGTTAAATGTGTGTTGGGAAAGAGAGTTAAGACAAACAAATCCACAATTATAAATTAAATATTTAAATGCTTTTCTCTAATTATCAAAATAGACAAAAACGAAAATCAGTAAAAATATAGAAACTTGAAACACCACACTCAGCCACCTTGATCTAATTCACATGTATGGCACATTACACAAAACAAAGAGAATACACAATCTTTTCCATCAGATTGGAGCATTTACTAAATAGACCAAATACTAAGTTTCAGTACATATCAGAAAGGTAACATTGTACAAAATGTTCTCTGATAACATAACTGAAACAATATATCTAGAAAAACGCGTGCGCACGCGCGCGCGCGCGCGCGCGCACACACACACACACACACACCAAGGATTTGGAAGTTAATATGCTTCTAAGTAACCTACAGGTCAAAGAAATTCAGAAGTACTTTTAAGGTATATAAATTATAATGAAACTATGTCAAACAACAAAGTTGTAGAATATGACTAAAGCGGTATTTAGTGAAAATAAATAGTTTTAAGTATTTCTATTAACAAGAAAAGTCTCTCTTTTTTTTTTTTTTTAACATTTCATGTGTATGGCAGAGTAGTTTGCTTGCATATATGTCTGGTGCGTGATGTCCAAGGAGGCCGGAAGAGGGCACCAGATCCTCAGGAATAAGAGTTATGAGTGTGTGAGCTGCCATACTGTGTTCCTAACCACTGACGCATCTCTCCAGTCCTAACGAGCAAAGTCTTTAAGACCTTGGGTGAGGCCAAGACTTCTTACATATATATCAATAGTGTAGTCCTGAAAGAAAAATATTAACAAATTTGACTTCATCACAATTCAGAACAGGAGATCCCCGAGGCAAGTCAGCTAGCTAGACTAGCTGGAACTAGTATGCTCCAGAGTTAGTGAGCAACACTGCCTGGGTAAATAAAGTGGGGAGCTGTTGAGGAAATACACTGTATTTCCTCAGGTCAACTTCAAGTGTTCACCTGTACGAGCCTATACATTTACCTGCACAGAAATACACTATATACACACATAAAACACTACATACACGTGAGAATAAGAAAAAGAGATGATGCCAGGCAGTGGTGGCGCATGCTTTTAATCTCAGCACTTGGGAGGCAGAAGCAGATGGATCTTTGTGAGTTTGAGGCCAGCCTGGTCTACAGAGCAAGTTCCAGGACAGCCAAGGTTACACAGAGAAACTCTGTCTCATTAAAAAAAAAAAAAAGGTTGGGGGGAGGAAAGATAATGAAAAGATAAAAACAGGAGACTAGAAAGTACTTTCAGAGGCTAGAGAGATGACTTGATGATTAAGAGCACTTGCTGCTTTTTCAGAGGACCCAGTTTCAATTCCCAGCACCCACTTGATGGCTTATAACCCTCCATAACTCAAGTTGCAAGGGACTGAGCACCCTCTTCTGAGCTTTGTGGGCAGCAGATACATATGCATACATTCAAGCAAAATATACCCACACACTAAATAAAACTGGAAAAAAATTTTAAAAAGAAAATACTTTCAAAACATGTATCTGATAAAATTTATAACCAGAATTTTTTTAATTAAAGAATAAACACAAAACATAGGTGGCTAATAAACACATGAAAAGAATATTAAAGCTACAGTGAGATACTGTTTCACACCACCAAGAATGTTTATAATAGGACTAGGGATGTTGCTCAATGGTAGAACATTTGCCTATCATGTTCAAGGCTGTTGGTAAATCCTTGCAAAAATTAAATAAGTAAGACAAGACCAAATATTTGTAAGACTATGGGGGAATAGAAGCCTCCATACATTTCTAGTGGGAATGTAGTAGTAGTACAGTCACTTTGGAAAGCAGTTTGACAAGTTCTTAAAAAGTTAACTGTGGGTGGGTGGTAGTGGTCCACATCTTTAATCCCAGCACTCAGAAGGCAGAGGCAGGCAGATCTCTGTGAGTTGAAAGCCAGCCTAGTCTACAGAGAGAGTTCCAAGACAGGCTCCAAAGCTACATAGAGAAACCCTGTGTAGATCCCCCCCCCCCGCCCCGCCCAAAAAAAGTTAACTGAATGAGAGGGCAAGGAAAAACAAAATGATCAACCAGTGTTCCATAGCAGTTCAGTTCTTGCTTATCTACCCCAAAAGAAATGAGAGCAGATGCCCAAAGAGACTTCAGTGCTTGTTTAGGCGAGTATTACTTAGAATAGCCAAAAACTTGGACCAACCTAATGTCCACCTGGTGAATGTGTTCTGCCCATTCAGTAGAGTGCTTTGCTTTTTTACATTATGTTTTAATGATTTTCAGTGATGTATCAATTTTCCAGATTTCTTTACCCAACATAATTTTTTAGAAAACCTTTTTTTTTTTTTTTAGATTCATTACAATTACAGGAACAGTTCCTTGAGGGATTTTTTAAATAAGTGGGTTTGTTTTTTTGTCTGAGTCCTTACATGTACCAAAACATTTTTATCCTTGCTATTGCATGAGCCTCATTTTTCCTTAGAACTTGAAGGATATAAAACTCTGGCCTGTGGCTCTGCCACCTTGAATGCTCTGTTCTCATCTTACCTTGGAAGCTAAGCAAGGCCCCAGCCTGGCTAATACTTGATGGGAAACCACCTGGGAATAATGGGTGCAGTAGGCTTTTAAAAAAGAAAAGGAAGGAAGGAAGAGATATAATACCCATTGTTAACTAGCTTCCATTGTTGCTGGTGAAAATTTTTATGTCAATCTAATCCTCAGACTTTTGATTCTTCTCTGAAAACTCTTGTATCATTTCATTAGTCTTTAAGTTCTGCTATTTTATGGCTTTCTAAGGAGGCTTCTGATCACATGTCGACACTAAGTCCTACGAGCCTAACTTGTGCTTTGTTTCTGTGTCTTTTTGTGTTGTATTTTTGGAAACTTTTTGGGAAGATCTTCTGTTTCTAACTCACGTTGCACTTTACTCCAGTTATGGTTAGCTGAAGTTAGCCCTCACAGTATAAGAACAGATAGATGTTCCTAAGTGTAGTATGCTTTCTCTATACTTGCAGTATTAGAATTTGTCCCAAAATGAATAAACACATCAATGTTAAGAGTATAGACATGTTTTATATATTTAACAAATCTAAAGGAAGAATATTTTGAAATTCTCTGGCTAGACCTTCTAATGTCCTTTGTAGATTGGTACCCAAAGACATATGTCTCTCTGCCCCTCAATTCATTGCACTTCTGATTTCCTCAGATGTTATCCTGTGTGCATGTTTCTCCTTTAGAATGCTGGTTTCCTTTATCTACTTGGTAATTGCCTTGGCAGTTTGCTCATCTTTGTGTGTTACAGTCCATTCACCTACCTGAGGGTTCAGTAACATACCCACAGTGATCATGAGAGAGGGGCAGGTTATGGCATTGCACTGTTCTGCAGCCTTGCTTCACTAGCCTGTGAGGGTTTGGCCCAGCTCTTCTGGATGTCACTCCTCTGTTTATCATCCTGATGTGTCTCTCCAGTTCAGCTCTGTGTCCACTGGCACTGACTTGAAGCTTTTCCTGACTACTCCTACCTGTGACTTATTCTCTTCCTGCCCTACCTTGTATCCTCACAACTTTTATCTGCTTCCAGAAGAATGCTGATAATCTCTTCTTTTGTCCCCATGTATGATTGGTATTTTTTAATGTAAATGTTATTTCCACAGAGAAGTTCTCCTTAACTGCCCAATTTCAAGTATATATCTTTTAAAATTATGTGTCACATCTATTTAAATTACCTTAAATTTTAGCTTTTGTGCCAGGAGACTTGACTGAACAACTTTTTTGTATTAACATCTTTATTCACAGCAACAACAAAAACACAATTAACCAAATACTGCTCTTTGCCCAAAAAAAGGCCACAGCATTAATCCTTTGAACAGTATAAAATAGAATGTTTTAGCTTTCTATATTTCAACCCACACATTCTTAAAGAAAAGCTTGAAGAAATAAAAACAAAACTTTGATGCTGTGAAAACACCATCACAAAATGACCAGAAGTCAATAGTGTATTTGTCAGTAGCTTCTACAGTTGGATGAGGTATAGGTAATGACACGCATCACCTTGTGACATGTTAGCAGGAGGCCCTTTAACAAACTCAAATTCCCTTGCCTACATTTCAAAACCCTTAAACAGTTAAGAATTCACTCTTCTGGATAAAATGTTCGTGTTTATCTCTGGCATCTCCTAAAGTAAACTTTATAGTACTAGCTAGCCAGCTGAACAATATGTTTAAAAACATGTTTCGGGGCTGGCAAGATGGGTCAGTGGGTAGAGGTGTGTGCTACCAAGATTGACAAGCTGAGTTCAGTGTCTGGGAACCACACGGTAAATTCTGCCATTTGTCCTGTGACTTCCACACATGTCCTGTAGTTGATGTAGTGCACCTACACATACACAAACTCTAAAATAAAATTAATTTTAAAACATTTAAACAAGGCTGGGCATGGTGACACGTCCCTTTAATTCCAGCACTTGGGAATCAGAGGCAGGTGGATCCTTCTGAGTATGAGGCCTTAGATAGAAACCTGAGACCAGCCTGGTCTACATATTGAGTTCCAGGACAGTAAGACTACATAGAGAGACTTTGTCTCAAAAAACAAAGTATGTAAATAAAACAAAATTCAAAAATTCAGGCCTTAGTGATTGTCTTAGTTGGGGTTTCAATTGCTGTGAAGAGACACCATGACCAAGACAACTCTTATAAAGGAAAACATTTAGTTGGGTGATTTATGGTTTCAGAGGTTTAGTTCATTATCGTGGCTGCTGGGAGTATGACGGCATGCAGTCAGACATCGTACTGGAGAAGGAGCTGAGAGTGGAGAAAGAGCTACATCTTGATCCCAGTCAACAGGAAATAAGCTGAGTCACTGAGCATGGCTTGAGCATATATATAAGACCTCAAAGCCTGCCTCCACAGTGACACACTTCCTCCAACAAGGTCACACCTCCTAATAGTGTCATTCCCTGTGAGCTTATAGGGGCAATTACATTCAAACTACCACAGTGGTTAAGAGCACTTGTTTTTATAGAGGACCTGAGTTTAATTCCCAGCACTTACATGGTGGCTTGCAACCAACCATCTGTAACTCTAGTCCCAGGGGATCCAAAGCCTTCTTCTGACCTCTGGGGGCACTGGGCACATATGTGGTACACTTATATACATATATATATGGGAAAACACTCATACACATAAAATAGTAAAATTAAGCATGTTTTAGGGGTAGAGATGTAGGTTAGTGCTAGTGCACCTGCCTATTCTGCATCATGTCTTGGATTTGGATCCCTACACGTACACACATACTAAATGTTTTTGTTTTAAGGAATAATCCTGTAATGAAATGTTAAGATGACAAAACAAAAGAATCTAATAGTTGTATTCACTGCTTAGGTCAATTCCCATGCTTGGGCCTCTCGGAGGGTCTTTATCACTAGGCACATTCATTCTTTCAGCCTCCATATAATTAGTGTTACCAATTTGCAACAGCATAGAAAATAATTTTCTGCGTAGAGATCAAATTTATTCACATGCTTTTCTTAGAAAATATTTTCATCCATATGGAAAAAGAGGGCATTTTATAGAACTCAGTCAAAACTCCTGTTCTATATTATATACAGACCATCCAGAAGTCTACTGTAGATGCATATGCTTCTACCAGCAAGTGGAATTAACCTTACAGAATTAACATCTTATCTTTGTAATTATTACAGTAATTCTTTTAATTTTGTCATCTTTTCTTATTTAGGCAAAGATGCAATTTACACTATTCCAGTAAAAAACATTCTTGCTGTGGAAAAACTAGAAGAAAGTTCTTTCAACAAGAAAAATGTAAGTTGTATAAATATTGAAAGCATTTTAAATTGTTGTGTGTAAGTTATTTTAATATTTGCCATTCGGATCTCTTAAGTAATGTCCCAACTTATGTCTACTATTGCCACTCAGGCAGGACCCTCCAGTCACCAGGATGGCATCCCTGATCCCCACTATCTCCCCACTGCTTGTCTTTCCTCACACTCCTCCTACATCTAAAATTACCTGTCTTCGTTCTTACTCAGACAGTGGCCTTTCCTTTGGATATGTGTGACACCACAGTTTATATTGTTCTGCTGCTTAGTACCATCAACTAAGACTCTCAGGATCTCTACTGCTGTGAAAAGACACCATGACCACAGCAACTCTTATAAAGGAAAGCATTTAATTGGGTGGCTTGCAGTTCAGAGATTGAGTCCATTATCATCATGGTTGGACATGGCAGCATGCAAGCACCCATGCTGGAGAAGTAGCTGAGTGTCCTACATCTTGCAGGCAACAGGAAGTAGTCTCTTACTGGGTGTAGCTTGAGCATAGAACACCTCAAAGCCTACCTCCACAGTGAAACATTTCCTCCAACAAGGCCACCTCTTTTTTTATTTATTTTTTGTTTTTCAAGACAGGGTTTCTCTGTGTAGCTTTGGAGCCTTTCCTGGAACTCACTCTGTAGCCCAGCCTGGCCTCAAACTCACAGAGATCCACCTGCCTTTGCCTCCCGAGTGCTGGGATTAGAGGCGTGCGCCACACTTCTTAATAGTGCCATTCCCTTTGGGGGCCATTTTCCCTCAGACCACCACAGGCACTGGCTTGCTTAGAGAGTAACAACTCTAGAGATACATTAGCAGCCATTACTTAGCCAGGCAGCCAGGTCTCTTTCTGAGTACTTACTCTGTGTACTGTGTGTTGATTTTAAGACTTGTTTAACTTTCTGTCTTTATTACCAATAAAGATGTTCCAAGTGATCCATACAGAGAAAACACTCTACGTCCAAGCAAATAACTGTGTGGAGGCTAACGAGTGGATAGATGTGCTGTGCAGGGTGAGCAGATGCAACCACAACAGACTCAGTTCTTTCCATCCTTCAGCATATCTCAATGGGAACTGGCTCTGCTGCCAGGAGACAAGTGAAACTACACCAGGCTGCAAGCCATGTACCGCGTAAGTTCCATTCTGATGAAAGAATGGTGACTCAGAATGTCTGTCCATACAGTGGGGATGGGAATGAAAACAAGCTAAGTAAAAGTAGCTACACAGAAAGGCCACGTGTCGTTTGAAAATATTTCTGTAAAAGGTGTCTGGAAGGGCTGGGGTTGTTGCCTAGTGGTAGAGTGTTTATATGATACATATAAGAACTTTGGTTGGATCCTAGTACCACAAAAAATAAAATATATAGAATAAGTAAATTCATAGACACATAATGCAAATTAGTGGTGGCCAGGGACTGGAAGGATGGGAGAATGGAGACTGATAATGAGTACAAAGTTTCTTTTGTGGCTGATGAAAATACTCTGAAATTAATAATGGTTATACAGTCTGGGGGTGGGAGTTTAGATTGTAGCACAGGTCTAGAAGGCCAGATTAAAGGTTGATGGTAGAGCATTTGCCAACTATGAGCAATGTTCCACTGCATCATCAACACCATTGAAAGAAGAAAAATAAGCATCTCAAGCCTGAGCAAGATGCAAAGAGGGGCTAGAGAGATGGCTCAGCAGTGAAGGGCACTTACTGTTCTTCAGAGGATCCAAGTTTGGTTCCCATCACCTACATTAAGCAGCTCTTAACTTACCTGCATCTCCAACTCCAAGGTATCCAATGCCTGCAGCTTCCTCAGGCACCTGTACTCACATGCACACCCCCAAACATACAATTAAAAATAATAAAAATAAAATCTAAAACTGTATCCAACAAGTCCACTAAACATTCTGTTTTAGATATTATGGAGTAGCCATTGTTGCCCTGTAGATTTGATTACTAATGCATTGTTTCTGTGAAGAACCATAGATTATAAAAATGATTTTATTGGGACTGGGGAGTGGTTAAGAATGCTTGCTTCTCTTGTAGAGGGACCCCAGTTCAGTTCCAGAACCTATGTAACTCCAGCTCCAGGAAATCTGATGCCCTCTTCTAGCCTCTGTAGATACCCACACACGTGCACAGATACACACATACACATTTTAAAAAATACTTTAAAAAAGTATTCTACTTCAAAATTCTCTTCAAGACTTGAATCCGTAACAACCAAATCTTGTGATGGTGTTTGATTATCTCAGAAACTAATTTCTGAGGTCCTTTTTCCAAAATTCTAAATCTAGTTTAGTCTTAATTCATCAAAAATCTTTCTCATGTTAACCAAGAAAACTTTCCAATGTCTTTAATTTTCTTTTTATCATAGAGGTATTCCTGCAGACATCCAGATAGATATTGATGAAGACAGAGAAACAGAAAGAATTTATTCCCTTTTTACCCTCAGTTTACTTAAGCTGCAGAAAATGGAAGGTAAACACACACTCTACTTTTATAAAACCATGATCTTCATTACTAATTTCTGAGTTATTTCTTTGATCTTTTTTTTAATTGAAAATATTTATAGATTTACTGAGTTACTGATAATGAAGTTCACGAACCATCAAAGGGAGCATTTATCTTGGCTATTCATGAAAAAAAATTACCATTGTCATGTAAATGTGATGGTTCTATTTAGTAAAATTGTTACTGTATAGTCAAAGAAAATCTCTCCCTTAAAAACTTCAAAAAATGTTTTAATTATATGACAGATTACATTTGTAGAATTTAGTTTTCTGATCATCTTTCACTGCTCTTTACAGAGGCTTGTGGAACTATAGCAGTCTATCAGGGGCCTCAGAAAGAGCCTGATTATTGTAACTTCACAATTGAGGATTCTGTTACGACCTTTAAGACAATTCAGCAAATAAAAAGCATCATAGAGAAGCTAGATGAGCCTCACGAGAAATACAGAAAGAAAAGATCAAGTAGTGCAAAATACGGAAGCAAGTGAGTACCCTCAGCAGGCTGCCGCTGCCGGTCTGTGAGGACCCAGCCTTCTCCTGTGCGTGCTCCCCATCCCTCCTTTGCTTGTTCAGTTCAGCTGTCATTGCAGGATGCTGGTGCTGTACACTATCGCTGCTTTGAATGTCATGGTTGGTTGTAATTCATTCCTTAAAGATGAGTAGCTTTTTTCTTTTTGTTTGTATTGTCTCTCCGTTTCTCACAACACCGTATGTTTATAATGAATAGCAAAACAAGCAAGCTGTGGCAGTGCATGAAAGCACGTGGTAGTTGATTCCCAGTGCTTCGACTGCATCTGAGATAGAGAAGATGAGATGGGTCCAGACAGCAACAGCCGACATGCACTGGGGGCTGCGTCCTCTCAGAATGCCGCACTCGGCACTGGACACACTGTCAGTCAGATGACTCTCAGCAGCGAGTAACAAACTCCTGAGGGACGTTCTTAGTCTCACCAGGGAAGACCCAGCTGTACAGACAGTTGATGCAGGAGCTGGGCATTGTCATTGGGAACTGTATAGCACTAAGGTCATCTAAATCTTGAAGGTAGTTCCGAGCCCCCCTTTCTTTTCTAAGATACTGTCCACAGGCAGAAAAAGAAAAGACTATTCCTTCCCTACTGAGAGAAAAGAAGCTTGTCACCGCCAGCCTTCCCTGTCTCACAGGTCTCCACTGTCACCAGGGTTCTGCCAGTAACACCTTGGGTAGGAAGGTTGGCTTCACAGACCAGCAAATCATAGTGTTTTCCACAGTGCATGTCCCTCTGTCATTGAGCTCATGTCGGCCTAGGATGGTCTCCTTCCCACTTTATACGTAGAAACCTTGAAGTACAAGGAAGATGAATGTCTTGCCCAAGATCCCACACCGTTAGTGGGAGGACTTGGAATTCTTGTTGCACTATTTTAAATAATCTTTGAAAATTATGACAGTGTTTTTGTATTTCTGAATAAGAAAAATCAGTTTTATTGGTATAAATACATTCTTCCTGAACAGAAAGCTTAGTACATTACAAAGCTTGTGTTGTAAACATCCTAATTCTGTATTTTCTTCATTAGTGTAATTGAATCTCTTCCAACAAGGGTTAATCTAATTTTCCTGGAGCCCTTGGAAGTTCCTAGCCAAGGCGTGACCATCCTTAAATAGTACCTCACTGCCAGGCATGGTGGCCCAGCCTTTAATCTCAGCACACGGGAGGCAGAGGCAGCCCAGTCTTCAGATGGAGTTCCAGGATATCTAGGCTGTTACACAGAGAAGCCTTGTCTTGAAACACACACACACACACACACACACACACACACACACACACACACACACACACACACACATACATATCCATATATGTGTATTGCCTCATCCTCTGTGCATACTATACCCTGACCAGCTTTATTTTTCTCTATTAAAAAGCACCAGCTCAGCTCCTGGTAGTACTCTTGCTCACTGCCCACCCTACTGTCCCTGGCAGTGTACTTCACACATCTTTTTTCTTTCTTTAATTGGGGGAGGGGGGACTTGGGCTAAGAAATAGCTTGATGCTAGTGTGGTTGACTAGCATATAGCACTGGGGGGTGGGGAGCAACAACGAACAGCCAAACCCTCTTGTACTAAATATTTGCCTGTTTTCTTTTCCTACGCCATCAGGTGAGTTCCATGAATTATGTGTCTGTTTTGTTAAGTACTGTACCCTTAGCTTCTAGAATAGTGCCTGAAATGTGGTAAATGATCAGTAATACTTACTGCATTAATAAAACAAGACTCAGTATGTGAAGGTGCAAGGAAAATTAGAAGTGCTTCTTGGGTTCTGTATATGTCTTTAATTTGTATATTTCTTTTAAAAAGTTTTTCTTTTACTGTTTTATAGGGAAAATCCAATTGTTGGGAAAATATCATAGTTCGACCAGCTAATGGAAAACTGGAAAATACTCTTTTTCATGGAGTTTTTAATTCACCCAATTGTGTTCATAGTATGTAAGAGCAGACATTTGCTTTGATGATACCTGCTTTCACATTGTATTTAATATTTAATGGTTGAAATTAACTGTTTGGGAATTCTGATATCCATGAGTTTATTACTAGAGAATTTGAAACCCAGGGCTTCCTTCAAATTCATGCATCCAAATCCATATCATTGCAACTTCTTTTTGATAGAATCTTTCTAAGGAAGGTTCCTAAGAAGCTTTGTAATAAAGGGAGCACTTCAGAGTAAGAAAGCGTCTCTGCTTGTAGCACCCTGTTGTGTGGACTCATTTTCACTACCATTAGTGCCTGCTCTGTACTGCCAACACTGCATTTTACTAGAAAATCCCAGTCCATTGTCAATTCAGAATTTTTCATTGAGTTCATCTGGACCTTCCATCTCCAAAAAGAAAAAGAAGAAAAAACAAAACCTTTTTTTCCTGTGTTGTGTTAGATGTTACAGGTTATAGAGACAGAGATGAAGACCTCATAACTACCTTGAAAGTTGGTGGATGTTTTGCCTTGTCACAGGTGTAAGAGTACGCAGATAGATATCAGGGAATATGTGCTCCTGTGTGCACCATGTTTACATTTGGAATGAGTGATGGCACATGAATAAAATGAGACCACTAAAATGTTTTTCATTGTTTTAAATATCAGGTACTTGTTTTCTTAATTTGAGAATCAGTTTAGAATTACTCCTGAATGCATCTCTTCCCAACCAGAAGAGAATAGTGAAGGTGGTGAGAAAGTCCCTGGACCTTGCCTGCTGTTTCATGTCATAGGAAGGGTGTGTGAGGATGCCCTCCATGTAGTGTTAGGTCCTGCTCTGACTCGAGAACAGTCACTTGGCGCACTTTAATAATCTGGCACATTCCAGATTGTAGTTTAGATACTCCATGGTATCTATCTTTTATGATCAGTTGAATGATCAGTGTTTAAGCCTAGAACAGTGCTTTCCTGAAAATGTTTGTATTTTATTGCTGTTTCCTCATTGCCTGCTAGCCGAATGGAATTAGGGTCAGCAACTGCTGAAATCCTGTTTTTCCTTGCTCTGCGTGGGTCCTAAAAACCCTAACTGTAAATAAGCAATTGAAGCAAGTGCCACGCTGGAGAGCAGCGATGCACTTGGCTTCGTCAGTATTAAACCATGGTACTTACTTGTCTTTTTTAATTCAGAACATTTTCTAAGTGTGGTACTTTGAACCTTGGGGTATTTACACATGTTCCTGTTGAAAACTGTGACTTATTGGTGTAAGTTTAACTAGCTGTGATTTTCTATTTCGTTGAGCTTAAGCTGTATTTCAGAATATATTTGCCAATTATGTTGTTGCTAGATATTTGTTTTTACATTGTTATTAGGTAATTTTTAAAGATTTTTTAACAGAGTTGTCCCATAAAAAAATCATGACTGAAAAAATGTATTTTTCTAATTGACTTTTGTTATTTTTACTCTTTGCTCTTTTGGGGGGCCTGCCACCCAGCTCCCTCATTAATCACATGGATACTTATTATTACTTATGAATGCCCGACCTTAGCTTGGCTTATTTCTAGCCAGCTTTTCTTATATTATCCCGTCTTATATTTTCTTATATTATCCCCTCTGGGCTTTTTCCTTTTCTTTCTTCTGTAATCTTATTTCACTCTTACTCCGTGGCTGGCTGGGTAGCTTCTTTTCTCGCTCCTTGATCTCTCTTGCTTCCTGATCCCTCTTTACTCCTATTTATTCTCTCTGCCTGCCAGCCCCTCCTCTCCTTTCTCCTGCCTAGCTTTTGGCTATTCAGCTCTTCATTAGACCAGTCAGGTGTTTTAGACAGGCAAAGTAACACAGCTTCACAGAGTTAACAAATGCACCATAAAAGAAGGCAACACATCCTTGCATCTCATTAAACATGTTCCACAGCATAAACAAATGTAACACATCTTAAAATAATAATCTACAACAGATTTTTAAGAGTTAGCACAGGCCTGAATTGTGCTTGATTGTGACTCCTACCCCATGATAAAGTTTAGAAGAGTCTGACAGACTTAGAGATCCCATTAACTACACTGTGTTGTAGATGTTAAAAAATTAGCCATTTAATACATTTCTCATGAACTTCATATTAAAATTCCTACTTAAATTCTCCAAAATGTACCTGAAAAAGATGTGAGTGGTCCGGATAAAAGAGGTCAAGACTTTTTAGTGATTTTTCTCCCCCCCGAAAGGAACTATTTCCTAATAATTTCTTGTTGTTTTGAGACAAAGTCTCACTATGTATCCCTGGCTGGCCTAGAACTCACAGAGATCCACCTGACTCTGCCTCCACCTCCTATGTCCTGGAATTAAAGGCACATGCCACACCCCTAACATTTCTAATATCAAACTCCAATTATAAATATTTTTAAAGATCATATTATCAAAAAGGCCAAATCTATGCACATATATAACTCTGTTTGAGAGCTCAGTCTTTTAGTTCTGTTATTGACATGACCCTTTAAACAGCCAAATTGACTGGAATTAATTGGACAGCTTAGCACAGTGTAAAAAGAGAAATATACAACTAATTTTCCTTAGGTTTAAGTCTTTTCCAGTCAGAATCATGTCCACAGGACCTTACGACAATCAAGGCCCTTCTAGGGGCCTTCTCCTTTGCTGGGCTCTTGAGTACTTTGAGTCTTAACTCCATGATCTTCTGTCTCTGCCTTTTACAAAGAGCATTTGGAAAAAAAATACATGGCAGCTCGCCTCTCCCTAAAACCTGGAGACCGCAGAAAGGACAGAAGATGATAGGGAGAGACTTACCAGAGATGCTCACTAGCTCTGAGCTTCATGGAGCTGTGTCCATCCAATACTCAGAGTGTGGGATATGTTGTATATTTTTTTAGCTTTGTTTTAAATCGTCATCTGGTAAGACAGTGGGCAATAGCAAAGGTTTTTACTCCCAGGAATATAACTTATCAACTCAAACTATTTTGTTTACCAAAGAAACATGTTTTTAATTCACGGGTAATAGTGAAGAGTCAAAACTGGGCTCTTATTTTACCAACAGAAAGCATCACATGACTGATGGTTGTGGCTTTTGTTTGTGTTTCCAAGGCCTGATTTCAGTCTTTTACTGGAAGAGCTCATTCAAGCCATGTTTTAAAAACAGATTTCTTTTAAGTGAACGCACCTTCTAATTTGCTTTAAGTACTGTTGAATAGCCTGTAAAGACAGACTCAGCAGAGCTTTCTAGTCCTCACATATGTGACAAAAACAAAACTCATTCTAGAGTTAAATTACTGATCTTGATTGATGTTATCTGCTTCCATTTTTAACCCAGGAATTAATATGTTGTTAGTAAATATGGGTTTTTACAGTGTCTAGTTTGAAAATGTAAGTTATCAAAACATAATATAGTGAATTTGTGTAACCATGTTGTATTGTTGAGAATGTATTTTTATTTAAATTTTATTTTCTTATGAAGAGTATTATAAAAATTAAAACCTTTTGTAACTTGTTTGAAAATAACTCAAATAAAGTACAAGAAGCCTGTCTGTTCTTTGTGAGACCTTACTTATACTTAAAATGTCTGCTCCTTGCTTGTCTGTGGGCGATGTACTAACGGAAGACTCCAGCAACAGCGGCTGGGAAGCCCTGGGCTTCGCTTGCCCTTGACCAGGCCACATTCTCACTTGTCACTGTCTTCACCAGACTTCTCTCTGTGCCCTGCGGTGTTCATCATCAGTGTAGCTCCCATCACTGTGAAGGGACAAAGGGAAGGATAGACTCCACTCTGTCTAGGCCAGCAACTCAGAACTGAGCCTGTTGACTTGTTAAAGAAGGCCTTTCTGCTCTTAGAGAGACAGCAGTAAAGTCTCTGACGGGTCACACCCTGTGGGTCTGTGTATCCTCAGCACCTCGTCCGTGTGGATGTCAGCATTTGACATGTTGTGCTGTGTTGACAACTTATCGCAAGAATACATACTGCAGCACCAAAGACTATGCTAGAGATGACTTACACCCCCAAAGGAGAAGCAGATCTTAAGAAGATCTTTTCCTTGTGTCTCAGAGTCCCTGAATACCCCTAAATAAGCACAACAGCCCCTGTGACTCCATGGGAGTTTAGGGTTAAAAAAGAAGACTGGGGGGTGGGGGAGAGGTGTCTGAGTCTCTCATGTTAGCCATGTGTGTAATAAATACCAGAGTTTTGTTATTTAGTTTTTTCAAGACAGGGTTTCTCTGTGTAACAGCACTGGCTATCCTGGAACTCACTCTATAGACCAGGCTGGCCTCCAACTCAGAGATCTGCCTGCCTCTGCCTCCCAAGGGATTAAAGGCGTGTGCCATCTCAGCCTGGCCCCAGTATTCTTTCTAGTGGTTTATTCTTGGGACAGGGATTGGTTGATTGGTTGATGTCAGTTTTCTTAATTCATATGTAGCCATGGTTGGTTGAACTCCTGATCCACTCCTGCCCTCCCAATGCTGGCATTAAAAATATGCACCACTAGGTCTTCTTCCTGATTAAACATGCTGTTCTTTATTTATTTGTTTGTTTGTTTAAGATTTATTTATTATGTACACAGTAGAGGGTGCCAGATCTCATTACACATGGTTGTGAGCCACCATGTGGGTGCTGGGAATTGAACTCAAGACCTCTGGAAGAATAGTCGGTGCTCTTAACCTCTAAGCCATCTCTTCAGCCCCACTCTGTTCTTTAAAGGAGGAGAGCCATACTTTGGATTTCTCTTGCCAATGTACATGACTCCAGAATAAAAAAATGCCTAAAGCTAAGTAGAGTCCCTTTCTACTCCACATAAGTGCCAGTGCTACACTACCCGCAACCTCTTACCACAATGAATGAATGATTGGATATTCTTAAAGAAACTGTCAAGTATCCTTTGATCCTAATTCTCCATCTGCATCTTCACTTGAAGTTTGATCCTTAGTGGCTGTTAGGTCCAGGGTTTCAGCAGCAAATGTAAGTGAGGGTGCAGTGAAACCACTGAACTTGACCACTCCATGGGTGGAAAGAAAGGTTTATTGAGAATCAAACTGCCAAGGCTATGTGGGAGGTGGGGGGTGGGCAGAAAGAAGAGCAAAATGACTGAAAAGTAAGAGATTTTTATATGACAATCAACAGGGTTGGGGGTCTTTGAGCTGATACAGACTGTTCATGTTGACAGGGAACTAGATGCCCTTTCCCGAGGTAGTTGACCTTTAGAGATGAGATTAAGGAGGTTCCTGGATAATAGACACCCACCTTGAGGCCTCTGTTTACCCAATAACAATCCTCATTTACTCAGCTAAAGTCCTATTTAGGACATTGTCACCTGCACTGCCATTTGGGGTGGTGGTAGGGACAGCTTTGAGCCTAACACTAAAAAGCTCATGCTTTAGTGTGTCATTGCGTCATATGACTTCTTTGGGGACAGCATCTGGCATGCATTGTGAGGTCAGTATGTCATACTGACATTTGAGAAGGTGAAACTTGTTTAAACCTCTATTATGTTTTGTGCCTTCTGTTTAAGAATGTTGTTTCATACTATTTGGATCTTTCTGCTTTTTTCTGATTTTTTTTTTTTGAGGTGGAGTTCAGTCTTAGATGTGTAAATTTTACACAACAAGAGGAGTTCTTTGGAGCAGAAACAACATTGCCTTCCAAATCTAATCCTCTTCTCAACTCTATCCTGAACCACACTGCCTGCAAAGTTAGGGAGCGCTAGTTCGAGATGGATTCTCAAATGCATTATGGGGTCCACCGCTGAAGAGAGGCAGACCAGAAGCTGCCAGTGGAAATGGAACTGAGAGAAGAAAGAGGTGTGAATTGAAATGGCGTAGTCAACATTATAATTTTATAGTTAGAGATGAAAATAACTGACAAACTAATGTGAAAACGCACACAAAAAAACTGCAAATAGCCAGGCTTGGTGGCACATGCCTATAGTCCCAACATTTAGGTTTAGGGTCATCTTCAGCTGCTTAGTTCAAGGCTAGCTGGAGCTACATTTAGTCGTGTGTGTGTGTGTGTGTGTGTGTGTGTGTGTGTGTGTGTGTGTGTGTAAATACACACACACATACACATACATATATATATATATATATATATATATATATATATATATATATATATATATATATATACACACACACATGTATGTATGACCGCACCATGATTGAATTGGTCTCATTCCAAAACTCAGCATGTGCAAACCAGCCAGTGTAATATAGCACAGAAGAAACAGCCAGTGCAGAAGAGCCTTTAACAAATTCCACGTGTTGATAAGTTTTTAAACCAAGTAAAGAAGGAACATAAAGGCCGTATGCAACAGATTGATAGCTAACCATGTACTAAATGGGGAAAAACTGAGTGAGGTAAGTGTGTCCATTCTCATTACTCTTGCTTCAAAATGATGCTTGAAACCTCGGCCAGAGCAATAAGAAAAGGAATATAAATAAGAAAATGATAAAATTTAAGAAGCCCTTCATAATCATGGGTCAGAGTTCTGTTATAGAAATGAACATATTACTAAGGTAATTCACATACTCAGGACAATCCCTATTAAAATTCCAGGGGGAGCCTTCCCAGGAATGGGGGGGGGGCGGGGAATGATCCCAAATGTAAACAAGTTCCCAAATAGCCAAAGCCATTTGAAGCAAAGAGAAGCAATGCTGCAGATATAATGCTCCATTCACATTCTACAACTGTGCCATAGTAACCAAACCAGACTGGAGCCTGGCACAGGACACAAATGTAGACCAAAGGAATAAAGGGCTCAAAAATAAACTCATGAAATTATAGCAGTATGGTTCTTTCTTTAAGGAATATCTTTTTTTTTTTTTTTTAAGATTTAGTTATTATATATTCAGTGTTTTGCCTGCATGTATGACTGCCGGCCAGAAGAGGGCACCAGATCTCATTACAGATGGTTGTGAGCCACCATGTGGTTGCTGGGAATTGAACTCGGGACCTCTGGAAGAACAGCCAGTGCTCTTAACCTCTGAGCCATCTCTCCAGCCCCAGTGATATGATTCTTGACAAAGATGCCAAAAACCTTAAGGCCTGTTTGGTACTGGGAAAACTGAAAAGCCTGCAGCAGAAGCCTGAGCGTAAGGCTTCACAGAACTGCAAGGAAGTTAGTGCCGTTGTCCTCAGTGGGAGATGCTCCCAGCCCCACTGTCCATACCCCATGGGAGACACCTAAAGGAGCACAGAGCAGAAATGAAGAAGCCAGATACATGACTGGAAGGCAGAGTGTGGGCCAGCTCCTGCAGGGGGTCTGACCTACAGCCCAGCTCAAAGCCACCACCTGACACTAGACACCCCAGGAATGTTCTCCTGAGGTATGAGTGGGCCCAGGAGGAAGTATGGAGGACAGCTACGTAGGCTTCAGATACACTGAGTGGCAGCTCTAGGCCTAGATCACTGAGGTGAGCCCTGTGTGTGCCCTGAGAGTGCCACACTGCTTCCAGAACTACGCCATAATGGGGAGGCATCACCCCGGGCCTTAGGCTGCCAGGTGGGAAGCTGCACTTTCCTTCACTACGCTCAGCTCCCTTCTTAATGTGTGTGCTGAACAGGTGCACTTGTCCCCAGACCCTCAGCCAGAATGTACTTGTTACCCACACTGCATTCGCTAACAGAGCCTTCCCCCAAGCTCCGGGGATCCACCAGCCTGTGGACACCCTCCCAGGCCACCTCCTCTCTCAAGCTCAGTCTTAGGCACCAGGCTTAAACACTAAAAGTTTAGCAAGTTCAGTCAGCCACAGAATCTACATAAACACACATCTGGGTCTCTCCTAAGAAGTGTGGGACCAGGCAGATGATCTTCTGAGTATGGCCTTGTGCCCAACACCTAGGAACTAGCCAAGATGGGTTGTTTGTTTGTTTGTTTATTGTCTATTTATTGATTTATTGAGACAGGGTCTTACTAAATAGGCTTGGCTGGCCTGGAACTCATCATGTAGACTAGGCTGGTCTCAAATTCACAGATATCCTCCTGCCTCCGCCTCTGCCTCCTGAGTACTGGGATCAAAAGCATGCACGACCACACTTGTCCTAGAGTGGCCTTATTAAACTGCAAACAAGTCCCTTCTCCGACCTTTGCAAGCCAGTTTCCCAGCCATGGCTTAAAATTTTGGAAGCTTTGGAAAGAGATACATTAGGCTAGTTGTTCTCAAAGTAAGGCCCCAGAAGTACCTGAGCACTTCCTAGAGGAGCAGCCACTCAAGCCAACCAGGCACCCTGGGTCAACAGAGGACCCAGCAAGGGCCTCTGTAATGTGCCCTCTAGGGGTTCAGGGGCTGCATGTGCCATGCTAAGCTGGTCTGGAAAGGTGGCCATGGGTGGCAGACCTTGGGCAACCAGCCCCTACTTTGATACCCACTGAGGAGGGAAGCCAGCCTCGTCAGCCTTGTCTCACTGGGGGAGGCAATTCCTGGAAGCCCAGGTTCTTGACTTTGGAGGTGTCAACACCTGGAGACAAGGCTGAAGCTGCTGCATCCATGTGGCGAGGAGCCATCCAAGATAAGAAATTAAAGTTCCCCAAATATTATTGTTGAGCGTACTCAGGACAGCTCTAGTGTGGTGCCTTTTACACAAATATTGTGAATCACAGTAAGCATGTTTATCTTCTTTTACCTTCAGCAAATAAGGAAACATCTGTGGGGCTGCTGATATTTATTTATTTTTGAAGGAGCTTCGTAATGGTGGAAATATTCCGTGCAAGATTATAGAACCCTGGGGCTAAAGCCCTGCCCCTGAGGAGGAGTGAGGCGTGAACTGGTAAATAATGTAGACATTCCCGTCTAATTAAGACCTCAATGCATAAATCCTTACGTTTTTAAGTGTCAAGACTCCAGCCATCTTGTGTCTCAATAAAATGCAAGGTCAGCTAGTGGGAAAGGAAGCCAGTCTGTTGAGGGTGTTTGGCCCAACAGCCTTTTCTGTCCCTCACTTTCTCCATCCTATCTCTGCTACAAGGAGGAGCTGAGAGAAGCCACACACTGGTGGCTGTGGACTCAGACTTCCAGTCTTTTCTCTAGCAGCCTTTCAGCGTGGATTCTTCACTGCAGTACTGAACAACAGCTGCCAGAAACTTCTCACCTAAAAATTTTATTGCCCTCCATGATACTCACTTAATGCAAGTGAGAGGGGGTCCTAGGGCTGTGAAGACATCGCAGAAAGTGGGACAGTTCAGGGGGGAGCATAGTGAGGCCTGCGGATATGGCTCAGTGCTTGCCCAGCACGTGCAAAGTCCTAGGTTCAAATCCCCATCTCTGCAGAAAAAGAAGAGCAAGGGCATGATCAGTGAGAAGTTGACCCCAAAGTAGGTAGTGTCCCCCACCTACATTCTTGATTTTCTTTTATGTTTGCTTGTTTTGAGACAGGGTCTCTTTCTCTATGTGGTACCAGCTGGCCTAGAACTCATGATCCTCCCTAGCACTAGGATTACAGGCTTGCACCACCTCCCAATCTCCTGGATTCTTTCTGGAGAAAGGGGCTGGAATGAGGGCTTTTAGAAGGACGAACATCTTCAAGATTGGACTGGGAGAAGCGTACCTGCACACAGACACTTGAAAGCTAAAGTTCAGTTTTATTGCCAACAGCTGGAACGTGAGTGGGGACAGAGTTTGCCTCCGAGCTGCCCAGCTCCCCTAGAATGCTCTGACCTTCTGGGGGTCCCAGTCTGAAGTGGCTCCCAGCTGCCTCGCTTCACTGTCTCAGGTGTTCCAGTATTACCTCCTTCACTGCTCCGGATGTGGGGCTCTAACGAGCCAAGCCTGCATCCAGAGCACGGGTGCAATGCCTCCTTCATCGCCCTCCATCCCCAGGGGGCTCCAGCAGCACCCCATAAATGCACCAACCTCAAATTTCGGTTTTCACCCAGCCACCAGTCATTTCTACATTCTGACTGCATTCCCTTAAAAAATATTCCCTTAAAAAATTATTACGTACTGGGGATTGAATCCGGGGCTTTGTGGATGAAAGGCAAGTGCTCGACCACTGGGCTATATCGCCAGCCATACATTCTTTTTAAAATGAAAAGTTGGCCAGACAATGGTGGCACAAACCCTGAAGCCCTTAATCCCAGCATTCAGGAGGCAGAGGCAGGTGGATCTCTGTGAGTTTGAGGCCAGCCTGGTCTACAGAGAAAGTTCCAGGATAGCCAGAGCTACCCAGAGAAACCCTGGGGGGCGGCAAGGGGGAGAAGAAGAAAGATTTGAATGATAGTAAAAGGCTTTGGTGTTACTCTTGGGGGGGGGTGAAACAGCCTAAATCTAGTACTGGGGTACTACTCAGAAACAGGAAAGAATGGGCAGGGGTCTAGGCAACAGCATAGGTGCCCCCCAAAGCCCTGTTCTGTGCAAGTAACTGGGCAGAGTCCTGGTGAGTGGTTTCTGCTGTGTATGCTAAAGTGCTGAGCAGTGGTGGTGGGGAGCCCTGGACAGAGGGCATCTTAAAGTAGCACAAGAAACTTCAGAGGTAGTGGACACGCTCCTAGGCTTATTGTAACTGTTTGGATAGGGTTCCAGACATGCTACTCCCAAATACAGCATGTTGGCAGATGAAGTATTTCAGGTGGAAGGGAGTTAAGAAAATGGCAGACACAGGAAGGTCATCCTCACAGACTGCCTTCCCCCTTGAAGCAGGCAATGAGGCCCTCAAGTGGGAGGCCTGTCCCTAGACCTCAGGACAGGAGGTCACAGAGGAGGATCTGAGGGCTGGAGACATGGCTCCACGGTTAAAAATGTTTGGTTCTCTGGCCGGGTGGTGGTCACGCATGCCTTTAATCCCAGCACTCAGGAGGCAGAGGCAGGTGGATCTCAGTGAGTTCGAGTCCAGCCTGGCCTACAGAACGAGTTCCAAGACAGCCAAAGAAACCCTGTCTCAAAACAAAACAAAAAGAAAGAGAAAAGAAAAACAAACAAAATAAAAAGCAAACAAACAAACAAAAAAAGCATCCTTCTCTGCCAGAGGCCAAGTTCAGTACCAAAAACCCATGTGGTACACTTATAGCCACCTGTAACCTCAGCTCAGTGTATCTGACCTGACCTCCTCTGGCCTTTGTGGGCACACACACACACACACACACACACACACACACACGCATGCACATTTTTTTTTTTTTAATGAAAAGAACATGAGTGAACAGGCCAGGCTGCGTATACCGCTTATTATCAGTGGGTCAGAATTTAGTACATCGGTCAGCCAGTGTGCACTCTTCAAGGGTGTGTTTAACTCATTCTTTGGGTTGTCTTTGCCTTACAGAACCTCTCATATTGTTTTCACAGTTTGTATTAAGTACATGTGTGATTTGTCCCTTTAACCTTTTGTTTCAGGGTCTTGGCCTGTAAAATTCAGGACAGATGAAAATATTTTTCTTTTTCTTATTCTTTTTTTTCTATTCTTTTTGGGATCTTTTTTGTTGTTGTTTTGAGACAAGGTTTTGCTGTGCAACTCAGATTAGCCTCAAACTCATTGTATAGTCCCAGGCTGGCCTCAAACTCACAGCAATCCTCCTGCCTCAGCTTCCCGAGGGCTAGGATTACAAATGCTCATTGCTGTGGAACAATCCTTTTCTACACAATGAATATGTATTACTGTCATTGGTTAATAAAAAGATGACAGGCCAGTAGCTGGGCAGGAAGTTAGACAGGAAAGCCAAACTGAGAATCATGGGAAGAAGGAGGGCAGAGTCAGGAGTCACCAGCCAGATGCAGAGGAAGCAAGATGAGAATGTTGTACTGAGAAAAGGTACCAAGCCATGTGGCTAAACATAAATAAGAATTAGGGGTTGATTTAAGTGTAAGAGCTAGTTAGAAATAAGCCTGAGCTACTGGCAGAGCATTTATAATTAATATAGGTCTCTGAGTGGTTATTCAGGAGCTGGCAGGTGGGAGAGACCCATCCATTCACTTCCAGTTCACCACTATCCCCAAGAAGAAAGATCTTTTTCCTCTCTTTTGGTTTAACTAATGGTTCAAATATCAATATTTGTCAGATTATACACTTAAATTTGCTTAATTTACCATATGTCAGTAGTGTGTGTGTGTGTGTGTGTGTGTGTGTGTGTGTGTGTGATCTGCATCTTTGAAAGAATGGTCACATTTCTGCTAGTATCCCTTTTCTTCCTAGATGATTTGGAATGAACTTTGGACCCATATAAAAGTTTGTGATGCACTATTATGGGACAGGGAAAGGGAGGGAAAGAAGGGAGAGGAGGGAGGGGAGGAGGGAGGGAGGGAGGGAAGGAATGAGTGTGTGTGTTCTGGGTGAAGTATGCACCTGTCTTTGAGGTTGAGGGGTGGAGAATGAAGGCCTCCTCTCCATGGTGTCAGTATTATTGAGTAATTAACAACTTGAACAGGTTTGCCAGGCTGAGTATTTTATAACTGGTGTCTTGTTTAACTCCTACATGACTTCTGAGCAGGATTATTGGGCCCATTTTATGGAGGGTAAAATAGTGTCAAGAAGAGAGTGTGGCAGGTGACCAGAATTTATAACAGAACAATAGAACTGTCCTCTAAGATATCAAACTGGGCCCACTTCTAGGTAGTGGATTTACAAGTGAATTCTGGTTATGCTTATTTAGTTCTGAAATCATCTATAATGGTGGCTGCTGTGGAATAATACTTTTGTACACTGTGAAGATGTGTTGCTGTGATAAAGAAGCTGACTGGCCAGTAGCTGAACAGGATAAAGTTAGGTGGAAGAGCCAAACTGAGAATGATAAAAAGGGCAGAGTCAGAGGAGTCTCCAGCCAGACACAGAGGGAGCAGGAGATCAACATGTCATGCTAATAAAGGCACCACCACGTGGCAGAGCATAAGAAGGAATATGGGTTAACTTAAAATGTAAGAGGTAGGTAGTAACAAGCCTGAGCTATCAACTGAACATTTATAAGTAATCTTAAGTCTCCATGTTGGTTATTTGGGAGCAGGTGGTCAGGACAGGAAAACTCCACCTACAGGCTGCACCTCTATGACTAACCAGAAATATCCTTGCCTTAAAATGATTATAACTACTATATGTGCCTTAAAATGATTATAACTACTATATGATAATATTTCAAAAACACCCTTCAGCTCTCACATTGGCCCACAAGGTAGAAGTGAGACCTGGCAGGACTCAAAGATGACAAAAGGGCTGAGAGAGCAGAGGCAGAGCGGAGTTCTCTGGCTCTCACAAGGAATCACTTCAGACCCACAGGCAGCCAAAAGCCTCCCAACCTTGATTTCTGAGGACACCTTCCCTTCTCAATGATGGATGCATGCCATGAGACTAGACTGGCTGAGGTCTTATTTATTTTTTTCCTCTTCAAACTATTTGAAGAATATTTTCCACAATCCCAATTCAAGATTGTCCACATCCAGATAGTTCTTTAAAGGCCCACGTGATGTACAGCTGACATTTTGTAGTACTTTGCTCTCTACAGTTGTTGAGTGAGCTTTTTATAGAAAACAATGCAGTTTGTCAAGGAGCCAAAAAACCACCAGTGAGCTGAAACTCCTTCCCAAAAAAAGTAGCAGAGAGCACAAGTTGGAGAAACGAGACCTAGACAATTTTCACTCCAAAAACCGTGACAGGGGCCGGAGGGGGTTTTGGGAGGGGAGTGGACCAAGGTGAAATTAACTCCCTTGTCCTTGGAAGGAAGGGAAGGGCAGAGCACCATCAGCACAGGCGCTCTCCCATCGAAAAACATGGATCCATGGCCAGGCGCCAGGCTGAGCTCCGGGAATCCAATTGATGAGAGAGAGGAGGGATTCTGCAGGTGAGGAACGTCGAGATCATGATGGGAAGACGTGCAGAGATGACCGACCACACTAGTGGAAGCCCATGAACTGTGGACTGGTGGCTGTGGAGCCCCCATGGGACTGGACTAAGCCCTCTGGATACGGAAGACAGTTGTTTGGCTCGAACTGTTTGGGGGACACCCAGGCAGGGGGATCGGGATCCATCCCTGGTGCATGGGCAGGCTTCTGGGAATCTGGTCCCTGTAGTGTGAAGCCTTGCACAGCCTTGGTGCAGTGGGCAGGGGCTTGGACCTGCTTGGGCTCAGTGTGCTAGGCTCTGATGACTCCCCATGGGAGACCTCGATTTGGGAGATGTGGGGATGCTGGGTGGCTTGGGAAAGAGGGCTGGGGGCAGGGGGTGTGAGGAGGGAGGAGGAGGGGTCTGTGGATGGTATGTGGAGTGAGTAGAAATTTTCTTAATAAATAAAAATAAAAATAAAGAAAAACATGGATGCTCGTGCTGTGTGTCCAAGTTTATTTCTGCTTTTTCATCTGCTATGAAGCAAATATTGTCTTCTCACCTCTTCCTCAGGTTCATTGCCTGACCACATGGGATTTGCGGCCCTCTGTGTGCTAGTGAGGACTGAGGCTGATTCAGTTTTCCATGACAGGGCTAGCCAACTACAGTGCACGGGCCAAACACGTTTGTGTGTGCCCAGTACTCTGGTGGGATTGTAGTTTTTCAGTTTTATTTATTTTTCTTTTGTGTGCATGGGTGTCTAGCCTGCATATATGAATGTATGCGGTATCTGTGGAGGCCAGAAGAGGGCGTCAGAACCCCTGGGATAGATGGTTGTGAGCCCACACATGGTCCCGTTTTACAGTTTTTATGGTAAAATACACAGAACACAACACATCACTTTGGCCACTTTTAAATGTACAATTCAGTGGTGTTAAGTACCCATTATTATTTACATAGTCAAACAACCGTCTTTGGAATGTTCTCAGCTTGCAAAACTGAAACTCAGGCTGCTGAAAAAGTTCAGGGGTAAATCTGCCGCACAGGCCTGATGACCTGAGCCTGACACCCAGACCCCACAAGGAATGTGGAGGAAGAAAACCAACTCCACAACAATGTCCTCTGGCCTCCACACGGAAGCCTTATGTGGTGGTTTGGATGAAAATGGCCCCCATAGGCTCATCTATTTGAATGCTTGGTCCCTAGTTGGTGGAACTGTTTGGGGAAAGATAAAAAGATGTGGCCTTCTTGGAGGAGGTATGTCCCAAGGGGTGGGCTTTGAGGTTTCCAAAGCCAATACTAGGCCCAGTCTCCCCACCCCCACCCCTTCTCTCCCTGTCTCCAGCCTTGCAGATAAGATATAAGCTCTCAGCTGCCGCTCCAGCACCATGCCTGCCTGCCTGCTGACACGATCCCCACCTTGACGGTCATGGACTCACCTTCTGAAACTGTAAGCAAGCCCCCAATGAAATGCTTTCTTTTACAGCTTCCTTGGTCATGATGTCTCTTCACTGCAATAGAAAAGTAATTAAGACCCTGTGCTACACACACAGTGGTGCACAAGCCATGGCATGCACGAGTATGCCCCCCTTCTCTCTCCCTCCCTCCCTCCCTCCCTCCCTCCCTCCCTCCCTCCCTCCCTCTCTCTCTCTCTCTCTCTCTCTCTCTCTCTCTCTCACGCTCGCGTGCGCACCTAATACATTTAACAACAACAACACTGAAACTCAAATCCTATTGAACAGTCCCTATCCTCTCCTTCCAGCCCTGGTAGCCACCAATCCGCCTTTTATCTATACGGATTTGACTACTCTCTATAAATTATGTTAGTGGAATCAGTCATTTGCTGAACCACTTTCTACAGTTAGTACAATAAACTTACTATTATTTTACTTATTTTTTTTGTGTGTGTGTAAACATGTGTGGTATATGAGCTTCAATGAGTATATGTGCAGCAGTGTATGGCCCTAAGCAAGTGTGAAGGTCAGAGGAGGGTGTCAGGTGTCCTGCCCTATCATCTCTGCCATATTCCTTTCTGACGGAGTCTCTCAGTGAACCTGGACAAGTCTGAATGATGCTTCTGTTGCCATCCTCCTACAGCACTGGACTGTCGTCATGCTGGGCTTTTTACGTGGGTGTTAGGGATTTGAACTTGGGTTCTCAGGTTGAGCCACCTCCTCAGACCCTGCAACTAGCTTTTTGTAGAATGGGGTGTTTGTCTCTTTGTGAATGGCTTGTTTCACTCAGGACTGTTCTTCCAGGTCATCCATGTTGTGTGTGCACCAGAATTCCCTTCTATTTAGAGCTGTATGGTATTTCATTGCACATCTGTCCAGTGACTCACCTGTCATTGACATCTGGGTTGTTTATACTTTTTGACTATCATAAATATCACCAGAAACATGGGTGGACAAATGTCTCTTTCAGATCCTGTTTTCAATTCTTGCAGCTGTATGCCCAGACATGGAATTACTAGCCTGTACGGTAATTCTATTTTTTATTATTTTAGGAATTGTCACACTGTTTTCTGTAGTGGTTTATACTCCTGATAACAAATGCTTCTCCAAGTCCTTGCCATATATATATATATTTGGTAGTAGTCATCTTATACTTAAAAAAGTTGTCTTCATTACAGTAATTCATGTGTAAGAGTAGAGAGTTGTGAGCACGGGACAGGTGTGGAGGTCAGACAACCTACAGAAGTCAGTTCTCCTTCCTGCATCAGTCCCAGGGACCGAACTCAGCACCTTTTCAAGCCATCTTGTCAACCCAGCCTTTCTTCTTCTCCTTCTCCTCTTCCTCCTTCTTCTTCCCTCCTCCTCCTCCTCCTCCTCCTTCCACCTCCTCCTCCTTCCTTCTCCTTCTTCTCAGGTTTTCACTATGTCACCTTGATTGACCTGGAATTCTACATAGACCAGGCTGGCCTCAAAATCACAACAATCCACCTGCCTTTGCCTCAGAGTGCTGGGGTTAAAGACCTGTATTTTTTGGGTTTGATATTTTTTGTTTTGTTTTTTTGTTCATTTGTTTGTTTGGGTTTTGTTGTTGTTGTTGTTGTTTTGTTTGTTTGTTTTTTGTTTGTTTGTTTGTTTGAGACAGGATCTTGCTATGTAGGCCAGGCTGGCCTCAAACTTGAGATCCTCCTGCCTCAGCCTCCCAAGTTACAGATGTGTGCCATCATACCTACCTCTGATGATTTCTTTTTCCTTTTGTGACAGCATTTTGTTATGTAGCCTTGATTGGCCTAGAACTCACCATACAGACAAGACTAGCTTCAGACTTGCAGCAATTCTGCTCCTGCCTCCCAAGTGCTGAGGTCACAGGAGTGAGCCATTGTGCTCTGGAACTGCCTCTGTGTTTTCAATTGTTGAAAATCAAAAGGAAAATAACGTTTCATGGCATTTGAAATTCCTGCTGGGGTGGGGCACATGACTTTAATCCCAGCATTCAGGAAGCAGAGACAGGTGGATGGATCTCTGTGAGTTCGAGGCCAGCCTGGTCTACAGAGTGAGTTCCAGGATAGCCGGGGCAGTTACACAGAGTAACCCTGTCTCAAAAGAGAGAGAGAGAGAGAGAGAGAGAGAGAGAGAGAGAGAGAGAGAGAGAGAGAGAGAGAGAGAGAAAAGGAGAAAGAAGGAAGAAAGGAGGGAGGGAAGGAAGGAAGAAAAAGAAATTCTGTATTCCTGAATAACATCTCTGGGGGGACACTGGTGTTCATTCATTCATATACAGTCTACACCTCCTGCGTTCGCACTAAATGCCAGACTGGTGGTTTCAACAGCTGTCATGAAGCATTTACTATCTGACCATTTAGAGAAAATAAGTCACCAATGCTACTGTAAGGCTTTGAGGGGAAAATAAGAGTTCAATTTTGAGGGGGCTAGAGAGATAGCTCAGCGGTTAAGAGCACTGGCTGCTCTTCCAGAGGTCCTGAGTTCAATTCCCAGCAACCACATGGTGGCTCACAACCATCTGTAATGAGATCTGGTGCCCTCTTCTGGCCTGCAGTCATACATGCTGTACACATAATAAATAAATAAATCTTAAAAAAAAAAAAAGTTCAATTTTGAGAACTGTCCAATTTAAGTTACAAAAAAGCAGTAATTTTTCCTCTCCCACCAAACCTTAGCCACCCTTGTTAACGAACAGAAAGACCAACTCGGAATCAAGCATTACCTTGTGAAACAGATCAGGGGCGGTGGGGGGGGAGGGGCGACTTTTCTAGAAGTTAGGTGACCTGAGAAATGTAACCAAGTAGCACGGTTTGCAGCCTCCACGACTGTTCGTCAAATACATTAGGACAAGGACATCAAGATGGACAGCTTAAGACAATGACCTGAAGCCAAAAAAAAAAAAAAATCCTGAGCTTCAAAACCACCATCTATTAGTGCTGAAAGTCGCTGCAGTGTCGTCATCCAGACTCTCCAAGGAACTGCTTCTCTTCCATCCATGCTTTTCACACGCCCTACCCGCGCCTGGAGGTTTTATGCTGTCTGGACGTCACTACACAGTGACGACAGTGGATCCGGGAAAGCTGGTAGAACCCAGGGAGGACTACACACCTTCAGCTGTTCACCCTTTCAGCAGGGGCCCAGCAAAGGATCCCAGAAGAGTCTACTGGTCTCTCAGAAGTGACCGCCCAGGGCCAGGGTGTGGCTGAGGGGTGGAGCAGGTGCTTCTCACATGCAAAGCCCTGGGTTCCATCTCCAGCAAAGGCGAGGGCGGAGACAACAGCTGGGGGGTGGGCCCGAGAGGAATCTCCCCACTAATCCCAGCTCTTAGAGAGGAGTGTGCCATGGTGCTTTGGGTGTTTTCTAAAGTTGGGGGGTGGGGCAGCTTTCTGTGTTCCTCAGTCCTGTTGTTGTTAGTGGTTTGTTAAACCCTAGGAAGGAAGCCAGTGAGAATGTGCGCCTGGAGTTGGGCAGACCTGGTAGGAAGCCAATGCTGCTCATTTTAATGTCAGGGACTCCCTCCTTCAAATAAAGGTACGGTCATTTCTGGCCTTCATAGTTTCCACTTTATATGTATAGTAACACTCGAGTGAACATTGTTGTCATGAAAACTGTGGCTGCCTGGGGCAGGCACTGCTGGCTGTTTACTCCGGGTCCTTCACCCTCCCCATTCTGCAATCCCCCAGTGGTACTCGGGAAGCCATACACCCTATGAGCCTTGATGCCTACCCGACTACGGCAGTCACATCCCTTGGGAATGGCGCCTCCAGGGGTGCACACTGCGTCTCTACTTTAGACGTGAGACAAGTGGTCCGGTGTCGCTAAGTTTGGGGGGTAACGTTTCTTGCAAAAGGCCATTGTCGTGAAACCAAGAGGCCCTGACTGACAGCAGCTAATAGTGCTACGTCAAGCAAAGCAATGGGCGAGGCTGTGCCCTGTCTCCAGCTATCGCCCTTCCGAGAAGGGAATGGGAGGAGCCAAGAATGTTCAAACAGGAAGTGCTCTATTACTAACTTGGAGCTAAATGACTTGGGATGAATTAACTTTAAACAGACGGTCATGTGGGGTTTGACAATTTAAGTCCATCCGATTCAAACTCTTGGTAGCAGTGCGACGCGAGCCAAGAGCCATCCCTGCTCTGACAAGTGTCACAGCTCCGGGAGGCTCTCAGAGGGCCTCGGGAGTGTCAGCTAAGAGAGGTCCCCAGCAGAGAAGTCTGCAGAGAGCAGGTCACCAGCAGGATCAACAGGGTGGCAGGTCTCCGGTCCCTGGCAGCTCTGGAAGGCTAGAAGCAGATGCAGTAACAAATTCCTGTCTGCGGCTGCAACTTGTGCTGCAGGCTGAGGCAGGAATGAGTCCCTCTGCTCCCAGCCTTTGGTGGAGGCTTAGGGCCTGGCTCCAGTGAGCTCCCTGCCCAGGGCAGAAGCCTCAGATGCAGGGAGCTTCTGGGGAGTCTGTGGCCCAGTCTGCTGTCTCTTCCTCCTCCACAAGTTCTCATCTTCCATTCCTGCAGCTCCAGAATGATGAATTATGGAGTGTCAGCAGGACACTGAGTGGATGGATGTGGGTATGCAAATAAAGTTAGAGATGGGACCGATCAGGGAAGAGCTGTCAAAAGTGACTTCTGACGATCTCTGTGGTCCACCATCTGCTCCTTTTCCAGCCTTGTTCCTGTGCTCCAGGCTCCAGCTGTCAAGAAACAGGGCTGGAGAGCTGGATCAACAGTTAAGGGTGCATTTGCAGAGGACATGAGTTCAGTTCCCAGCACCCACATTAGCCGGCTCACAACAACCTATAACTCCAGATCCAGGAGGATCTGATGTTTCTGGTCCCTGTGGATTTCTGCACTCATATGCAAGTACCAACAAACAGATACACACATATACACATAACTGAAAATAAAATACAACCTAGAAGAAAGAATAGGGGGTGTTTTTTGTGCAGCTAGTGTTTTTGTTTCCCTTACGGCTTCCTTGGCCTTGGGGCTTAAATTTCTTTTCTGTTAGAGAGCCCTACACTGGAGGCCCCTCCTACCCCAATCAAAGGGGGATAATGCTACCCCTGCCCGTCCCCCCATTAAAGATGGAAGAGTGGGACTAGAAAAACCCTGCATCCCTTGTAATACAGAGGTACCAAACCGGTATCAGCACTTCTCCCTACCAGATGTCCAGGCCGTAAGTGTCTGATTGCTGCTCTCCCATCAGCTGAGGTGCTGTGTCCAGTAGCTGCAAGCCAGCTAGCTCGCGCGCTCTCCGTTACTTCCTGGGGTAGTTCCTGGGGTAGGAGCCAAGGCGTGGGATGTTGCCCTGTAACGCTATTCTTGGGGAGACGTGAACAGATATTTACTCAGCCCGGATAGCAAACCAACAACAGACCAAAGCAACACACCAAAGTCCGCTTCGGTGAACCAATGCGTTTACCCGGGTTACTTACAGGAATGTGAGTGAGCGGTTGCTTGCAGAAGCGTGGACCAAAGGCAGCTGCTTCCCTGAAAGCCACCGCAGCATGCGGTGCAAAGACCAGGGCCTGAGTCCAGATGCCCGGCTCCCATAGAAATCAGCCCAGTGCCAAGCTGTGGGTCTGCAGTCCCAGTGCTGGGGAAGGGGACACAGGGGCGTCCCTGGGGCTCGCTGCTCTAGCCAATGGGTGAGCTCTAGGTTGCGTGAGAGACCTTGTCCCAAATAAATAAACAAGATAGAGGACGACTGGAGAAGACTCCTGAAGTGCATCTCTGGTCTCCACATGCACCCACACAGGAGTATGTGAGCACACATGAGAGGTGAGGAAGGGGAGGGAGGGGGAAGAGGGAGGGAGGGGAGGAGGGAGGAGGGAGGAGGGAGGGAGGAGAAGAAATGATTAATATTAGACAGTTATGGAGGCAAGAAGTCCCACTGGGTCTCACTGAACTAAAAAATCTATCAGGTTCAATGAGACTGTGCTCCTCTACCGACGGACTGTGCTCCTCTACCGACGGACTGTGCTCCTCTACCGACGGACTGGGGGATCTGGGGAGAATGCATTTCCACTCTTCAGCTTCTGGGAGGCACTCACGTTTCCTGGCTCAAGTGCCCCGTCCTCCCCACCTTCAAAGCCAACAGCTGCACAGAGATCTCGCGGCAGCTCTCTGACTTCCTTCTTGGGTCTCATCTCTGTCCCCAACCTTGGACTGGGAGTTTCTCAGGCCTGCCGGGGTGGGGGAGTATATTAGCCCCTCAAGGTTTGGACCCCCAATCATCCTCTAGCTGTCTTGGCCCAGTAAGGTGGGCTGCCCCACGCCTCGGGGTGGGAACGTCTGTCCCCTGAGGCCTTTCCCCACCTCCTACAGCCTGGAAGTTCTTAACTCCCAAGTCATCGCCCACAGCAAGATTCTTACGGCCTTCAGCTAGTCGGGAGTTTCCCGTCTCTATGGTGACAGAGGACGCAGGAAGCAGGACTGCAACACTTGGATGGCATTCAGCACCTGCACCAGTAGGCTGGCTGGGATTTCAAAGGTCCCCATGGGGACACCGCCCTCCCCACCCCACACCCCACCCCCGCCACAGGACCTGCCCTGAGCTCTGATTCCCAGGGCCTCGGCCTGTGTGCTGTTTCTAGAGTGAGATGCAGTGCAGAGCTGCTCAGATGAGACGTTAAAACCTGGCTGCACAGGTAAGACGCACGCACACCTGAGACCAAGATCGTGGTGGGGACGTCTATAGAGACAACTGAATCAGGCTTGTGGGAACTCATGAACTTTAGACGACAGCTGTGGAACCCGCATGGGACCGGACTAGGCCCTCTGCATACGGGAGACAGTTGTGTAGCTGGGTCTGTTTGAGGGGCCCCTGGCAGTGTGATCAGGATCTATCCCTGGTGAATGCGCCGCCTTTTTGGAGCCTGTTACCTATGGTGGGGTGCTTTGCTCAACCTTGATGCAGGGGGGAGGGGCTTGGTCCTGCCTCAACTGAAGGTACCAGGCTTTGCTGACACTCCATGGGAGGAGGGGGAGGGGGGGAGAAGGCTGGAGGGGAGCTGAAGGAAGGATGAGAAGGGGATTTGTGGTTAGTATGTAAAATGAATTTTAAAAAATTCTTAAGTAATAAAAAAAAAAAAAAGAAAAGAAAAAAAGTTCACCCGTGGTTTATTGTGACTGACTTTGGAGCGCCCAGGCTCCAACTGCATGCAGAAAGGACCTCAAAAACTGCTGTGGTGAAAATTATCTTGGACCAGCGAGATGGTTCAGTACCATTTGACATGACAGCTTAACAACCAACCTGAGTTGGATCTCCTGAACCCACCAGAATGAATTGTGGAAGCAGAGAATGGATTCCATAGACCCAGGCATAGTGTCTCTCCATCTTGCTCTCTCTGTCTCTCTATCTCTCTGTCTCTCTGTCTGTCTCTCTTCCTCCCTCCCTCCCTCCCTCCCTTTCTCCCTTCCCCTCTCATTCAATAATGTTAAATATTTTCGTTAATTCTTTGAGAATTTCATGTAATGCATTTATCATATTCACCCCTCCCGACATCTCTCCACCCTCACCTCCCTACCACCCGATTTTGAGTTTTCTTCCATTTGTTCATCCATCGAGTCCAGTTTGTGGAGCCCAACTCCTCTAAGGATTGGGAGTTGCCTTGGAGTAAGGTAGACCGAAGGTTGACTCTCCCTCTCTCAGCAGCAATGAAATGCCAGTAGCTCCTCAGCTCGTGGTGGAATTTCAAAAGCATTTCCCCTCCCTTCCCATGCTGTGATTCTGTCTGGCTTGGGTTTGCAAGAATCTTATGCACCTTGTCACAACTGCTGTGAATTCATACGTGGATCTGCTCAGTTGTGTCTAGAAAGCAAGGAGTCACTGAAGTCATCCAGCCCCTCTGGCTCTTAGAATCGTCATGTGCCTTCTTTGGAGACATTCCCTAAACCTTGGGAGAAAGGGTGTGATGTGTATAACCCATTTAGAGGTGAGCATTCCACAGTCTCTCATTCTCCACACTTTGAGCAGAGAAAGGGCTCTGTGTTCATTGTCTTCTACTTTGAGAAGAAGCTCCCCGAAGGCTTGAACAAGGCGTTGGTGCCACAAATGATATGGGAGTTACCAACTCCTTTCTGATTGGATCAAATGACCTGTCTGCGAGGTGGAACATATGCCTGACACTGTTAAGGAGGCTGAGAACATACGCTAGATAGGCTATAGTCCTGGGGAGAACCCAATACTATTGTTCTCCCTCCAGTGAGTCTCACTCTCGAAATGGGACTGAGGACATAGGCTGAGGTGGTGGGAGTCAGGACAGCCCCACCCATGGGAGCACCGGAGAATCCCAGCTACCCTGGAGGAGGGGAGCACAGAGCAGGTGCTGTGGGGTGTGGAGAGCCGAGGGCAGTGTCCTGGCGATGTCCTTGCTCGGACCTTTGAATGCACAAATCTATGGGTGTAGTCGTCAGTCATTAGGAGTCATGTTAAGGCTGTGTCAATTGGGCAGAATAATAGTGTTAGGTTTTCTCCCCTAGGACCTACAACCTCTCTAGCCATTTATCCTTGGCTCCATAAACAAAGTCAGGCATAAGGTCCACCTCAGGGATTGGACATTAGATCCCAAAAAAAAAAAAGTTGGTGACTCTCATAACATTTGTACCACTATCACACCAGTCAGCAATGTCTTGTCAGGCCAGCCATTTAAATAAAAAAATTAAAAATTAAAAAATATATATATCCTACTTGTTGGGCTCAGTAGAAGCCACTTGCCACCATGCTTGGAGACCTGTTTTGAATTCTTGAACCCACCTGGCCAGAACAGAGAATTCACTTCTATAAACTGTCCTCTGACCTCCACAGCCCTGACTGTGGCACACTGGAACTCACACTTACGGCCCACATAGCCATGGGCCACACGGGCCTGGAAAGGAGGGTAATGCTAGACAGAGACACAGGACTCTGGGTTTACTTCAAGAATGAACGGTTTGCCAGGCAGTGGTGGTACACACCTTTAATCCCAGCACTCGGGAGGCAGAGGCAGGTGGATCTCTGTGAGTTTGAGGCCAGCCTGGTCTACAGAGCAAGATCCAGGAAAGGTGCAAAGCTACACAGAGAAACCCTGTTTTGAATCCCCCCCCCAAAAAAAAAGAATGAACGGTTCTTTTCTCTTTCATTCCCCATTGCTGTTTATATAGGATTTAGCCAGCAAGGCTTAAGCAAAAGTCTCTATGACCCCTCTGTCAGCGTTCCTTGGTCTGCGCTTGGCTGTTCTTGTGGTCCATTTGCATCAGAGGACATCTCTCCTTAGACATTACCTCATGCCTGCAGCTTTCCTCAGTCAGGCAGCCTTATCTTGTGCCTGAGAAAGGAACTGCAGACCTGGATGGACCAACACAATACATAATTTTTAAAAACACTAACCTTTCTTAATGGAGAACATTTGCAGCCCTTGCATGTGGAGTTTGTCCATCCGTAAATGCTTAGCATCAGCTGGTAAAAAAAAAAAATTACTCCCTAGAGTGAACAATGCTGCAGACTTTCTCCTGGACATCAGTCAGAACTACTGTAACAAAACACCAAGTGTAGGCTGGCTGCTTTAAAGAACAAAAGTGGGAGCTGAGGCAGAGGCAGGCAGAGCTCTGTGAGTTCAAGCCCAACCTGGTCTATGAGAGAGTTCCAGGACAGCCAGGACTATACTGAGAAACCCTGTTTCAAAAAAACAAATAACAAAAAAAGAAGAAGGAAAAGGAAGGGAGGAAGAGAGGGAGGGAGGGAGGAAGGGAGGGAGGGAGGGAGGGAGGAAGGGAGGAAGGAAGGAAGGAAGGAAGGAAGGAAGGAAGGAAGGAAGGAAGGAAGGAAGGAATCCCCTGGGGAGGTTGAGGCAGGCAGCTGGAGTTCCTGATTGAGCTTTCTCTCCACAGATGAGCTTCCCATGGCCAAACTTTGCTTCCCTTTCCCACAGCAGGAATTATGAGATAAACAATAATAATGGCTGTTGGAGATGGATTTCACTGTCCTCTCCCCTCCTTGTCACAGAGTTAGGGGTCCAGCCCATCTCTGGACATGGGTCTTGGAGGCCACCTGACACACGCATGCTTAGATCTGAAGTAAGGGGTACTTGCAGAACCATCTTCACAGTGAACTTAAATGGCACATGACAATTTACCAATATAATGTGTGTTTTAAATGCCTGCTTCTTTTTCAGTGTTGAACCCAGGGCCTCATGCATGCTAGGAAAACGCTTTTCAACTCAACTATATTCCCAGCTCAAGGTCCGCATTCTTAATTAACCCCATCAGTATGCACAGTCTGGCAAGAACTGAATCAGTAAAGAGAACTCTGCTGCTTTAAAACCAGTACCCACTAATAGGTACTAAATAGTACCCTGAATTAATATTATTGCACCTCCTCATAACTGAGTCCATGGGTGCAGCCTTCAATATAAAGAAACAAAAATATGGACCCTTGACTATGGAAATTGGAAATTGAGTCTCTCTGTAGTGGCTCTGAACTCAACTCGCTAGGGTCACTTAGGATAAAAAGCCTTTAAGATTGTTGGAGAAGCCGGGCGGTGGTGGTGCATGCCTTTAATCCCAGCACTCGGGAGGCAGAACCAGGTGGATCTCTGTGAGTTCCAGGCCAGCCTGATCTACAGGGCAAGATCCAGAAAGGCACCAAAACTACACAGAGAAACCCTGTCTTGAAAAACTAAAAACAAAACAAAACAAAAAGATTCTTGGAGAAGAGCGCACAACAGTGTTTTCTGGATTTCAAGGGCGAGGCATGTTTTGTGCTGGATTTCAGCTTAAGTTACTGTTTTCAGAAACCAAGTGGAACCGAACACTATAAAACAATGCCAAGAGCAAAGGAAAGAAAACAAAAACCCAAAGGGGCTCCCCCATCGGTGGTTCCGGTTCTTCAGAAGTTCCTGAAGACGTATCAGAAGTACTGCGTACAGTCTCGGACATCCCCGTGTCCCGCCATCCAAAGGGACCTGAAGAGCAGCATTGACAGAGAGCAGGTCCTCAGGAGGGTGAGTGGGGGGACTCTGTCCTTCTCCGAAATAGACTCCCTGGGCTCGGTCCAAAGCCGACTCTCCCCCAGCTCTGCATTAGCTGACATTCACAGCTTGGCTCACCAGACACCACGTGCCTGCTCCACTCTTCTGCCCCGCCCCCGACCGCGCCCCTGCCCTCCTGACTGCCAGAATGTGTTTGCGGGTGGGGAATGAGTCCCCCGAACCTCACATAACACCACCTTCTCAAGTTCCTCTTTAAGCTCCCCTCTTCCCTCCGATTCTGGCCTCCCTGAGTCGCGCCCTCCTTCCCTCTAGCTCTCTTCCCACCTGTTCCTCTCTGCCCTCATCTGCCCTCCGGGTTTCTCTGCTCCCTTTTTTATTCAGTTTCTACCGAATGTTCCCACACACGTCTCCCTGTTCCAGTGAGGGGCTTCCCACAACCATTCTTTTAAAAACTCATGTGTATGTGTGTGTGCCAGGTTGTCTATATGGCACCGCACAGGTGCTGGCAGAGGACATCAGATGCCCTGGGAGTGGAAATGCCCAGGGTGGATGCAGGAGTCAAACCCTGGTCCTCTGCAAGACGAGCAAGGGCTCTTAACTGTTGAGCCAGCTCTCCAGCCCCACATCGTCCTTTGGGGAGGGGGTAAAATAATATTGATTAATTTTTTAAAGATTTAATTTTTTTAGTTATATGTATGGGGAGAGGTGTGCATATGAGTACAGGTACTTATGGAAGTCAGAAGGTATTGGGTCCCCTGGAGCTGGAGTGACAGGACATTGTTAGCTGCCCAACATACTCTCAACCACTAGGTCATCTCTCAAGCCCACTGATTAAGTTTTGTTTTTACTATAGTTCTTATAATTAGCCTCCACCAGACTTTTTTATTACAACCATCATCAGAAATACAATTAACATCCCATCCAGTATGAATCTCTGGGTAGACACAAGTAACTACATAAGTTGGAAGCATGCTCAGATGAGGCTTCTCCATTTTGATTATGAATATCATTTAGAGCCTTATGAGAGGCTGGAAAGACAGGTCAGTGGTTAAATACTTACTGCTAGCCAGGCAGTGGTAGCACACACCTCTAATCCCAAAACTCAGTAGGCAGAGGCAGGTGGATCTCTGAGTTCGAGGTCAGCCTGGTCTACAGAGCAAGGAGTGAGTCAAGGAGAGCCAGGGCTACACGGAAAAACCCTGTCTCAAAGGAAGAAAGAAAGAAAGAAAGAAAGAAAGAAAGAAAGAAAGAAAGAAAGAAAGAAAGAAAGAAAGAAAGAAAGAAAGAAAGCAAGCAAGCAGGGAGGGAGGGAGGGAGGGAGGAAGGAAGAAAGGAAGAAAGAAGGAAGGAAGGAAGGAAGGAAGGAAAGAAAGAAAGAAAGAAAGAAAGAAAGAAAGAAAGAAAGAGAAGAAAAGAAACTTGCACCTGGGTAGCAGTGGCACATGACTTTAATCCTAGCACTCAGGAGGCAGAGGCAGGTGGATTTCTGTGAGTCTGAGGCCAGCCTGGTCTACAGAGCGAGATCCAGGACAGACACCAAAGCTACACAGAGAAACCCTGTCTCGAAAAACAAAAACAAAAACAAAACAGAAAAGAAACTTGCTGCTTGAACATCGTGCCAAGGCCGGTTCCCAGCACCCACAAGGGGGCCCCTCGAACTCCAGTTCCAGGAGATCTGATCCTCTCTTCCAGCCTCCAAGGGCACCGCACACACACACATAGGCATACACACAGGCAGAACCCTCTCAATAGGCATAAAATTAAAATAGATAACCTTTAAAAAACAAAAACTTTATGAATCAATCATTATTATCCTTGCTATGTAAGATGCAATTCAATGGTTTTTCCTGCCTTTCTATTTCCTAAAAGAAAAAGAAAAAGCTGGTTGTACAAAACTAAATTGATTTTTGTGACCTAATAGTGGGCAGTAACCTGTAGTGACTCTGACCTACTGAGCCATGAGCTTGTCCTTTGCAGGAATGTTATCCGTTGGCTCCCCACCCCCCCCCACCCCCCACCCCCCGGTACACAGGCAGTAACTACCTCAGACGTTCATGAAGCCATCTGGTGGCACTATTCCTTTTCCACACATCTGGATGCATGAGTGTCTCTTTATGATGGCCACCTATAATTTTTTCACACTCCAGTTCATGCTGGTAAGAGCTGGTGATGCCTCCGTAAGCAGCCCGCCTGTGTCCTTGGAGCCTTTGCTCATGGCCATTCGAGATGAGAGCTACGTGCTGGGGAAGGAGATCTGTGTCTGGGGCCTCCAGCTGACCAACCCCGAGATCGCCAGGCTCGTGAGTGTGGTTTCAGTTTCTTCACACCCTAAAATAAAAAACAAGCACACAACACCCTGTATTCCAGATGTAGTCTATTTTATTTCTGACTTATTGATATGCTGCAAGATTTTCTTTCTTGGGCTGGAGAGACAGCTCAGTGGTTAAGAGCACTGGCTGCTCTTCCAGGGGTCCCGAGTTCAATTTCCGGCAACCACATGGTGGCTCACAACCATCTATAATGAGATCTGGTGCCCTCTTCTGGCCTACAGGCATGCATGCAGACAGAACACTGAATACATAATAGATAAATATATACATATATATATATTTTTTTTTCTTTCTTAAAAACAACATTATTTTAATGAGATTCTTCAAACTTACTTTAAGTAAGTTTTAAATAAATTTTAAATAAGTTCCATCTTGTTTGTTTGGTTGGTTGGTTTTGTTTTTTGTGGGTTTTGTTTTTGTTTGTTTGTTTTTGAGACAGGGTTTATCAGTGTAGCCTTGGCTGTCCTGGAACTCTGTAGACCAGGCTGACCTTGAATTCAGAGATCCTCTTGCCTCTGCCTCCTGAGCGCTGGGATTAAAGGCGTGTGCCACCATCACCATCACCATCACCATCACCACCACCACCACCACCACCACCCTGCCAGTCCCACATTTTTAAGAAAATGTGGAAAATGACAGAACTAATATCCATAAACCCACCTCCCAGTTGTAATATACCCCTTTTAGATTAATTTTTTAAAAGATTCACTTATGTAACTTTATGTGTATGAATGTTTCACCCACAGGCATGTATGTGCATGCATCCCTGTCAGATCCCCTGGAACTGGGGTGACAGGAGGTTGTGAGCTGCCGTGTGGGTCCTGGGAACTGAGCCCGTGTCCTCTGCAAGAGCAACAAGTGCTTTTAACCCCTCTGGCATCTCTCCATCCCCATAATACACTCCTTTAAATGAATAACATGGACAAATACTGACCAATGTGATACAAAGCTTCAGTTCCTCTCTGCCCCGCCTACTTCCTAAAGGTGGTGCCTGCCTAAGGGAGATGTGTCTCCACCGTGCACACACTAGCACTTTTAGCAATATGCATGCATGCATAAGTATGATTTTGTAAATCAGACTTTCACTCACATTATGTTGTCAAGAATCACCTATGTTCAATAATTTTAACCGTTATTCTATTACATATACAATGATAGATCAATCTCTTTTAGAAATTGAGCTTCCCGCCAGGCAGTGGTGGTGCAGGCCTTTAATCACAGCACTTGGGAGGCAGAGCCAGGTGAATCTCTGTGAGTTCGAGGCCAGCCTGGTCTCCAAAGCAAGTTCCAGGAAAGGTGCAAAGCTACACAGAGAAACCTAGTCTTGAAAAACCAAAAAAAAGAAAAAGAAAAGAAAAAGAAATTGAGCTTCCTTTATTGCAAGTAAGAAGAACTCCACTTCTGGAAAAGTCAAATCAGATAATCAAGACTAGCTCTTTGGCTGAGAACTAGCTAAGCTAAACACACATGTGCATATGCATGCATACTCATACATGATTCAAAGGAGGATAGAGGTATGTGTCCATGGTGGGGGGGGTGTCCCTGGAATATTTAATTTAAAAGATGGTAGTTGAGAAACTTAGAAACATCATCAAGAAACTAAGCTGGGTGTGGTGGTGCACACCTTTAATTCCAGCGCTTGGGGGGCAGAGGCAGGAGGATCTCTGTGAGTTCCAGGCCAGCCTGTTTACATACCAAGTTCCAGGCCACCCAGGGCTGCGTAGTGAGACCCTATCTCAACAAAGCAAAAGAAAACACAGAGAAAGAAGTTGAAAAGCTTGCTCTTGGGCCCTCTCTTTTAGACTCCCCTTCCCCTTCAGCAGCAGCGCCCCCTGAAACCTGGAGACAATGTGGGCAGTGAGACCAGAGGGGCTGAGGCCATGGAGGACCAAACTGACCAGGAAGCAGTGCTGGGTGATGGAACAGGACTTAGAACTCAAACAAAAGAAATAGTGTGCAGGAGGGAGGAAGGATGTTTGCTTTTCATGGTGTTTCAGCACACCAATAGTAATCCTAACTAGGACACAGAGCTGGAAGCCCTGGGTTTTTGTCGGCCCTTCGTGCAACCAGCTCAGCCCACGCTAGCTAGTGGGGAAGGGGGGGAGGGAATCTCACATCATGCAGAGCAGTACCGGCCCTGTGGCTACGGCTCAACTTTTCAACCTCAGCCAAGGGATCATTTGAAATCCTAGATCTGACCAATATGTCATTACCCCAAAAGGCCCTTAGCCTTCCAAATCCACCCAAGCCCTCCAAGGCTTCTGTTCTGTGCTGGTTGGAATTGCTGAAAGGTGGCCTCAAGCCAGCCCCACGACTGGAGGTTTTAAATGCTCTTTCCTTTCAGACAGGGATTTAACCATCACTGGTATCCTTGGTTACCACAAAAATGAGCTGTCCGTGGACCTCTCCACTATGGAGCGGATGCTGCCCACTCCAACAGCAGCTTCCTCATTAAGAAACCAACATCTCACTCGCTGCTTAAGCTGAATGACCCGACCTCACACCCTAGAACCTACCTACAGAAGGGAGGAGAGGACCAACTCCAACACACACACTAATAAATTTAAAAAGAAAAAAATTCTTTTGACAAATCCAGGCCAGGCAGGATGGCTCAGTGGAATGAAGGCACATGCCGAGCAAGCCTGAGTTCCAGCCCCAGAACCTAGGCAAAAAATGAAAAGAGAGAATCAACTCCACAACGGTATTTTCTGACCTCCACATCCATGCCACAGCAGGCATGCATCCCTCCCCCACAGAATAGTAATAAATGTTTAAAAATCGGCATCTGCCATAGTCTGCAGAGGCTGTCAGCCTCCTAGGCTGTGTGTGGCTGAGGCAACAGCTACTTCTGAACGGAGGCGTCAGCAAGGTTTTCTTCCTGTGTCCTCACTGGGTCCCCTTCTTGTGAGGACACTAGTCGACTCAAGTTAGGGTTCATCCCAAGATCTCATCAGAACACAGGCACCTGGCTCCATGAGGCAGCCTTCTGAGATCCTGGGTTAGTACTTCGGTATGTGAGTGGGGGAGAACTATTCAAGTATAATTTAGCCCATAACACGGGCAGTATATCTCATTACAGGGCTTCATGTTTCTCATGTGATTCTGCAATGAATCACTGTTTTAAGAAGGAAAACTCCTCTATTTTCATGCTACATTTTGTGCTACAAGATGCAGAACACCATCTTGGAGGCAAATACGTTGAGGTCGTTCATAGTCTTGACATGGGGACCTGTGAAAACTCAAGAGCGCAGTCGTTGTCCCGACGGAAGTATTTTTTCATCCTCTAGGCTTTGTTCCTGGAGTCGAAGGGGCACACCACTTGCCCAGTTACCACCCTGGAGATCATTAATTGCAAGATGGACCTGTGGTCCCTGGGACGACTTGGGAAAGCTTTGCAGTTCAGCGGTTTGCAGTTGCTGGTCCTTGATTACTGCAAGTAAGTGCGGGGTGCTGGCAGGCTGGGAGAAGGAGGAAGTGGGGGGAGGGGAGGACCACACACTGAGGTTCTGCGCCTCATCAGGACCAGAGAACCTTCTAGCCCTCCCCCTGTGCCCAAGTAGACATTAGTGTCCCCATTTGTTCTTTCCACAAATGTTCCTTGAAGGTGAGCTTCTGCATGACAAGGTGCTGGGCGCTAAGGAAGATGTAAATAAAGGAACGTGCTTGTGAGTCACTTTGAGAGCTAAATATTGTGAATGAAGGAGCCCAGTTATAACAGGAAGGATGAGAGGCTGGACTTCCTTACAGAGTCCTGCTGCCGCTGGGGCTTCCTAGACTCTGCCCACCGCTGCCAACCCCATCATCATGCCCGAATCATCATACCCGTCTCTGTTCTACCTCATCATTTGGAACCTCTTCTCCATGCGCTCCCTTGAAAGGATGCTTCACATCAATCATTCTTTGCTCTCTTTGCCCTAAAATCTGACTTCAGATCCCCTTCCCCCCTTACAAGAACCCCTTTGTTTTGGGGTCAGCCCTGCACTATCCCTCAGCCAGTCCCGGCCTGAGAAACTAAGATCAGTAGAAACACTTCTAGCTGGCCGGGGGAAGACTCTGAGGTTAGCCTTGTGGCCTGGTGTGGGAGAACAGCACAGGTCCCTGAGCCCACAGATCTCCAGAGAGACCAGGAATGTTAAGCACTCAGGATTGTCTTTCCAATGGGAAAGATGGAACACCTACCTGTTCTTCCATCCTGAAAGCTGGGATTTGGAAGTGATTAATAGCCTGGTGATGTGCGTTTATCTGTTGGGTCAGGCCACATCAGGTTCCTACAACCAGGGCTGGAGGTGGTTAGTAATCTAAATGACCCTTACAGTCAGGGCTCCCCCAGCTCCCACCATCAGACTGGAGATACTTAATAGTCTAAGCGGCCCTTATATTACCTGGATAGCCGGAGACTCCCCTAAGCTCCCATGACCAGGACCAGAGGTGGCTAATAACCCAAGTGACCTCTACACTATCTGTATAACCAAGACTGGTCCAGACCCTTCCCTGGGTCCTTAAGCTAGTACAGGTAGCCTATCCCTAGAACCCATCTTCTTGGAAGAAATGACATGAACTCTGAGCTGAGTGTCAATGTCATCATGCTTCCGTGTGCACCAAGGATTGTGTTACACCAGGAAACTTTTTCCCCAAATTATACTGTGTTTACATGTGCTGGGAATAAACTGGTAGGCATCAGGCTCCGCAGAATCTTGATCCAGGTTGACAAGCCAATCTGAACTGAGTTTTCTTTTCTTTTTTTTTTTTTTTTTTTTTGGTTTTTCAAGATAGAGTCTCTCTGTGTAGCCCTGGCTGTCCTGGAACTCACTCGGTAGACCAGGCTGGCCTCGAACTCACAGAGATCCACCTGCCTCTGCCTCCCAAGTGCTGGGATTAAAGTCGGGCACCCACCACCGCCAGGCTCTAAACCATGGTTTATTTCCCTGCCGTGATGAGCTGCAGCGTTCCCCTCAGCCTGTGATACAGTTTAAAAGCCATGGGTTTGTTCTGTCATTTCAGGTTTGGAAATGAAGAACTCGAGAGTATCTTCTCGGGCCTGGAGGCCAACCAAAGGCTCCAAGGCCTCAGTCTGCGCTACTGTGGCCTGGGGCCTCAGAGTGGCCCGAGGCTGGGCTCTGTCATCAGCCAGAGTGCCATCTGGTGAGCTCCCCCCCACACACATACACAATCCCCCCGCCTCGTGCCCTTGCTCGCCTTGTCTCAGTTTTGACTCATTGCACAATGCATCCTGGGGGCTAGTTTTGCTTTTTCACTCCCTCCTTCCCTTCCTTCCTCCTTTCCTGCCTCTTTCTCCTTTTTTTTTCTTTTTTTTTTTGGGGGGGGTATGTATGTTTCTGTAGGGTGCACACATGCATGTGGAGGTCAGAGGTCAGCTCGTCACATGTCATTCCTCTGTGCTGTCACCTTGTTTTTGAATTGGGGTCTCTCACTGGCTTGAAGCTCACCAAACAGGCTGGATGCCAGACAGCTCCAGGGATGCACCTATCTCCCCACTTCCAACTCTGGGATCACAAGCTCACCACCATGCCCTGTGATGTTGTTGTTTTCTAAACTTCATTAGAAATTTATCTCTTTTTTTATTTATATTTTATTTTGTTTGTATGGTGTATGTGTATACACATGCACATTTGGAGGTCGGAGGAGTACATCAAATGTACATCCTCTGTCGCTCTCTATTTTCAGACAAGGTCTCTCACTGAACAGCAAGCTTGCCATTCCAGCTAGACTGGCCAGTCAAGTCCCAGGGACCCAACTGTCTCTACCCCGCAACGCTGGGCTCACAAGGATTTGTGGGTATGCCTGGCTTTGACAGGAGTCCTGGGAATTTGAACTCGGGTCCTTTTGGTTTCACAGCAAGTGCTTTACCCACCAGCCATCTCCACGGCCCAGTGCCCAGTGTTTCTCCATGGGTTCTAGAGACTGAACAGAGGGCCTCATGGGCTTGGCAAGCACTTTACTTAATAAGCTACTTCCCCGGCACCCCTCCCCTTTTTTTCTTACTCTTAGGAGAAAAAGCCTTTAGTGAACTCTGAGAACCAAGGGCATCTGCTGAGGGCACGGTCTGTGGCACTGGCATAGCCAGCGTTTGTGACATGATGTGGCTCACGTTTACTCTGATTATCCATTGACCATGCTATGTGGTCATTTATGACCAGTTACACTCTGTCAGACAAAGATCTTAAATTCAAAGTTGCGGTGGACCTGACAGTCGATGGACAATGTTTTCCGCCCTCTTCCCCAGCGAGCTGCACCTGGATGGAAATTATTTGCAGTGTTCTGGGACTCTGGCCCTCCTCAGACCCATAGCAGAATATGCAGAGATGCAGGGGAAGGACCAGCCCACCTCGGCATCACCACACGCCGGAAATCCCACTCTGCTTCCCCAAGGTGAGCACTGGGCACCACTTCTGGGCTGCCCCATTGGTTCCTGAGGGAGGACTCTGCTCTGTAGGCAGGGGGCCTCCTGAGTGCTCACTGGAGACCTTCTGGGGTGTGTGGGAGGCAGAATAATGCCCCCACCCCCACCTCACCCCCACCACCGCCGTATGCTTGCACCCAAACAAGGTGTCTCTGTCCTGACCTTCAGCACCTGTGAATATGTTCACATGACAGATGTCAGATCAGGAGCCTGAGGTGGAGCTATTCTCCTGGACTAGCCTGGAGGGCCAAGTATAATCACAGTGACCTTTGTAAGAGGCAGGCAGGAGGGAGAAGATGTGACAGTGAGTAGAAACTGAGGCACAAGTGATCTGAGCTAGAATGTGGATCATCTCTGGTCTCTGGAAAAACCAAAGAAACATTTCCCCAGAACCTTCAAAGGCCCTAGCCTGAAAATGTCCTGACAGGCATTTGTAGGATCCATTTCAGACTTCCAACTTCCAGAACAGTAAAGTAAAAAGCTTATATCTCAAGTCACACCCCTCTCCCTCAACCCCCCACCCTCAGCTCCCATCCCCACCCCCTCCCTCACTCCGCACTCTCACCCCCTCACCCTCACCCCCGCCACCACATCTATTTCCTTCAGTTTTGTGAGACAGAGACTTGCTATATAGTCCCGGGCTATCCTGGAACTCACCACGTAGCTCAGGCTGGCCTCAGATGTGTGCTAATCTCCCTGACTCTACCTTGTGAGTGCTGAGATTACAGGTGTGAGCCACCACTTCCAGACTCTAAGCTTGTCTTCTGTTAACCACTCAACTGATGCTCATCGGAGCAGTGACTGGAAACTAACATGCCATATTAATCAGACTCACTAGGTTAGTAAAAGCAGTTCAAACAAGGTTAAAGAATATCTATGTGTGATACACATGCCCGGGCCCCCTGGGTACAGCTATCTGCAGAGATGGCAAATTCAGGGACTAAACCATGGGAGCAGGAGTTTGCCACCTGGGCCACCTGGGTCCCCATACCTACATCTTAGTCCAGGCTCTATGGCCCCGGTCATGAGGACCTATGATGGACAGGACTCATCACACAGTACCTGTGGGGGAGGGCAGAGTACTATGCCAGGATTATGTGATTCATAGAGAGAACATGTCCTCACCCAGACAGCAGACAGACAGATGCAGGACAGATAAACCACCTCCATTTACTCCCCTTTAAGTGGCTTTTCATTTAAATGAATCCTAAGGATGCATATTTAAGGTACATTTAAAGCTGACTGCTTTTAATAATTGATTGTCTGTATCGAATGGCTAATAACACAGACAGGGGTATGCCTGTGTGTGACTCTGAGCATAATTTTCAGGTTCTTCAGCTGCAAAATGAACATTACGATAATTACCCTTCATGTTTGGGACGGGCTGAGTGGCATGTACTTGAGGGATGTCAATCACCCTCACCGTTACAGCAGGTCGACGGTTTCCTAGAAGCCAATCTTCTGTCACAGTGGGAAACTCAGTGGCTCTGTTTTCTGGGGAGGAAAGTGGGGACAAGGAGCTGAGCAAAGGTGGCTTTGGGGGAGAGGGATGAATGCTAAGAACCTGTAACTGGCAGTGGCTGTCACCTGCTTAGGGACTTCCATGGCATCAGAATCACCCAGGTCACCTGTCGGGCTGGGTAATTCAGCCAAGCCTTTCCGTGCACCGAAGAAACCGGGGAACACTGCTTCCCATCCCCGTACTGCGTTTACATTCTTGTAAAGAGCCCCAGCCGCCCGAGGAGGCCTGTACTGTGGCTGTGGGCTCAAAACAGCTAAGTGACCCTGCGCGGAGTGACCCTGCGCGGAGTGATCCTGTGCGGAGTGACCCTGAGCGGGGACTTGTGTTCTAAGGGCTGTAAATGTGAAAGCCGTGTCTTGAGGGTTTGGCAGACGGGAAGGAGTGAGAGGTGGAGAGGGGAAAGAATGCCCCGGATGTGAGGTAGAGATGTGGGGGTCCCCGCTCCAGTTGTCTCAAGTAGCTTCTCTTAGGGGGAAATTACAACTCAATATTAAAAGTTTTAGGGGCCAGCGAGGTGGCTCAGCAGTAGCGGCATCTGCTGCAGAGCCTGGAACATGGTGGCAAGAGGCTGGCAAGTTGTCCTCTGACCTATACAACACATGCATATACATGTGTGTGACACACATGTGCACACACACACACAGACACGGACACTAAATAAATAAATAAAATGTGATTTTTAAAAAGAAAAGCTATACGTGGTGGTGCATGCCTTTAATCCTAGTACCTAGTTTATATAATGAGTTCCAGGCCAGCCAGGGCTACATCTTTAAATAAATAAATATCTACATACACCCACAACAACAACAAAAAGTAACTTTAAAAAATCAGATAAAAATTCTGGAATTGTTTTGACAGAAAGGCAATAAATAAATAAATAAATAAATAAATAAATAAATAAATAAATAAATAAATAAATAAATAAATACCAGAGCTGGCGGCAGAGAGTGCCTGCCACTGTGGTTCCCCAGGCAGCTCAGGATGGCCTGGGAATGCAGCACACACCGTGTTCAGAACGGCTCAGGCACAGGGGCATCCTGCCGCCCAGAGCACCAACAAGTTTATTTTCTTAGTTGTTACAAAATGGAAACATGACCTTTCTCTTGGGAAGTGGAGGGTTCCAGACAGGGTTTCTCCGTGTAGCCCTGGCTGTCCTGGATCTCACTCTGTAGACCAGGCTGGCCTTGAACTCACAGAGATCTGCCTGTCTCTGCCTCCTGAGTGCTGGGATTAAAGGCATGTGCCACGCCTTCGGCTAGAACTATAATACAACTCTTTTTTTTTTTTTTTCATTTTATATGCATTGGTGTTTTGCCTACATGTGTGTCTGTATGAGAGTGTCAGATCCCCTGAATCTGGAGTTACAGATAGGGTGAGCTGCCATGTGGGTACTGGGAATTGAACTAGGGTCCTCTGGAAAATCAGCCAGTGCTCTTAACCTCTGAGCCATCTCTCCAGCCCCTCCCTTCATAATCTTTTTTTTTTTTTTTCCGAGACAGGGTTTCTCTGTGTAGCTTTGTGCCTTTCCTGGGACTCACTTCGTAGTCCAGGCTGGCCTCGAACTCACAGAGATCCGCCTGCCTCTGCCTCCTGAGTGCTGGGACTAAAGGTGTGTGCCATCACTGCCTGGCTTCCACTTTCATAATCTTAATAACTATTCACCTTCCTTTCTTCATTGTGTTCATGTATGTGCATGTACAAGCCCCAATATGTCCCCGGTACTCCTAAATGTTTGGGATACACTAGTACACGAAACAGAGCTGAGGGAGCACTTATTCTCAAGCCTGGTGACCCCAGTTTGATCTCCAGGACCTACATGGCAGAAGGAGAGAACCAACTCTCAAAAGTTGTCCTCTGCCGGGCGGTGGTGGCGGACGCCTTTAGTCCCAGCACTCGGGAGGCAGAGGCAGGTGGATCTCTGTGAGGCCAGCCTGGGCTACCAAGTGAGTTCCAGGAAAGGTGCAAAGCTACACAGAGAAAGCCTGCCTTGAAAAACCAAAAAAATAAAATAATAAAATAAAAAAGTTGTCCTCTGACTCTACCATGTACATACCTACACATACATACATACACTACCTACCTACCTAAATAAATAAGTAAATGTAAAGAAAACAAAGCACTCTGCCCTTGAGGGGGAGTCGGAGAACACTGTATGTTTGTGCACAGGTATGCATGCATATAGATGGTATCAAATTTTAAGAGATGAAATAAATATATAGATTCTCCATTTTGATAGAAAGAGATAATTGGGGCCTGGGGAGATGGCTCAGTGTGCATCTCGCTGTGCAAGCAAGTATAAGGACCTGAGTTGGGCCTGGCGGTGGTGGCGCACGCCTTTAGTCCCAGCACTCTGGAGGCAGAGCCATGTGAATCTCTGTGAGTTCTAGGCCAGCCTGGTCTACAGAGCGAGATCCAGGACAGGCACCAAAACTACACAGAGAAACCCTATCTCGAAAAAACAAACAAACAAACAAAAAGGACCTGCAATGGATCCTTAACACTCACGTAGAAGCCAGGCACCTTCCATGGTTGTGGAGGTGGAGGCAATTTGGATCCCGGGGCTTTCTGGCCAGCCAGTCCAGCTGAAACGGTAAGACACATGTTCAGTGAGAAACCCTATCTCAAAAAACAGAGAAGAGTGATAGAGAAAGATAGCTAATGCCAGCTTCTGCCTCCATATGTGCACACATAAGTGAGCGTATCTGCACACCCATTCCTACACACACACATACACACAGAGAGACAGAGACAGAGAGACAGGGAGACAGGGAGAGAGTGACACAGAAAGAGACAGAGACAGACAGACAGAATTTTTAAGTAATAGTTGATGTTGGAAACAAGAAAAGGAGTGTGGTTTAGGAGTGTTGAGTCTGAGAGGAAGGAGGATCGAGCAGGATTATAAATAGAGACTCGAGTACTCGCTGGCCTTCTCTGAGTATAGGGCGGGTACTTGCTGTGTGTGTGTGTGTGTGTGTGTGTGTGTGTGTATGTGTGTGTGTGTGTGTGTGTATGTGTGTGATGCTGGAGATCGAACCTGGGCCTCAAACATGCTAGGCAAGCACTCTACAGATTGAGCTACATCCCTAGCCTCAACATTGATACCATACCTACACAGATTTTTTTGGCTGTTGTTGTTTTTTAGGGGGGAGGGATGTTCAAGACAGGGTTTTTCTGTGTATCCCTGGAACTCGATCTGTAGACCAGGCTGGCCTGGAACTCAGTGATTCACCTGCCTCTGCCTCCCTCGACTGTGTGGTTTAAAGGCACGTGCCATCACGGCCCAGGGTTTCAAGGGGGGGGGTTTTCGAGACAGGGTTTCTCTGTGTAGCTTTGGAGCCTTTCCTGGAACTCCCTCTTTAGTCCAGGCTGGCCTCGAACTCACAAAGATCCTCCTGCCTCTGCCTCCCGAGTGCTGGGATTGAAGGCGTGCACCACCACCGCCCGGCCCTATATGGTTCTTAATGCGTGCCAACGAAGTGTGTTCCTCCCTGACTGTTCTGAGGAATCCCAGGAACGTGGAGCCATGGCTAGAGAGCTGCTGTACACCAGGGAGGGAGGCGATGGCAGCCGCAGGGTGACCTGGGAGCCCTGCGTGGCTCTGCAGAGCTGCACGGTAAGCCCTAGCCATGCAGCAGGGAAATGCAAAGACAGACTGGAGCGATGTTGACGGTGTTCGGCTAACTCCCTCCCAAGAGAAATACACTGCACAGGGCATCTATTAAACGAAGGCAACCAGTCACCAATACCGACGTGTGCCCCGAACCATTTCCTTGACTCTGACCCTGCACCTTTTTGTTTTGTTTTTAAACCAGTGTGCCGGGGAGGAAGCTCAACTCTGAGCCAGATTGCAAAATCTTCTGAAGCTGTAGCGGTGCAAAGGACCTCACAGAGGAAAAGGAGGAAAAGAGGTATTCCGGTTGTCGTTTCAATTATTTCTTCCACTCCCTTCACCTTCTAACTCATGCCCTGGTGCATAATTATCCCCAACAAAGACTTAAAGTCAAATGTGGAAAAAGAAGATCCCATGTCTTGTGACCTCAGACAAGCCACCCATGAACAGTTCCACCATGTCTGCCAGAGAAATGCATCATGGGCACCGTCAACATTCCAGAAGAGCATGGTTTGGAACAATTCTTCCAGGAGCTGCCAGCAAGGCCTCAGAATTCGGGTTACTCAGAGTTAGAACCAGGGTGACCGTGAAGGGGCTTTGAGAGAGATGGGGAGGGCCAGAAATAGAGAGACAGGGAGGAGGGAAGAGGAGGAAGGGAGGAGGGGGAGGGAGACAGAGAAAAACAGAACAGAGTAGGATCTGCTACCCCAGGAGCCTTCCAAACACTAAGTTCACGGTGTCCTTGCAGCCCCAGCCCCGGGTCCCGGCACTCCTACCCTGCCTGGCTCTCAGCATCGCACATGCCAAGGGCACACTTGGCACCACAGGCTCCCCTCCAAGTGTTAACACACTCGAGTTCTAAGGACACAGTGCAGAAGTGAGGCTGGGGGTGTCATGAAACAGCCTCTGGGAAGCTCCTCGTGATGCGGCCTGAGTCTGTGCCGCTGTGTTCTGGGTATTCAGTGGTTTATACTTGGCCTTTGTGGGAAAGACAACCAGCTGTTTGAGTGGAACCTAATCCCCGTGGCCTCTTTCTCCTTCAGCTTGAATCTGTTCTTGTGTGGTCTTTTTTCTGCCCTTGAATTATCTTTTAATCTTCTCTGTGAACACTGCTACATTAGAAAACTACAAACTCAGCCGGGCGGTGGTGGCGCACGCCTTTAATCCCAGCACTCGGGAGGCAGAGGCAGGCGGATCTCTGTGAGTTCGAGGCCAGCCTGGACTACCAAGTGAGTTCCAGGAAAAGGCGCAAAGCTACACAGAGAAACCCTGTCTCGAAAAACCAAAAAAAAAAAAAAAAAAAGAAAAAAGAAAACTACAAACTCTTATGGTCCAAAAGCCACATGAAAATGTAAAGCAGGGTGCAAGCCCCTCATCTTACTGACTGGGGGACAGAAGGAGGATGATAAGGAGTTCAAGGTTATCCTCAGCTGCAAAGCCAAGTTTGAGGCAAACCTGGGCTATATGAGACCCTGGGGGAAGAGGGGATATAAAGCAAGAAAGTGTGTCAGGTCCTGTTGTACTGTCTGCCATGGATGTAGTTTTCCCATTGGGTAGTTGTCATAGAGAAGGCAGTCAGCATTTTCAAGTTTAAACAAGTGGCCTTTGGTGTGTTCTCTGGACCAGCAGAATGGCATTCTTCTCCAGAGCTGGGCTTAGAGACAAAATTTTGAGACAAGCTGACTCTCCAGAGCTGGGCTTAGAGACAAAGTTTTGAAGACAAGCTGACCCAGGGTAGGAACAAGAGAGAACTTGGACGAGGAAGAATGTAAGTAGGAAAGACCTTCCCAATACCATCCAGGAACCCAAAAGTTTGGCCAAGACAAGAGAATGCAGGAGGCTGGCCCTCCTGAGGGAATGGATCACATTAAGAGACTTACAACCGAAAACAAAGGCTTGGATTTGACCCAGGAAGTTATTAGTCTCCTCAGCCTGAACTCAATGGAACAATTTCATCTATTATAAATATGCTTGTATTTTCAGTGATAACAAAACTTCAAGATACCTTCCCAAAGGCAGGGCATGATGGCACATGTCTCATGAGGCAGAGAGGGATGGAGCTATAAGAGTTCAAGGTCAGCCTGGTCTGTAGAGAGAGTGGTAGGCTAGCCAGGGCTACACAGTGGCTATTTCTAAAAAGAAGACCTTCCCTTCCCACACTGGACAACTGCTTAACTGTCATAGGGAGTTAGGGGAGAGGATCCAGTCTTTGGTAGGACTCCACCTGTCTCAAAGTGAGGGGCCAAGATGAGCTGATTTGTGCCACGCTCCTGGGTGAGGAGGCCAGGTGGTTTCTACTTGGTCCTAATTGGAAACAGCCAAAATATTTGCACGCGCACCCCTTGGTGGGCAGGAGGTTTTGGGCCTGGTGCTTGGAAAGCCACTCCCACAGTGCCTTCTGAGGCCAAACGCCGCTCAGAAGCCTAACCTCTCCCCTCACTCTCCTCCCATTTGGAGTCCTAAGAATATATACAGTGATAAATGTATCAAGATGAGACAAACCGACACAGGGTGGCCATCTCTAGTTTGATGGCGGAGCACAGTATTCTGTGTGGCTGCCAGCAGCTGTACACATGTGTGTCCTGGCCGTTCTGCATTGGTGCGCCGCTGAACACAGAGAATCATCAAACCAGAGCCGTTCGACACCCCAGTCATCAGAGGCCCCCTGAGAGCTTGGGCGCCATCCTGCCGGGCTCTGAGGAAAGACTGAGGGTCCCCAGTGGGGCCGAGGCTGCTGGTTCAGAGAAGTCACAGAGGACCACTTCTGCAGACTTGGAAACACTGACCTTGGTTTCTTTTGCTCAGTGAAGAAGGCAAGAGAGCAGTGTGGGGCTCCTCGATGCCTCTGCTGTGCCCTGGGAACCTCAGACCAAGTGGGCCAGGCCCATCCTGCTGGGCTGCTCAGGTTCATCCAGCCTCGGTGGATCCAGCTCTGGGACCCAGGCTCTGCCTACCACAAGGGTACAAGAGTTTAGAGGGTTGATCAGCCTTCAAGCAGGTGACATCCAGCTTTTCCACAGCCTAGTCACAAACGGTTCAGCAGCAGAAGATGGTAAAGGCTAGGAGTCACCAAATGGTCACTAGCCTGAGGATAACATGGTTCTCCTGAGCCATTCTGCTGGTCCTGCCTTGTCACCTCAAGGCCCCCCAAAATTCCCAGAAGACACAGTGGGGAGCAAGGAGTGCCTTGTCTGGGCCTATTCTTTTCCTAGCTGGAGCTACACGGTGTACCAGTCCCCAGGGCTGTTTTCGTTCTGGAGGATTTAGGAGGAGAAAGGTCAATGTATGACTTAGACAGATGAGCAGGGTCCATGTCCAATCCTAAAACAGTCCTCCCAGGATCTGAGTGAGATCCGAACTTCACTACAGTAACACAGACCTGTCATGTTCAGGTCTCCAAATAAGGCGCTATTGTTCATATCACAGCCACAGCCCACAGAAATACCAGTGACAGAAAGGAATGCAAGAGCCCAGTTCAAAAATCAAGATGTAATCTTCAAAAGCTGTATTAATTCAAAAACAGGAAGTTACCACTTACAGTCCTGAACTCCTTGTACTCATGATCTCATCCTGGGGTGAGAGCAGGACACAGAGTGGACACCTCTACAGAAAGATGCCAGGATGCCTGGTGTGAATCAGCCAACACTCACCACATTTTGCTTTCTAGAGTCCCACCATCAAACAGATGACATTTCTGTTCACTTTCATAAAACTGGGTGGCACATGGGAAATCGCACATGTCTGTTGTCAATGGGAAGATGTTATATTTCGACAACTTTAAAAGAATCCTACCACAAGGAAGAGCTCTCAGCAGGCCTGGTATCTACAGATAAGCACGGCAGGCCCTGGTGCCTACAGAATTGTGGTGCCGCTACTGGACCCAGAGGAGATCACAAGGTGAGAGAGAGGATGGAGCTGTCTGGGAGGACGCTGGTGCCACGAATATTTACACTTGACCTTTGGGATCTGGCCCACAGAGAGCGCTCAGGGGAAGGAGAGGTGTTCCAGCAGGAAAGAGGCCATTCTAAGCAGAGTGGCCCTTGTCCCCTCCCCACCCACCCCATGAGAAATAGCTCAGAGGATGAGGAGGCTATTGTGGTCAACCCTGGGGAGTGTGGCATGGGGGAGGCCAGTGGCCCCTAACCAAAAGTGATGACCATCAAGCTGCAGCAATCCCATCGCTTTGACAAAATACCCGCCGGGAACAAGGGCGCATTCTGACTCACAGTTTCGGAGACCTCACAGTTTCAGAGAGCTCACAGCCCATCGCGGTGGAAAGTACACAGTGGCGGGAGTGTGTGGTAGAGCTTCACACACAGCGGCCAGATGGGGAGCAGAGGCCACGGGCCGGAACCAGAAGTGGGAATAGCACTCAAGGCCAGCTTCTGGTGACATACGATTGCCAACTACCCAAAACAGCACTTCCAGCCAGAAGTCACGTGTTTAAACACATGCGCCCATGAGCATTTTGCATTCAGACAATAACATGGAGCCTTGATGGTTTTAAGTATTCGCTTGTTTGTTTGGAGTTTTAGGGATTTTGTTTTGTTTGGGTTTTGTTGTTTATTTGCTTCCTTTGTTGATTGTTTGGTTGGTTGGTTGGTGTTTGGTTTTTGAGACAGTGTCTTTAGTATCCCAGGAGAGCCTTGAACTCACTAGTAACTGAGATGGCCTTGAATTCCTGGTTCTCCTGCCTCCACTTACTGAATGCTGACATTATGGTTTCAAAGTGGGACAGTGACATACTGGAACTGAGTTGTTGATCTTGGGCAGTTCTCCAAAACACAGAGAATGGACCATCTGGAAGACAGAAACTCATCGGCTGAGTGGACCTGGGTCCATCTGCAGAGTGGCTTCCAGGCTAGGTGTGCCAAGGTCAGAAATATACATCTGACCCTTTGGTAGACGGACACCTTGTTAGTAAGTTACCAGGTTACTTGCATGCAGTGTTTGGAGAACTCAGGGAACCCAGAAAAGACACTGGGAAGCAAGGCACCACTATTTGCCATGCACTATGGTCCTCGACACTGGCGGTTGAAATTGCTTCCCAGCCGCCCCTCACAATGATACTGGGAGACAGGATCATGGCCTCTTTTACAGTGAGGTTCATAGATGTTAAGAAACTTCGTAGGAGCCACAGGACATTCTCAAGAGAGGTTTGAAACCCAGGTGTTCTGTGCATTTCTTGTACCACCTCGCCTCCCAAGCACCATGGGGCATGACTGCGCCAAAGTCAGGGCCTCGGCGACAGAGATGTGCAGCAGACAGCTACTGTTAGCGAACCTGTTTGTTTATTTTATTCTTTGTGTGCATTTTGTCTGTGCTCCATGTGCATGCCTGGTGCCTGCAGAAGCTAGAAAAAGAGTATTGGATCCCCTGGAGTTGGGACTGTGGACATTTGGTGCTGCAAATGGAACCCAGGTCCTCTGGAAGAACAGCTAGTGCTCTTAACTGCTGAGCCATCTCCTCACCCTACACCTTGCTTAGTTTTAAAGTAATAAAAATAAGATTAAGTAAAAATAGATTAGAGTGAATCCAGCTGGGGTAGATAAAGTATGACCAGCGGCTGAGTGTGTCCTCATCTGCATTCCAAGGAGTTTGTTTTCCACCCAGAGAGAGGAGCTTGATGTTGCTTTGGCCAAAGCCTCAGAGCAGGACCGCTGCCCTGAGTGGCAGCTGTCTGTCTTCCTGACTTCTCTGAGAGTTCCTGAAGCTCGGGAGAGGTCCATTTGTCGCGGGCAAAGATGGTGTTTTCATTACTCCGTGATGCCAGATTTGGAGCAGTTGAGCTAGTTTTCCCACGGGGATGCAAGCTATGCCCAGTCAGTCACAGGCCGAGCAGGCTCCCTCTCCACAGGCACACATTCCACCAAGCTGATAGATACGTCAGGGTGCTGAGTGCCCGGCGGTGGCTCTCCTCATGACGCTGTACATCTGTATAGGAACTGGGCCCTCAGCCCTCAACCCCAGCATGCTGATTCAGGTTTTACCCACTGCTGCCTTCTGGTGTGTGGACATTGGGAGAAGGAAATGAGAGCCGGTGAGATCAGTATCCGTATCCTCAGCACAGAGATTAGAGTCATAGGTAAAGAAACCGATAGAACTTTATGTATGTGCACACGTGCACACGGTGTGTGCGCGCGCACCTCTGAAGCTCAGGGGTCAGAGCAGAACACTGCATCGGGTGTCCCGATCTAGTGCTCGCTCACCCAATGAGCTGTCAACTCCAGCCCTTCAAATCCTGTTTTGTGTTGGAGTCCCCTGCACTTAAGGTTGCAGTTCACCTTGTCCGGACAGCTCTCTGAGCTCGATCGAAATGGAGGGCTCCCTTTCCAGCAGGGCTCCCTCCCTCCCTGGATAGTGTCTTTAGGCTGGGAGACCTGACCTTCCCTAAGCCTGGATGTCTGTCTCAAGCATGACCTTTGACACAGACCCCTGCAGATGCTCTCCCCCTGCGGCCCATATGGTAATTGGGTTTTGCGCTCCTAGCTGTATGGTGGGACCATGCTGCCAAACGTAAATTAGGTGAGGCCCCAGCTGCTGCCCCCATCCCATACACACCCCTCACTCTGGAATAGAGCTCAGCTGTAACACTGAAGCAGCCTCTGGAAGGCTAGTTCCATCATACTCACAGGCCATACAAAGCCATGCTTGCTGCTTCCGCCCCCTTTGCCCTCGTAGCCTGGTGACCAACAGTCCTGGATATTCTGGAACTCACTTTGTGAACCAGGCTGGCCTCAAACTCGCAGAGATCTGCCTGCCTCTGCCTCCCGAGTGCTGGGATTAAAGGCATGGGCCACCACCACCCAGCTCAAATCTTGTTTTTAAAAGTATAGTTTCTGCCTTTTTTTTTCAGCTAGCAAACCAGAAAGACCCAATGTTTAAATTATAAAACATTGTTTGCATTGGTTTCTTTATTGGGTGTGTATATGCCCACACATATGTGTGCCACTGTACCCATGGGAAGGTCAAAGACAAGTCACAGGAGTTAGATCTCTCCTTCCACCATGTGCATTCTGAGGATCAAACTCGGGTTATCAGGCTTGGTGGCAGGTGCCTTTACCTCGTGTGGTGTACCACCACCACCACCAATCCCAAAATGTCCAGAGTTATCACCTTTACCTGAAAATCTCAGTTTCCCTCTAAGGACTGAATGTTGGGGCTTGATTGCCAGCAACTCCTCACACACACCGGCTATGATCTGCCTCTGCCAGCGGTGTGAGGAAGGCTCAGTTCCTCCTGCAGATCCCCAGCACGCGCACCAGTGCTTCCTGCACAGAAGCAGCTCGGAGACGCCTGCTGAATGAGTTCCAGTACCAGGGGAATTTGTCTGGCCCTGAGGCTAAGCTCTCAAGCCAGCATGGGGAGCACATTACTTAAAGCACCCTTTAAAATCCCTTAAATTGCCTTTACGACACAGTGTAGAGACATGTTCTCTCAAGTTCCACGTTGTCTTACCTGGCTTTGTGTAGTGGGGGGAGAGGGAGAGAAAGAGAGTTCTCTGTCCTTCCACCACCTGGGTTCCAGGGATCAAGCTTGGCAGCAGGTGCCTTTCTTTGTCTTCCAACCCCATCCCACCACCCCCCCAACCCCCCACCCCCGCCTCTTCCCTCCTTGAAGTCAAGCCATCTCCATTCATGCCAGCCCCATCTGAAGCAGTCCACAGACCTTGAGCATGGGGAGGCCTCGGGGAACTTTCTGGCTCGGGGACCAGTGATTCAGATTTCCCACCTCATCTGGCAAGTGGATGGGCCTGACTTACGCAGGCAGCTTGTTTCTCTTCCTCTACCCCTTCATGTTTTCTTCTTTCCCAAACCCCTGAAATTGGACTGGGGTGAATGAAATGTGTGAGCTGGGCCACTCGTGGCCCTGACAAGGAACTCTGAGAAACCTCAGCAGCCGGATGAGGGTGAACCAGACGCAGGACTCCGGCCCTCGGTGATGCAGTCGTGAGTCACTGAGGCAGGTGTTTTTTCTTCTTCTGATGTTTTCTAGAGGCCAAAGCTCAGAAAATGAGGCCGTTTCTCAGACTCCTACAATGAGCTAGACCCCCTTTCAATTAAAAACTGTCAACCCCCCAGGGTCAGTGGATAATTCGTTCACCAAGAAATATTCCTCTTTAGTTAGATTAATGGTGGATATCTGACTCCAAGATGGGATTGTCTATTGTGCAATCTGGGGTCTCTGTTGTAAAGAACGAAGCGGAACTGAATGTAAAACCAGGACTTCCAAAATCACATATATATTCACTGATTGTGCTGCAAAATAAATTTTCCTCAAATCCAGTATGTGCAAACTCTATTTAAAAAAATCTGTTTAGCTGGTAATAAATAGGGGCTCGATCATCTAAAAGTAATGCCAGCATTCTGATTTTTCTTGCAGGAATCAGGAAAAAGGCTCACCGACCGATGGAAGCCGGCCCTTGGGTAGCGACGCTGCATTTGGCAGATAACAGCATTGATGGGACAGGAACAGACGGGGAACAATTGCCGGAACTCGCGAGAACCTTAACCTGGTGGGGAACCGTAAGAGCTTTGGACTCACTTCTTCTCTAAAACTAAAGTGCCGGAGTTAAACCACACGCCTGATCACAGCCTCTTAGCAATTCTTGTGTGGTTTCTCAGCTCAGAGAGGGACACTTACCCGTCCTGGCCTCGGCACTTGGGCCCCTCAGAGACCTCACGAGGAGCCTCAGATTAAAAGGGTGGCAGCTGAGGCAGTAGAGGAGGCAAGAGTTAGAACATCCTTGCATTAAGGTTAGGCGGTAACTCAAAACCTGATCGATGTCACCTGAGGAGGAAGGGCAGCCTCCTTGGAGCGCACATTCTTGTGTTCGGTTAGAAAGCTCTCCACCCTGGACTCCTAAAAAAGAAATATGGAACTATAATTCTCAGAAGCTTCTAGAAAACAGTGTTTCCTTGTCATGCTCATTTTGACAACCTGAGGCATCCCCCATCCGTCTCTGCTGGACCTGCACCTTAAGCTGACCAAGCCGTTGGCAGGTCTCACAACCACTCAGGACCTAACTGCAGGATCAGCAAGGGCTCTGGGCAGCACTGTCTCGTGGCCAGGCCCACACACCAGTGGTGCCCAGAGCACTGGGCACAGCTGAGGTCTGAGGCCCGAAGGCATGTTGGGTAGCAATTTATTATCTCGGCAGAAAAAAATTCCCTCCTTATTGTTCTCCCGGATTCCAGAGAGATGGGAAGGCTTCCCAGCTGGCGATCGATGCTGCCCTTCCCCAGATAATTACATCAGTAACTTCTATTGCAGCATCTTGTTGAACTTAATATATTGCTGGTATAACTGCTAAAAAAAAAAAAAAAAAAACGTGTTCAGGATTTTTGTGTTTACATCCATGAGCTACACGGATCCATACTTTCTTTCTTTGTAACACCTTTGCCTGCTTGGGATCAGAGCCTGTCTGGCCGTACACAACTACTTAGGAAATGTCCCCTCCCATTCTGTTTGAGGACACAATTTCCGTGGCATTATGATGACGGTGTCCTTTAATTTGCTAGATTCATCGGTGAAGCCCTTGACACCTGGAGCTTTCCTAGCAAAGGTTTCTGTGTTTTTATACAAGTCTCGCTGTGCAGCCCATGCTGGTCTCAAATTCATGACCTTCCTCCCTCAGCCTCCTGAACACAGGGGTTATAGGCAAGTGCCACCCGCTTAGCAAGGAAGGTTTTTAATCAAAACTCATTTTTCTAAGCAGTATATATTAGGTTGGTGCTATGGTTTACCTGGAATACACAAGGGCCTGGGTTCAAGCCCCACACAGAAACAAACAAACATGTTGAATAAAAATAAGGCTCTAGCCAGGTGGTGGTACACGCTTTTAATCCCTGCACTTGGGAGGCAGAGGCAGGCAGATCTCCGTGAGTTCGAGGCCAGCCTGGTCTACAGAGCAAGATCCAGGACAGGCTTCAAAGCTACACAGAGAAACCCTATCTCAAAAAAACAAAAACAAAAAGAATAAGGTTCTTCTGGCTTTGAGGGGTTCTGCCTGACATATTCTAGTTTTCTTCTTTCAAATAATTTGTATATGTTGTCAAATTTGTTAGAATAAAGTTATTCATATTTCTTTAGTGTCCTTTTAGAAACTGTAGAAGCTGTTGAGACATCGTCTTTTCGTTGACCTTGAACATTCGCATTTTCTCTTTCTTCTAAGATTTGGTTAGAAATTTATCAATGTTACTGATCTCAGAGAATCGGCTCTTTCTTTTCTTTACTTTTTGTTTGCTTGTTTTGTTTTTCCAGACAGGGTTTCTCTGTATAGCTCTGGCTATCCTGGGGCTTGGTTTGTAGACTATGCTGGCCTCAAACTCACAGAGATCTGCCTGCTTCTGCCTCCTGAGTACTGGGATTAATGGTGTGCGCCACCACTGCCCAGCCTAAATTTTCTTTAATCTTACTTCTCAGGGGTTCCAATGATCATGGTAATAGTGTCTAACACAGGAGATAGTGACAGGTTAAATAAATCATTTATGCAAAGAGCTAAGCGGTGTTCAGAGATCTAACTCATCCTTTGTCCAAATTAGGACAGATGAGTGAAGGAGGCACCACCTCTGGCCAGGAGCAAATGAAGTTCCCTCTATGTCCAGGCGTCTGGGTTCAGCACTGCGCAGGAAACTGAACTGGACCTCAGCCCCACAAAGCCCCTGGGAGGCACTTTTGTAGGACACCCCCTTCAGGCCTGGGGATGGCCCTGGTGGCATCCAAGGCACAGCAGACACACCAGTGAGACTCAGCTCCCTGGAAGCCTCCTAGAGTCGACCTAGTTACAGACCAGAGTCACCAAGTCAGTCTCCAGCATCCCTGCCTCCCTCCATGGGGCTCCTTTTCCAAGAAGCATCCCTTTCTTTTATCTTTTAATTATTTTTAGTTTATGTGTGCAAATGTTTTACCTGCATGTATATCTGTGCACCACGTATGTCCTGGTATCCTTGGAGATCAGAGGAGGGGTTAGGTTCGAGTTACAGACGCTTGTGATCCACCATGTGGGTGCTGGGGAACTGAACCTGGGTCCTCTTCAAGAACAGCAGGTCCTCTAACCACTGAGCCATCTCTCCAGCCTCTAGTACCCTGTTCTTACCCATCTTGTCTGAAGAACATGGAGAGATCTGGAAGCTGAAACTGCTCAAGCCCTCGGCAGATGGCTTTCTTGAGAGCAAGATCTTTGATAAGAGTCTGGCAGGGCTGCACAGGCCTGGCCTCAGATCTGGCTGCTGAATCGGTGGAAAGTGCATACAGCTGAGCAGCAGAGTCAACATGACCGTAAAGGCAGCGTTGACCCTACGTGAAAGTTCAAGCCTTCTTATGTGATAATGACTTAGTCCTGATCTCTTGATAAGCACATCATAATTTACTCTGGAGCGGAGACCATAAATTAACTTTCCTTTAGTTCCTGCTGTACGGAGCGCTAATGTGCACTCAGGAAATAATAGTTCTGTCTTCACTGCAACCTCATAAAACAGGCCACAAAGCCTCTGTCAGGCTAGTTTTGCAGATATGGAAAGTTAGACCCATGAGGGCACTTGGCTTGCCCATGATCACACGGTCAACGAAAGGGCAGAGCTGACAAGAAGCCCAGGTCTTTGTCTCAATGTCCCCTCCACACAAGATGCCAGCAGAACCCTGCCAGGCCAAGGGTTCTCAGTAGCCCACCAAGAAATGAGGAAACGCAATGGCCACAGCACTCTGAACATTCCCGGTCTCTGCTGACCTGGCAAACTAAGCAGAACTGGGCCTAGAGTACTGAAGTAGGGGAAGAGTACAGTGGGTTTTGTCCTCATAGAGCTAAATTCATCTGATTTTAAAACTTTATTCTGGGGCTGGAGAGATGGCTCAGAGGTTAAGAGCACTGCTTGTTCTTCCAAAGGTCCTGAGTTCAATTCCCAGCAACCACATAGTGGCTCACAGCCATCTGTAATGAGATCTGGTCCCCTCTTCTGGCCTGCAGGGATATGTGCAGACAGAACATGGTATACATAATAAATAATTTTTTTTAAAAAATTTATTCTGAGGCTTGCCTTTTTTAAAAAATAATTTATTTTTATTTTTACCTGCATTGGTATTTTGCCTGCATGTATGTCTGTGTGAGGGTGTCAGATCCCCTGGAACTGGAGTTACAGGCAGGTGTGAGCTGCTGTGGGGGTGCTGGGAATTGAACTCAGGTCCTCTAGAAGAGTAGTCAGTGCTCTTACCTGCTGAGCTGTCTCTCCAACCCCAAAGCTTGCTGCAGTCAGATTTTCGTTTGGGCCTACAGCTCACAAATAATGACACGGGAGACTTATTAATTATGAAAGTTCGACCTATACTTTAAGATTGTTCCTAACTGATTCTTATAACTTAGGTTAACCTATTTATGTTAATCTATGTTCTATCATGTGGTGTTACTTCTCTTCCATCTTGCACCTCCTGTTTCCTCTCTGTGTCTCCTGGTGTCTCCTACACACCTAGATTCCTCCTCCTCTTCCTTTCTCTCCCCAAATCCCGCCTATACTTCCTGCCTGGCTTTCAGCTTTTTATCACGCCAATCACAGCATATGTCTTCATACAGTGTACAAATATCCCACAACAGCTTGCCTTTCTTAATTTTATGTGAAATCACTCTCAGTACTTGGGAGGCAGAGGCAGGTGGATTTCTGTGAGTTTGAGGCCAGCCTGGTCTACATAGCTAGTTTTAGGCCAGTCAGGGCTACATAGAGAGACCCTATCCAAAATGAATAAATAAATAAAATAAAACAAAAAAAAAAATCACCAGGTAAGAGTTACTATTTATTTGACATACTGAAAGTTATCAAGCCCTTGTCAATCCCTCTAAATGTTTTGACATTTTACTGGTATATAAAATATAAATGACTAAGAAGTCTTAAATGTAAAGTTTTTAAAGTAAATGAATGAAGGAAAGATTTTTGGCAGTAAGAGCTTGACTCAGGTTTCCTAAGAGAAGCAGAATATTCCAAAGTAGAGAGACATCCAGGTTCAACAAGCCAGGCTCAACACCCCTCCAGTCTCAAGTCAGGTCATTGCAGCCGCTTGGGAAGGGGCAGGGAGGCTGGAGGGAGCCTGAAAAGAAAGGCCATTCCCTGAAATTCTAGGTTGACTTTCGTCGAGGGACCGTGAGCCCCGCAAGGCACAAAGCCATTTCGTTTCCTTGTCTCTGTGCAGCCTGATCAAATACTCTACTCACTTAAGGGAAATTGACCTTGGAAACAACGTCCTGGGAGAAACAGCTGCAGTCGCCATCCTGGAAGCACTGAGAGCCAGGAAGGCAGGTAAAGTTCCGTCCTCTTCTCCCAGGCCCCCGACACGCCACAGCTGTGTCGTTGTTTGTGTTCGATGACAAATCTGAGCTGTGCAGGGAGCAGGGGCATTGTCAAAAGCTAACCCCCATCGTGTCAACATGCCCAGAGACCTGTACAGAGCCCAAGAACTGTCACAATGTCGCGTGTACCCTTCAAGTACTGATTTCTCCCTATACTTCTAGGCTAGTGTCTAGGTAGTTTCTTACCTTCAACCTCCAAAGTAGCTGTGCTTACAGCATGCCCCAGCCTGACTGGTTTTTTATTTTTTAAATGAATTTTTTCCCTATTGCTTTTGCCTTTTCTGTCTTCTCTTTCCTTCCTTTTTTTTCTTCTAAGATTTATTTATTATGTATACAGTGTTCTGCCTACATGCCTGCGTGCCAGAAGCTCTCATTACAGATGGTTGTGAGCCACCATATGGTTGCTGGGAACAGAACCCAGGACCTCTGGAAGAGCAGCCAGTGCTCTTAACCTCTGGGCCATCTCTCCAGCCCTTCTCTTTCCTTTTTCATTCTCCAAGAAAGTTCTCTCCTGTTCTCTAGTCTCCACTCAGCCCGACCTAAAGTGATTTGTACAGAAATTGATTGTAAAACTGAAGTAGCGACCGTCCTGAGACCACATCTGAGCCAGCCAGGCACTGGAGCCTTTCAAGTCTGAGGCAGCCTGGGCTATATAAGGATACCCTGGAGACAGAGAGAAAGAGAGGAGGGAGAGAGCGAACAAGGACCAGAGTGTTCTTCTTAATCATTCAGGAGGGGTTTGGCTCCAACCGGCAGGCAGCAGTGTGTGACCTGTGGCCCTGGAACCCTTGGAAAACGAGAGGAGCGAGGTCAGTTAGCGGGGACCATCCCTCCCCCCACACCCCCGCCTCTCCTTTAGAATACTCTTACTGCCTTTACAGGGGAGCAAACAACGTCATTTTCAATGCGGCTCCATGTAAAACATGCAACTCAGGGTTGAGGAGCGTGAGGACTGTGCTGTGGGGCAGGCTGAGTGCGGAGAAGTCACTGGCGGCCGCATCATTTCCTTAGGAAAATGGTCAGAGGTTGCATTTTTCCTTTGCTGGCAGGGTTTTAAAGGGAATTACGGGGCTGTTGTGGTCTGCTGTGTTGCTCCATTTCAAACTAAAGCCATGCATGTTTAATGGCCAATTAAATGATTCTAAGATTTTTTTTTTCCAATTATCCTTTTCTTGTAGAGAAACAGAACGCCCCCTTCTTGTTCCATTAGCTGAGATGAAGCGCAGCCGGGTTATTCTGTTAACACTAACTCTAAGTGCAGTACGCAGAAGGCAGGTCGTGACTGGGCTTTGGTTTTCCTGGGGCCGCAAGCCGCTTCTCACTCTACCTGGCAGGCACCATTACTGGCTGCAGGCCATCTCCCCAGCATCTCTGCAGGGAATGTGATGAGAGCCAGCCTCTGGTGACGGGATGGGAAATGATTTCCACTGAGCTCCTATCTGGAATGGAAAATGTCTTGCCTGCTTAGTAAATGGCTCGATTTACATAAATGAGAGGCTAATTATGGAGTGCCCACCTGGAAATGCAAGTACCTCATCTCGACAGCATTAAAAGGCAATCTACGGCTCAAGACATCAGCGAGTCTGAAATTGAGTCTAAGTGTGCATCATGAATAGTCCTAATGCATTTATTTCATGAGCTGGGCTCATTATGGGCTGTTTCTGACAGAGCGCTTTAATGAGGTTGGTAGTTTGAACACCAGTGAAGAGTCCTCAGAAGAGGGTGAGCTGCTTGGATTTCATAGGACGAATCTCTTGTCGCTTAGCCCTAAAGGCATCATTTTAAACCGTAAAACCATTAGAAACATCACTGATGATGAAACTAATGCTCGTTTAGTGTCTTCTGTGTTTGTATCATTTGCAAGCCAACAAGAGAATTTCTAATTCTCCTTTAATGAAATCACACCAACGTTCTTGTCTGCTAAAGAGGGAGTTTGGTCCTCCTTGCCTGTATCTCTCCCCCATTTTCTTCTCCTCTTCCTCTGGTTTTGGGTTGCTGTTTTGTTTTGTTTTTTTAGACAGGGCCTCTGTAGCCCAGGGTGACCTTGAGCTGGTGATGTAACCAAGGCTGGTCCTGGGGCCTCCAGAGTCCTGGGACTGCAGAGTATCGGGGAGTTCTCATGAGCCAACTGTAGTAATTCCTAGGCCTGAGAGCGCCCCTACACAGTCTGAGCCATTCTGCTCATTTATGCTTTTGCTCTCTTTGCTCAGGTAAACTACCACCCTTAAAAGTCACAGTCACTCCCCGGATCTCTTCGGACACCTTCACATCTATTTGGAAACATAGCAAGAAATCTAATAAAACCAGTAAAAAGAAGAAAAAGGTAAATTCTTTACCGTCTGTATGGCTGAGTAGCAGCCGCCAGGGGGCGCTGTATGGATGAGGCGTGCGCCTCAGTGGAGATAAATGGAGCCTTCGACGCCCGAGTTTAGGGTCTTCTAGGTCACCCTCCCCTAAACTGTCGTCAGAAGGACGGTGGTTATACCAGGAGGCGAGCAGTAAGACAACAACATCACCTCTCAGAGATTAGTGGACACTGCCTCCGGCTTCAACCCCTCTTCCCTGCCAAATGCACGTTCCTGCAGGCCTGCTGCGGATCTGCAGAGATCTTTGTCTCCACTCCAGGCGCCTGTGCCGTCTTTTGGGCGATAATGATTTACATACTCTCATTCTCCACTACGGAAAGTCGATTTTTTTTTTTAAATAGGACAAATATTTAATGGCACAGGAAGAAGAAAAAAAAAGACATGTTACAAAACAAAGTGATTTTAAGTAAGAGGTAGAAGACGAGTTTTGAAACGAAAATTAAAAAGTATACACATGCATTTAAAAACCTAGACTGCTGTATACCAAATTATCAGCACCGTTACTACCATCCAGTGAGGGAAGAGTCTCCCCTGTGTGTTTGTGTGTGTGTTACAATTTTTTGTTTATTTGTTTGTGTATTTATTGAGACTGGGTCTTACTCTGTACGTCAGACTGGCCTTGAACTTGTGGTGTTCCTTTGTCTCCTCCCGAGTGCTGAGAATACAGGCATCACTACTGTGCCTGTTGGTTGTTGTCTTGTTTGTTTTCTTCTTTCTGTATTTTTAAAACACAACTATTTCTGACCCAAACAGGTTGGGCATGGTTGCTAATAATTGTAGCTGAAAATTTTCCTGTATCCTGCCCGGTCCACAGCCACTCAGATCCAAGTAAACACACAGAGGCTTATATTAATTAAAACTGCTCGGCCATTAGCTCAGGTCTGTGACTGACTAGCTCCTACACTTAAACTCAGACCATTTCTGTTCATCTATAAATCGTCACATGTTCCGTAGCTTTACCTGTGTGCCATTACGTGCTGCTCCCTGGATGGCAGGCTGGCGTCTCCTCACTCAGCCTTCTTCTTCCCAGAACTCCTTGTCTGTTTATCCTTCCTACTTCTTGCCTGGCTAACTGGCCAATCAGCATTTTATTAAACCAGTGTATAAAAGCATTACCCCACAGCACATAATATCATCCTAATAACAACACTTGAGAGGCTGCAGCAAGAGAATCACCACAAGTTCAAGGCCAGCCCAGGCTACCTAGTGGGTTCCAGGTCAATTCAGTATACAGTGTGAGTGTCTCAAAAAGGAAAAGAAAAATATTCATGGTCATAAAGAAAAAGGGAGGGAGAGGGAGGCACTCTTGGAGAGACGCCAGATGCATGGACGCAGCTGCTTTCTATGCATTTGATGTCTGCTAAGCAATCACCTTTATTGGCCTGAACAAAGAGCTGGCGCAGTAGTCAAGTGTTGAATTGCTGCAGAGTGTGACTGTTTGCAGCTGTGTCCTGCCCCCCCACACACACACACACTGCTGCGGGTCTTACAACCTATGGCTGTGTTTTCTGACCTCTGGTCATTTTTGAGACTCACTGCGTGTGTATTTTGTCTCATGGGTCTGGATCCAGGAATGGTCATTATTCTTCATAAAGAAACTTAATTTAATGTATGTTGCATAATGTCTCGTGACAGGTTTTTGGGTCTCTGATGATATGCTTCTAAGTGCTCTGTAGTAATAAAAGGATCCCCCCAATCAAAAACACCCTGTAATCAATTAAAATGAATATCATCCCCCTTCTCTCTCTTTTTTCTTTCTTTTTCTTTCTTTCTTTCTTCCTTCCTTCCTTTCTTTCTTTCTTTCTTTCCTTCCTTCCTTCCTTCCTTCCTTCCTTTCTCTCTCTCTCTCTCTCTCTCTCTCTCTCTCTCTCTCTCTCTCTCTCTCTCTCTCTCTCTCCTTTTTTGTTTTTCCCCAGAAAAACAAATCTCACAGAAATCCACCGGTCCTTGCTTCCCTTGTCCTGGGATTAAAGGTGTGAGTTTCACTCTGACCTGTCTCTTTCTGACCTGTCTCTTTCTGACCTGTCTCTTTCTTAATTGGTTTTTGCTGAGTTACTAGAGAATACAATATTCCCCATATATCACCAGGAGACTCACAGTCTCAGTTCTGACCTTCCACAGGATTAAGATTGCCAGCACTTTATTCAAGTAACAAAGGCATGCAACCCTTGTCCATGTGTGGAGCCTGGATTCATCCTCAAAGAACCAAATAACCAAAAAGGATCATTAGTTTTATTGTTTTGTTTTTGTCTTTTGGGGTTATTGTTTTGGGGGTTTTTGTTCGTTTGGTTGATTGGTTGGTTGGTTTTTCTGAGATAGAGTCCTGGCTTTGTAGACCATGCTGGCCTTGAACTCACAGAGCTCTGCCTGCCTCTGCCTGGGCTGGGATTAAAGGCGTGCGCCACCACACCTGGCTGCCTCATTGTTGTAAAACCAGACAGAGAGACAGCTCCATTGGTAAATAGCTTGTTGTACAAGTGTCAGAACCTGAGTTTGGCCTCCAACATCCATGTAGAAAGCTGGGCTTGGTGTCACTTATAATCCCAGAGATGGGGAGGTGGAGACAGCAGATCCCTGGGGCTCCCTGGCCAGGCAGCCTAGCCTAATTAGCAAGCAAGTCAATAAACAAACAAACAACAAATAAACAAATAAATAAATGGGGTTGGGGATGAGAGGACAAAGGATAGGAAAGAATATGAGGAGAAATACCTAACAGTAAAGCAAAGCCCTCTTGGAAGAGTCCTTTTTGGAAAAGTCATATAAAAACCTACTAGAAGTTTCCTAAAATATATACATGCACATATACAGAGTTCAAACGAAGCCGTCCTATGCTGGTCCAACAGCACCCCTACTGGACAACACAAGCCAACGAATAAAAGGCCTGGTGCCAGAAGGGGTTACTTCTTTTGGAGTTGTTGGCCAGTGAGGCCCCAGAGACCCTCAGAATTACAGACTATTGACAATGCTCTTGGTTGCCCCCCAGAACTTGATTGTAAGACCCTATTGCTAAGGCACCACATATGAGTCATTAGAGCACGGAGAAATCAAGCTGGTACTGACCTGGAGGCTTGGTCTCTACTGGGCTAGTTCTTAAAATGCTAGACGGTGCTATGCAGACTATTGGAAGACAAAGATGTTATACCCAGATCGAGGGGACCCCCAAAAGACCACCACAGAGACCAAAAACTCCGTATGTAAAAGAAAAAAGCCTTTATTCAAGCTCGGGCTTGGTCTCTCTGTCTGTCCCACACAGCAGTGAGAGCAGAGAGCCCTGAGCCCAGGCGGAGGAGGGTTTTCAATCATAGCGGAAGTTGGGGTGAAGGGATTTCCAAGGTCCAGGACCCTGATTGGCTGACATTTGTCTGGGGGTATCAGCAAAAAGGAGAAATAGGTGTGTGCTAGGCTCCAGGACATCCGGCCATCTTACCTAACCTCATCTGACAGTTGGAATGATTGGGATGTCAGGTACTTCTCCATCCCTGACCCGTCCTGGGTGGTGTCAGCTTATGACTTGTCCTGGACCTGGGTATTGCCTACGGGTAAGCCTGTCATGGCAGCTGTGTGGTTAAGCTGTGGTTTTTTGCCCGCCCCCCACCCAACAAAAGTAACCATCACTCTCGCTCAGCTATGACCCTCCCAGGTACAACAATGGAAGGCCCCACAGGTGCAGCCGCGACACAATGTCCCGGGGGTGACCACCCACTCTCCGACTGGACTTAAGGCCACTCCACAAGATGAAACCCATACCTAGCACCATCGGTGGGGCCGTGAGCCCGTGAATAGGGGGGCCGTAGACCCCTGGGGGGAGTCTACTACTATTATTATGCTGAATGAATGTAGTATGAAGTTGACTCCTAGTAACCGGTTATACTCACAGATGAGTGCGTCTCTCAACCCTCCTCAGAAAGGCTTCGGAATGCAGTAGATGGTGATTAGCACAGGGGCAACACACCTGGCCAAGGGGCAGAGCATGAGCGACCGTGGGATGCTCGGGCCTAAAGGCGACATCTGCATCATGCCGTCTCTTCCCCAGGCTCAGCAATCACTGTGGAAGCGGGGTAGAAAGACTGTAAGGGCCAGAGGCAGCGGACGACCACAAGGAAACTGTTTTCCAGGCACAGCAGGGAAGAAGCTGCACATATTAACTCCTAACAGCTGTGCCCAGCACTGTGCAAGCTCAAGCCGCACGAAATCCCAGCATGGAGAGAGGAGGTGGGCAGGAAAGCCTAGCTGAAGAGCCAGCGGCAATTGACAGCTGCTAGGAGAGGGGAAGCCAGTCTTATTTAAGATGTGGCCCCTGGTAGGTGGACCACGCTCCAGGGGATGGTCCCCTACCCGATAGCACTTGGACAGCAGAAATTGGATTTGATAAGTAGATAGGGAAGGAGAATGGATCTGAAAGGAGTTGGGGGGAAGGAATGAATATGACCAAAATGTATTGCATGAAATTCCCAAAACACTTAAAACACACACACACACACACACACACACACACACACACACACACACACACACACACACACACGAAAAAACACCAAGGTAGATGGCTCCTGAGGAATCACTGTTGGAATTCCTGGCCACTCCCCCCAGATACATGACCTCACATTCACTGCCCAGTAGCCAAGCAAGAGGCGTAATCATCCTGGTGCCTTACATCCTACGTAATCCATGCGCTGCGTGGTCACATAATTTGTGCACATGCATGGCATAGCTACATAAGCCCATATGTGCATGTGCGGGGAAATCCATAAAAAGCGGGTCACAGACTCCTCCCCCTTCCTCTTCTTCTCTTCCTCTTCCTCTCTCTCTCTCTCTCTCTCTCTCTCTCTCTCTCTCTCTCTCTCTCTCTCTCTCTCTCTCCATGACCATTTCCATAGGCCTAAGCACTACCCTCTGTTCTCCTTCCCCTAATAAACTCTTACAGTGGGTTTTGTTGTACTTCATGGTTTTTCTTGCACTGTAAACAGTGCCGCCTAATAAATAACACAGTGCCACATAATAGCTAACAATTACAACATAGGTTGGCTTCTGGCCTTTCACACATGTGCACACATGTTTACCTGGACATACTTCAATATGTACGTACAGAGATAAATAAATGAATAAAACCAGATGTATATATTAAAGTGCTACCTTGATCATTTCTCAAAGATCTTTGCCCTTTTATGATACAGTGTTTTCAGTGGGGTAGGGAGTGCTGTTGGCTACTATTAAAGTCGAAGACCTAGTAAACCAGGCATTTTTCTGTATTACTGGCATCTGTCCAGTGTACTGTCACTTTTAATAGCAAACTAGCACCGCAATCTATACCGTAAATGTAAAAGTCTCCACATACCAGAAAGGAAAGAGACAGTAAGAGTTATATTATCTGGGTGAGTTGGTGCACCCCTGTAATTAAAGCCTTTGGGAGATGGAGGCAAAAGAATGAGGAACTCAAAGCTAGTCTCATAGCGAGTTTGAGGCTAGCCTGGCTACATGAGACCCTGTCAAGGTAGAGGAAAGCATGTCTTCAGTAAGAAAACTACCTGTTGTCTCTCTTGTTTGTTTGTTTGTTTGTTTGTTTGTTTGTTTGTTTTTAAGACAGGGTCTCACTATATATCCCTCTCTGGCCTGGAACTCACTAAGTAGAGGAGGTTGACCTCAAGCTCACAGAGATTGCCTGCCTCTGCCTCCCAAACTCTAGAATTAAAGGTGGGGTCCACCATGCCCAGCCCTTATTACTTTCTTAACTCATGATTTCCTGTTCATTATTTCACAGGCAAAAAACTGAATACAGATGCTGTATTTGCAAATGGATGTCACCTATCTCCATGGCCAGACAGACCTATTTAGGAAGACACTGCTTGTCATGCATAAACATTTCTCATTGCCATCAATCCCCTTTCGGGTTCTAAAATTCATGAGTCATCAAACTCAGCAGGGCCTATCCTGTCCCACAAATCAGTTTCTTTCTTTTTTTAAATTTTTTGAGACAAACAGCTCAGCTCTGGCTATGCTGGAACTAGCTCTGTAGACCAGGCTAGCCTTGAAATCACAAGGATCCGCCTGCCTCTGCCTCCTGAGTGCTGAGACTAAAGGTGTGTGCCACCACTGCCCGGCACAAATCAGTTTCTAAACTATGGGTTTCATTCTGTCCCTGTTGCCACTAAGTCACCAGGAGGAGGCCAAGGCTTCACTGGTAACATCATGACTAAGGAAGTCACTGCTGCTAGAGACCCTCTTATCCAAAATGGCCTCGCTTGGGGAAAGAGCTACCACGCCCATCTTTCTCAGCAATATCCAACTTTGATGAACCTGTGCATGTTAAGATGGTGGAGGCCCCTTGTGCTGGGCACCAACTTGATTGAAGGTTGATAACTGGGGGGAGGGGAGGGCAAAACAGCTTGACCACACAACTGCCATGACAGGCTTAGAGGCCCAGACACAGCTTCTGTGACAGGCAACACCTGGATCCAGGAAAAGCCATAAGCTGACCTCATCCAAGGATCCACCTAGGGATGGACCAGTATCTAAGGGGAAGTACCAAACATCCCAACACATTCCAACCCTTAGATAAGATTAGGTAAGATCACCAGATGTCCCCGAGTCTAGCACACACCTATTTCCCTTTTACAGATACCCCTAGACAAATGTCAGCCAATTAGGGTCCTGAACCCTGGAAATCCCCCCACCCCAACCTCTGCTATGATAAAGACCCCACCCTGCCTGGGCTCTGGGCTCTCTGCCCTCACTGCTGAGTCTTCATCAGACAGAGAGTCCAAGCTCTGAGCTTGAAATAAAGGCTCTTTGCTTTTACATACAAGATTTGGTCTCCATGGTGGTCTTTTGGGGGGGGGGGCACAATCTGGGCATAGCAATAACACCATGAAGGAGAGAAGGAATAGGCATCTCCAAAATTGATGAATGGGAAAATGCAAAAAGTGGTTGGTTACGATATCGTAATTGGCTAAAGACTGTTGAAATAGGGCCTAAAACCATAGACCCGAAAGCACTTGAACCCAGTGTGGTGGTACAGGCCTGTACTCCCAGCAATTGGGAAATGGAGCAAGTTTAAGCCAACCCTAGCTATGTAGAGAGTTCAAGGCCATCCTGGGTTTCAGGAGACTGTCTCAACAACAACAAAAAAAAAAGGAAGGGAGGAAGGAAGGGAGGGAGGGAGGGAGGGAGGGAGGGAGGGAGAGAGAGAGAGAGAGAGAGAGAGAGAGAGAGAGAGAGAGAGAGGGGGGGGGAAATCAAGCTGAGCCTTTTTGGTCTTAGCAGCAAAAGCAAGATGACAAGGGAATGTTCTGGTTTAAAAAAAAACCAAGAAGACAAGATACACATGCTAGCAAATTCCTGTAATCCCAACTCTGGAGAGGCAGAAGCAGGAGCATTGCTTCAAGTCCAAAGCCAGCCTTCTCTACAGTGAGTCCAGGCCAGGCAGGGCTACACACCAAGTCCCTATCTCAACTGCAAGCCCCCACAGGAAGAAAATCAGAATTAAAATTGGCCCAGGAAGCCCATGCTGGGGAAAGTGTTGGAATCACCTGATGCCAGTGGAGGACATGAACATGACAATAAATATGGCCCGTAGGAATGTCTAGAAACTGTGACCATGTCTGTCATAGCTATTCTTAAAATCCTGTCTAATTTTGGCTTACCTATAACTTGCTTTGTAGACCAGGCTGGCCTAGAACTCAGAGACCTGCCTGCCTCTGCCTGAGTGCTCAGATTAAAGGCATGTACCACCACCGCCCAGCTAAGATTGTTATTCTTTTTTTTTTTTTTTAAGATTTATTTATTTATTATGTACACAGAAGAGGGTGCCAGATCTCGTTACAGATGATTGTGAACCACCATGTGGGTGCTGGAAATTGAACTTGAACTCAGGACCTCTAGAAGAGCAGTCGGTGCTCTTAACCTCTGAGCCATCTCTCCAGCCCCAAGATTGTTATTCTTAATTGTCAATTTGCTGGGATTTGGAACCATGTGGGAGACAGACCTCTGGACTCATCTATGTGGGTGTTGTTAGGGTGTTGTTCTGCCACTCCTCCAGCTGTATGACCGTACATGCGCAGTTAAGTAGCTAAACAAGGGGTCTTACATCTTACAACATCCATGTGCTGCATGATTATGTAATGGGCGCAGCGTAGTCACGCAGGCTGCACATGTATAGCGTAGCTCCCTAAGCCCACGTGTGCATGTGCAGGAGAATCCTTAAAAAGCCAGTCACAGACCCCTCTCCTCTCTTCTGCTCTCTCCTCCTCCCCCCTCTCTCTCCCTGCACGTGTCTTCCACAGGCCTGGTCACTCTCTTCTGTCCCCCTCCTCCTAATAAAGCTCTGATACTGGGTTTTGTCCTGCCTTGTGACCTTTTCTCACAGAATAAAAGCACCGCATTTAAAACCAACATTTTTCTTATTATAAAAAAAGGCAGGTGAACAGGAATAGGGACATCGTTTCTCCTGAAAACTGCTTCCAGCTGACTTGGTGGGTGTCGGTTGACTCTTGGGGGTTAGGGAGGGGGGTTTCTGAGGTAGACAGGTGTCCTGGGGTCGTCTGCTGCTTTGGGAATTGTCTGACAAGGTGCTTTCCAGGTGGATTCAAGCTGGTTCTGGAGCTCGCTGACCTGTTCAGGTGGATTCTCTGGAGCTCAGAAAAAATTTTTAAACATATTAAGAAGCAGCCATGGGAAAATTAAAATCTTGGGCTGGTGACCATAACATTGTAGTGTTTGGTACTCTGCTTATATTGGTTAGTGTGTGTGTGTGTGTGTGTGTGTGTGTGTGTGTGAGAGAGAGAGAGAGAGAGAGAGAGAGAGAGAGAGAGAGAGAGAGAGAGAGAGAGAGAGATTGATTTGGAACATGCTTTTAATTTTTACCTGAAATAAGCCTTATCAGGGACAGATTATTTTAAGGCACCTGTTTCCTTTATTGTTTAGCATCCAGGAGACACAGGTGATCAATTGCTGAGGGCTAACAGGAATAGATTGTTATATTCAAGTCTGTTTTTTGCAGAGCCCATACACTTGGGTCTGGAGGTGTAAATACCTTTGAACTGTTACTGTTCCTCACCACCTGGGTATATACTTGATGGTCCTTGGACTCCAGCTCTCTGGTGATCCTGTAACAATTAGCTGAGTAGTTAATTAGAAGAGGGAATCAGGAAGAGAAAAGCTTGTGGGTGAGACCTCATTCTTCTGGAACTGGGGACAAGGCAGTGGATCCTGATGTCCTCTGGGACTTGAGAGAGAGCAGGGCCCTGTCTGTGTCACTGTGCATGGGGAGGAGAAGCACTGTGACCAGTCTGGAGTGAGGCACATTGTTGCTGGAGGGCTTCTCTCCAGGTTCCACCAAACCCCGCAGTCCCACAATCCACATATAAAATAATCACTCAGATACTTATATCACTTATAAACTGTATGGCCATGGCAGGCTTCTTGCTAACTGTTCTTTTATCTTAAATTAACCCATTTTTATAAATCTATACCTTGCCACGTGGCTGGTGGCTTACTGGCGTCTTTACATGTTGCTTGTCCTGGCAGTGGCTGCAGTGTCTCCCCCTCCTTCTTCCTGTTTCCCCAATTCTCCTCTCTCCTTGATCCGCCTATACTCCCTGTCTGGTCACTGGCCATCAGTGTTTTATTTATATAGAGTGATATCCACAGCAGCACATGGAGGGAGCAATGAAATGAAAGCTCCTACCTTAGCTGGAAACTCTTCCCATTAGGTATCCCTGAAAGTACAATTAAGTGAAGGGGGTCTGGTGAGGTGGGTAAGGCTGTTTCCCTACCCAACAATAGGGAAACAAGGAGAGGTACAACCCCAAAACTCCCTCAGGACTGAGTAAGTGGCTCAGTGTCCAAAAGGAAGGAAAAGGATCGGCCTATGCTGCATCCTGGGTTCCCTGTGAGCCCATGGTCAAGCCTAGGAGGTCTGCTGTTGGTCTTTGATGTCCCCATGCCACAAGGTACATGAGGGTAGTCTGCTGACCAGTATCCCCTCTCGGTGGCACTTCAGACAAGGCTCAATTGATGGCCCGAGTGGAGCAGGGCATGCACTAGCCCATGTGGCCTTTTCTAGCACACATTTAAAACAGGGACCTGGATGCTTATGCATCTGCTCAAACAGCATGTACCAGCATTTGGCAATTCTGTTCATGGGCTTTCTCATCTCTCCCATGGTACCTTAAATGCCACAGCTGAAATTTCTGCCTGTGGGGTGAAGAGGCCTTTTCTCCAGATTATTAAGCTTAGTCCTGATGTCAGGAAGCTCTGGGAGACATGAGACAGATTTTATTCCACGTCTTGAATTTCGTTGTTGTTGTTGTTAGTTTGCTGGTTTTGAGGACAGCTTTGGGAAGACCTGCCAGGAGGCAGGCTCTAAACTGATCTCGTGCTAGAGAACCAAAATAGCTGAGTTATATAGGAACCTGGGCTGGGAAGGGAAGGGAAGGGAAGGGAAGGGAAGGGAAGGGAAGGGAAGGGAAGGGAAGGGAAGGGAAGGGAAGGGAAGGGAAGGGAAGGGAAGGGAAGGGAAACCTAGACCCTGGGAGGGGGAGGTTTAGGGTAGGGGCAGGGTGAGAAGTTCTGGGGTTTCTTTGAGACCTAACAATGAGGGTCCATTCATCTTTCCTAAAAGAAATTCCTTATAGCACCCTGTGGTGGTTAGTTTTTTGTCAGCTTGACACAAGGATCATCTTGGAGGAGGGAACCTCAATTGAGGAAATGCCTCCATTGATCTGTAGCCAAGTCTGCGGGGCATTTTCTTCACTAACTACTGACATAGGAGAGCCCAGACCACTGTGGGTGGTGCTGCCACTGGGCAGGTGCTCCCAGCTTGTATAACAAAGTAGGCTAAATAAACCATGGCACAAGCCAGTAAGCAGCACTCCTCATGGTCTCTGCTTCAGTTCCTGCCTCCAGGTTCCTTCCCATCCGGAGTTTTCCCTTGCGTTGGCTTCCTTCAGTGATGGACTGTGATCTAGATGTATAAGCCAAACACATTGTTTCCTCTCTATCATGGTCTTCATCACAGAAAAAGAAAGCAGACTAAGACCCGCCCCTTTTTCAACCTCCCTTTCCCTTATCCAGCCCAGTATACATATTCTAAATCCAAGCTGCCTTCTGCCCTCTGTGAATTTGACTTCTACAAATAAAAACCTGTCCTTTCTCTTGCTAACCTTGTCTGTGTAATTCACGAGCCACCAGGAACTAAATTTAAGAGGGCCTGGGGAGTTCTTCTGCTTAACCACAGGAAAGATTGTTTTCCTAAAGATGAATGGCATGAAGGAATGAGAAAATGAGGACCACAGAAACGTGGAAACATTCACTGTGATGGGAATAGGCTTTTCCTGAAGGGCTTAAACATGTTTGCATCAAAGGAAAGTTCTCTGAAGCAAAACCAAGCAGCTCTTCCAAGTTCTGAACAAAGAAACAGAGACAATCCCACTGGGGAGACATGACCATAGCTGGAGTTTTCCTGTGTCCACCCAGCTCCTGCAGCTGCTCACACCCAAGTAAACACACAGAGACTTATATTACTTATAAACTGTATGGCCGTGGCAGGCTTTTTGCTATCTAGTTCTTATATCTTAAATTAACCCAATTCTATAAATCTGTACCTTGCCACGTGGCTCGTGGCTTACCAGTATCTTTACATCTTACTTCTCATGGCAGTGGTGGCTGGCAGTGTCTCCTGACTCAGCCTTCCACTTCCCAGAATTCTCCTCTCTCTTGTCCCACCTATACTATACTTCCTGCCTGGTTACTGGCCAATCAGCGTTTTATTTATCAATCAATCAGAGCAACACATTCACAGCATACAGAAAGACATCCCCAGCACATGACTGTGATAATGCCACCTTGTCCTGACTCTGTATTTGCTTAGACAGTTCTCAGCCCCCTACCCAACGCCATTCCCACAATGGTTACAACTGCCCTGCATTTGAGATTTCCATGGCCTTGACCGTGGTCCAGATGTATTAGCCAAAATAATTGATATAAACTAAAATAACTGAAGAAGGTATAAGTCTAAAATAATTTTCATGTTATATCTGAAATAATCATGACGTTCTGCCAGGAGTGAATGTTTCAAGGTTACTTTGTCGTATGAGTTATGGTCTTTGTGATTTTTGCATTTAAAAACACTGTATCCCTCCCTGGGCTTCAACACCAAGAGACTAAGGCATGAGCCCAATCTTGGTTGTAATAGGGCCCCGGATCTTAGTAGGCCCCAAGACCTTATCACAACTGACTCCGTGCTTGAAGTATCATTCAGGCTGTAAAATTCAACATGTAGACAGCACCACCTGCCCAAACTAAAACAAACACCCAATCCATCAAAGCCCATAGTTTCCGGGAAAGTCTCTAAATATACTTACCTTGCTTTTGGTTTCTATAGTTCCGCTTCTGGCTAACTGTTCTTGTTAATCAAAGTATGTCAGCCCGGGATATGGTTTTTGTGCTTAAATACACACCCTGAGAAAGGCTCAGGTATTGTGGAATATTATTTTAAGATGTGTTCATTCATTTATGCTGTGTAACATTTGTTTAATGATGCAAAGATGTGTTGCATTCTTTTATGTTGTATTTGTTTAGCTCTGTAAAGCTGTGTTACTTTGCCTGCCAAAAACATCTGATTGGTTTAATAAAGAGCTGAACAGTCAATAGCTAGGCAGGAGAGAGAAATAGGCGAGGCTAGCAGGAAGAGAGAATAAGTAGGAAAAATCTAGGCTAGAGAAGAAGAATGGGAAGAGGGGGAGCAGGAAAAGAAGGAGAGGAGGACGCCAAGGGCCAGCCACCCAGCCAGCCACAGAGTAAGAAGGGAAGAAAGATATATAGAATAAAGAAAGATTAAAAGCCCAGCGGTAAAACGTAAAGAGAAATGGGATAATTTAAGTTAGAAAAGCTGGCTAGAAACAAGCCAAGCTAAGGCCGGACATACATAAGTAAGAATAAGTCTCTCTGTATTTATTTGGGAACTGAGTGGCGGGCCCCCAAAGGATAAAAAATCAACTACACTCAGGGCTACACTGAGATTCCAAACACCCAGTGTAGTTGCCTGCCAGTTTTGTTTTTGTTTTGTTTTTTGAGACACAGAGTTTCTCTGGGTAGCTCTGGCTGTCCTGGAACTTCCTCTGTAGACCAGGCTGGCCTCAAACTCACAGAGATCCACCTGCCTCTGCCTCCCAAGTCCTGGGATTAAAAGTGTGTGCCATCATGCCTAGCTTAATAAAGACTTTCTATTGGCTTAAACCCGTGTCCTTCTCTTGTGAACACCCCACATCGATCACAGACCGAAAAAGGATTCATATGCTTTTTTTTTAATGCACATTGGTGTTTTACCTGCATGTACGTCTGTGTGAGGGTGTCAGATCTTGGAATTACAGACAGTTGTGAGCTGCCATGTGGGTGCTGGGAATCAAACGGGTGTCTCTAGAAGTTCTGTCAATGCTCTTAACCACTGAGGACTTATATACTTTTAAATGGCTAATCAAAGTGGTTGTCTATACTTTTCTCCAGTGGGTTATTACAGCAGCAGGTGGGCGGTCCAGAGCTTGCATGGGGGTGTCCACAACACTCCGGTTGGTAAGAGTAATCTGAGGAATGGGGAGATGAGATGAGCAGACATGTTTTGCCTTTTTGTCCAAGCTCTCTGGTAGTTCTTGCCCTCTGGCTGCTTTAATCTGAGACAAAGGCTGTTGGGAGGGGCATAGAGCAGATCACAGGGGCCCCTTCTGGGGGCTTACACTATGCTTGAACGAGCCCCACAGCCTGGGCCCCTTGGCTGTCCCTGCTCTGCCGTCATCCCTGTGCACATTTGCTTATACGTGGTGCTCCTGCCTATCTGCTTGCCTCGTCTCCTTCATTGGAAAATTCTGAGAGCTAGAGGTCCACACTGCCGATTATCCTATCCTCCCTCCTGTCCTGTCTCACAGTCCTCTGTAGGGCCAGCCATAGGGTGCTCAACCTCATCATCCCTGGCCATAGGGTGCTCCACCTCATCCTCCCCGGCCATAGGGTACTCCACCTCATCCTCCCCAGCCATAGGGTGCTCCACCTCATCCTCCCCGGCCATAGGGTGCTCCACCTCATCCTCCCCAGCCATAGGGTGCTCCACCTCATCCTCCCCGGCCATAGGTGTGCTCCACCTCATCCTCCCTGGCCATAGGGTGCTCCACCTCGTCCTCCCCGGCCATAGGGTGCTCCACCTCATCCTCCCCAGCCATAGGTGTGCTCCACCTCATCCTCCCCAGCCATAGGTGTGCTCCACCTCATCCTCCCCGGCCATAGGGTGCTCCACCTCGTCCTCCCCGGCCATAGGGTGCTCCACCTCATCCTCCCCGGCCATAGGGTGCTCCACCTCATCCTCCCCGGCCATAGGGTGCTTCACTTCATCCTTCCCCAGCCATAGGGTGCTCCACCTCATCCTCCACGGCCATAGGGTGCTCCACCTCATCCTTCCCCGGCCATAGGGTGCTCCACCTCATTCTCCCCTGGCCATAGGGTGCTCCACCTCATCCTCCCCAGCCATAGGGTGCTCCACCCTCATCCTTCCCAGCCATAGGATGCTCCACCTCATCCTCCCTGCCATAGGTGTGCTCCATCTCGTCCTTCCCTGGCCATAGGTGTGCTCCACCTCATCCTCCCCAGCCATAGGTGTGCTCCACCTCATCCTCCCCGGCCATAGGGTGCTCCACCTCATCCTCCCCGGCCATAGGTGTGCTCCACCTCATCCTCCCCAGCCATAGGTGTGCTCCACCTCATCCTCCCTGGCCATAGGTGTGCTCCACCTCATCCTCCCCGGCCATAGGGTACTCCACCTCATCCTCCCCGGCCATAGGGTGCTCCACCTCATCCTCCCCGGCCATAGGGTACTCCACCTCATCCTCCCCGGCCATAGGGTGCTCCACCCTCGTCCTTCCCGGCCATAGGGTGCTCCACCTCATCCTCCCCGGCCATAGGGTGCTCTACCTCATCCTCCCCCGGCCATAGGGTGCTCCACCTCATCCTTCCCCGGCCATAGGGTGCTCCACCTCATCCTCCCCGGCCATAGGGTACTCCACCTCATCCTTCCCCGGCCATAGGGTGCTCCACCTCATCCTCCACGGCCATAGGGTGCTCCACCTCATCCTTCCCCGGCCATAGGGTGCTCCACCTCATTCTCCCCTGGCCATAGGGTGCTCCACCTCATCCTCCCCGGCCATAGGGTGCTCCACCTCATCCTCCCCAGCCATAGGGTGCTCCACCCTCGTCCTTCCCAGCCATAGGGTGCTCCACCTCATCCTCCCCGGCCATAGGGTACTCCACCTCATCCTCCCCAGCCATAGGGTGCTCCACCTCATCCTCCCCGGCCATAGGGTGCTCCACCTCATCCTCCCCAGCCATAGGGTGCTCCACCTCATCCTCCCCGGCCATAGGTGTGCTCCACCTCATCCTCCCTGGCCATAGGGTGCTCCACCTCGTCCTCCCCGGCCATAGGGTGCTCCACCTCATCCTCCCCAGCCATAGGTGTGCTCCACCTCATCCTCCCCAGCCATAGGTGTGCTCCACCTCATCCTCCCCGGCCATAGGGTGCTCCACCTCGTCCTCCCCGGCCATAGGGTGCTCCACCTCATCCTCCCCGGCCATAGGGTGCTCCACCTCATCCTCCCCGGCCATAGGGTGCTTCACTTCATCCTTCCCCAGCCATAGGGTGCTCCACCTCATCCTCCACGGCCATAGGGTGCTCCACCTCATCCTTCCCCGGCCATAGGGTGCTCCACCTCATTCTCCCCTGGCCATAGGGTGCTCCACCTCATCCTCCCCAGCCATAGGGTGCTCCACCCTCATCCTTCCCAGCCATAGGATGCTCCACCTCATCCTCCCTGCCATAGGTGTGCTCCATCTCGTCCTTCCCTGGCCATAGGTGTGCTCCACCTCATCCTCCCCAGCCATAGGTGTGCTCCACCTCATCCTCCCCAGCCATAGGGTGCTCCACCTCATCCTCCCCGGCCATAGGTGTGCTCCACCTCATCCTCCCCAGCCATAGGTGTGCTCCACCTCATCCTCCCTGGCCATAGGTGTGCTCCACCTCATCCTCCCCGGCCATAGGGTACTCCACCTCATCCTCCCCGGCCATAGGGTGCTCCACCTCATCCTCCCCGGCCATAGGGTACTCCACCTCATCCTCCCCGGCCATAGGGTGCTCCACCCTCGTCCTTCCCGGCCATAGGGTGCTCCACCTCATCCTCCCCGGCCATAGGGTGCTCTACCTCATCCTCCCCCGGCCATAGGGTGCTCCACCTCATCCTTCCCCGGCCATAGGGTGCTCCACCTCATCCTCCCCGGCCATAGGGTACTCCACCTCATCCTTCCCCGGCCATAGGGTGCTCCACCTCATCCTTCCCCGGCCATAGGGTGCTCCACCTCATCCTTCCCCGGCCATAGGATGCTCCACCTCATCCTTCCCCGGCCATAGGGTAGTCCACCTCATCCTCTCCGGCCATAGGGTACTCCACCTCATCCTCCCCAGCCATAGGGTGCTCCACCCTCGTCCTTCCCAGCCATAGGGTGCTCCACCTCATCCTCCCCGGCCATCGGGTGCTCTACCTCATCCTCCCTGGCCATAGGGTGCTCCACCTCATCCTTCCCCGGCCATAGGGTGCTCCACCTCATCCTCCCCGGCCATAGAGTGCTCCACCTCATCCTCCCCAGCCATAGGGTGCTCCACCTCATCCTCCCCGGCCATAGGTGTGCTCCACCCTCATCCCTCCCTAGCCATAGGGTGCTCCACTTCCTCCTCCCCGGCCTTCATTCTTTCAACTATCTAAGCTTCCCGCCTTCCCTCTCTGATGGCTGGGTCTCTCCACCTGGGTCGTTCTATCGTCATCTGTTCCTTCCTTCCTCATCCACCATCCAACCTGTACAGCCGTGAGCATCAGGTCGGGGGTCTTCTTGCATAAGCAGGAGATGGGTTTTAGCAGGTGACTCAGGCTTGTCCTTAGGCATTTTTGTCTGGCTCATAAAGTGTGGGCACATCCCCGTCTCCCTTCACTTTGCTAAGACACCCGGGCCAGCTGTCCACCCTGTCTCCCCAGCTCCTGACCCCACCTCTTTCACACGTACATCCACCCAAACAGGACTCTGCAGCCACACTCAGGGTTCTACACATTAGCGCATTCTTGTCTTCCAACCCCGCTCCAGGCACCAGGTAAGGGTGTCCAGGACTAGCAGCTAGTGAGAGAGCCCCGTGACAGGAGGAAGGCTCTCAGTCCCTACACTTGACACTACAGGGTGTGGTGGGATTCAGACACCCCTTGAGACCCTCTACACCTCAGCTTCCTATCTTTATTGGAGATACCTACTTCGCTTGGAAAAACTGGAGGTGATCCTGAGTTTCTAGTGCTGGTTTCCATTACATGCTTAAAAAGAAAAAAAAAAAAAAAAAAAGGAGCCAGGCAGTGGTGGCGCAGGCTTTTAATCCCAGCACTCGGGAGGCAGAGCCAGGTGGATCTCTGTGAGTTCGAGGCCAGCCTGGTCTACAGAGCAAGATCCAAAATAGGCGCTAAAACTACACTGAGAAACCCTGTCTCAAAAAACCAAACCAAACCAAACAAACAAACAAACAAAAACAACAACAACAACAAAAAAAAAAAAAAAAACAGCTCCAAGAGCCGCCCTCCTATAGCGTTTCTGGGATTCTTTTTCTCAATGTAACAATATTTTATACCAATACCCTTTTTTTCACTTATTTTCCAGTAGTGCACAGTGAAAATTTCCAGAAAATACATAGCATGTGGTACCACTGAGGCTTTCTTTTGAGGCAGGGGAATTATGAGTTTCAGGGCAACCTGGGCTACCTGAGTCCCAGGCCAGCTCGGTTTAAAAGAAGAAACTGCCTCAAAGCAGCAAGCAAATAAACCAAATCCACCCATCTTCACATAAACAAAAACCTTTACAGACCCTAAGCGCTAGGGCTAGCAGCGCACACCGTTCATCTGAGCATTCCAGAAGCAGAGGCAGGCAGACCTCTGTGAATGCAACGCCAGCCTGGTTTAAACAGTGAGTTCCAGGCCAGCTGGGGCTACATAGTGAGAGAGACCTTGTCAAAAAAAAAAAAAAAAAAAAAAAGTGGGGGGGGGCAGGAATCCAAGACTCCCATCCCCAAATTGAGATCCACTGAACCAGATAGATTCCTGGATCTCTAAAGTCTCCCCTCCATTCAACATGTCCCGCCTCCTGCGGCCAGGCAATTTGTAAGATTCGGAGGTGACGGTGATGAAGACACGTTTCTCCCTACTCTGCTAGTTCACATTTGGGAGAGAGGAGACGAATGAAGAAGGCTGGAACAAGGTGATTTCTGAGAGACGCGGGTTTAATAAAGCAGGACGCAGGGCAGTGCTCACTCACTGTCCTGGGCTCGCTCTGCAACTGAGGCTGGCGGTCACTACGGAATCACAGCAGGCGCCGGGGTCCCCAGGGCCGGCCTCACCCAATCGCACCAGCCAATCAGCGCCGCCCACCTCCGGCGGCGCGGCCTCGTCTGCGCGGAGGCGCTGCTGTGGCCGGCGTTTGGGCCCTCCTGAGCCGCCGTACCTCTCGCCGCCGCCCCCAACGTCCGCGTCGCCGTTCTGCGCCGCCGCCATGGCCGGCGCGGAGGACGGCGAGGAGCTCTGCGTCTCATCCTCACTCTCCGGCGGTGCAAGCTCCAAGTCGGGGGCCGACAAGATGTTCTCCCTCAAGAAGTGGAACGCGGTGGCCATGTGGAGCTGGGACGTCGAGTGCGACACCTGCGCCATCTGCAGGGTCCAGGTGATGGGTAAGCTGAGCCCCGCCCGCGGGGCCAGGGCTGTGGCGTCGGGGGCTGCGGCGAGGCCGGGGCTGCGAGCGCGGCCTGCTGGGCCCGCCGCTCGCCCGGGATGAGTCCTGCGGGTGGTGGACGTGACCAGCCGAGGAGACACGGCTGGGTGCTCCCTGGGAACCCCGAAGGCAACCTCCGCGTTTTTGTGGGTAACCCAGCGGCCAGCAAACCCCGCAGCGGAGCGCACTCGCGGATCGGAGGGTTGAGGGGTGCGGTTTTTGTTTATTTTTTGAGAGGCCCTCGTGGTCCCCAGGCTGACTTGGAACTTGCCCATGTAGCCGAGGTTGGCCTTGAACCCTTGGTGCACCTGCCTGCCCCCTCCCAAATCCTGGAAATTACGAGCCTGCGCCACCGTGTGGATCTCATGTCACGGCTCTGGTTACCACCGAAAATGATGTTCGGTCGTCTGTGTGGATTCGGTGCAGCTGCTGTTTGGCCGGCTTTTAAAATTGAGATTGACAAGATGAGTCGGATAGTGCTGGCGTGTCTTGAAGCGAGGGGCCAAGAATATTTAGGAGCCATGGGAATCCAAGGATAGAAAAGCCCTTGATTCAGAAACATGCAACTTCATCCGTCATGTGCCCTGCCCTCTTGTGCCTTTTCGAAGAACCTTCTTTCATAAATAGTCTTAACATCTTATTTTGAACGAAAATATCGGACCAAGTGAAACCAGCGGAATCTAGTTGTTTTACATCGAGCTCAGTCCACCTTGAAAAGAGCCCTGCCTCTGTCGCCTTCTGTCTCGTTTCTCCTTTTTTTGGGGGGAGGGGGGCGGTCTAGGAGGCAGGGTTCGAGACAGGGTTTATCTGTGTGACCCTGGCAGTCCTGGAACTGTGTAGACCTGGCAGGTCAGGTTAGAAGCAAGCAGGGACTATGTGAGACTCTGTCTCAAAAACAAGAACCTTTATTGGTTGCTTGAGGAATCTAGATCCTTTTGTGTATATAAACAAATCATGAATACACGGGCATGGCTTATTTACAATAGTGTCTTAAAAATAAACTGACCCCGAGATTGGTCCACATGAATGAGCGTGTTGGGCCTAATTTGTGCCAGTGTAATTGGCATCTTTTTCCAAGACAGGGTTTCTCTGTGTAGTTTTGTTGCCTGTCCTGGATCTTGCTCTGTAGACCAGGCTGGCCTTGAACTCACAGAGATCCACATGGCTCTGCCTCTCGAGTGCCACCGATGCCAGCATAATTGGCATCTTTGACAGACTTTCTCTAAGGCCACTGACAAGCTACCTTGTCATAAGAGCTTGTAAAATTATCGTTAGCCCTTGTGAAACGTTGGTCATAAGTGAATTAGTAGAATGCCATGTATTTTGTTTCTCTTTAAATAGTTATTTTTAGATGAGAAGTTAATAATAGAAGAATCTGATCTTCATCTCTGCTCCTCGGGGCTTTTGTTTGACTTTGAAGGTCTGGATTTCCAGTGTTGCCTCCTGAACCTCGGATGAGATTTGCTTTGTTTGCTTTTAGATGCCTGCCTCAGATGTCAAGCTGAAAACAAACAGGAGGACTGTGTCGGTATGTGGTGATTCTCCCTCCTGCCTTGTCAGTGGAAGCTTTTCCTCGGTCTCTGTGGGAATGTTTGAATTTGCAGCTAAAACTGGCTGTATTAAACTGGCTTTGGTGACCCAGGCCTATAAGTCCAGAACTAGGGAGACTGAGTGAGGCCAGCTTTTGCTACGTAGTGAAGACCTGTTTGGTTTTTCCAGGCAGGGTTTCTCCATGTAGTTTTGGTGCCTGTTCTAGAACTCTCTGTAGACCAGGCTGGACTCCTAACTCACAGAGATCCACCTGGCTCTGCTTCTCAGTGCTGGGATTAAAGACGTGTGCCACCACAGCCCGGTGATTAATTGTTGATAGAAATGTTCAGAGCATATAGGGGCTGGTGAGATGGCTCAGTAGATTAAAAAAAAAAGTGCTTGCCTCTCGAACCTGATGACCTAAATTTGATCTCTAGAACCTATTTGAAGATGGAAAGAGCGGGCGGCGGCGGTGGTGGCGCACACCTTTAATCCCAGCACTCCTGGAGGCATAGGCAAGCAGATATTTGTGAGTTCCAGGCCAGCCTGATCCATAGAGCAAGATCCAGGAAAAGCGCAAAACTACACAGAGAAACCCTGTCTCAAAAAAACAAAAAAACAAACAAAAAAAGATGGAAAGAGCTGACTCCACGAAGGTCTGACCTCCACGTGAAGCTTGGCATGCATTCTCCCATCCTATACACAGTTAGAAATAAAAACAAACAAAATCAGGCTGGGTGGTAGTGGTACACATCTTTAATCCTAACACTCAGGAGACAGGCAGGAGAATCTGAGTTCAGGGCCAGCCTGGTCTGCAGAGCAAGTTCCAGGACAGGCTCCAAAGCTACACAGAGAAACCCTGTCTTGAAAAAAATAACAGAATTAAAACTAAAAGGGAAAGAATTCACCTATCTTTTTAATAAATAATAAAATGTTTCTCAAAATTGAATTGGTTATATATTCATTCATATTCTTTTTTTTTTCTTTTTTCTTTTTTTTTCATTCATATTCTTGATAAATATTTTGCTAAGCAGAAAGAAATACAGTTCCTGCTAAGCAAACTACAGGGCCAGGACTGGTTGAGCACACCTGTACTCTAGCAGAGGCAGGACAGGTTGGACACAGCCTGCTCTCTCATAGCAGATTCCAGGCCAGTCAGAGCTATGGCGTGAGACCCTGTCTCAAAAACAAAAGGACGAAGTAGGACAGAGGGAGGGAAGGAAGAAAAGACGGATTTCAAGACCTGGGCATGCTGGCCTACACCAGTAATGCCAGCACCTCGTAAGATTGCCGGAGACAGGGCAATTACTGTGCCTACATATCAAATTCCTGGCCAACCTGGGCCAATAGCAAGGCCCTAGCTCAGCAAAGAACCCTGATCCCAGAGAGTTGCCTCTCCAGCCACTCTGCAAATCCAATTGTCAGGTGAGGAGCTGCACTGCCCGCTGGCATGGTAACTCTCAGTTGGTTGCTGGTTTTGGTCTTGCTATATGGCCCTGACTTGACATTTGCTGTGCAGACAAGGCTGGCCTTTCAGTAATCCTGTCCCCATGCTGGGACTGTAGGCCTTCACGACCACACCCAGCTGGATGGCTTAACATAATTCATCCGTTCTAGAAAAACAGCTCAGATGTACAGCTGATGATGTTCCCATGCCTACCAGCTGTTTATAATAGCCTGCTATAAGCTGATAGCCCGTCAAACATTGTATCTTGGTAAATAAAAACCAGAAGGATGTTAGAAAGGAAAGCATAAACGATCCCTAAGTTCATCCCACGCCTAAGGAGGTCTGGGATCTCCGACAGACTCGAGTCTAATCTCCTAATTTAAGAAGACTGCAAGCTTCAAGTTTAGGAGCTAAGGGTTGTTTGTGACTTTGCCCCGAAAACACAGGGCACATTGTTTTGTTTTGTTTTCTGAGACAAGAGTTCTGTGTAACAGTCATGACTGTCCTAGAACTCATTTTATAGACCAGGCTGGTCTCAAACTCACAGAGATCCACCAGCCTCTGCTTCCCGAGTGCTGGGCCTAAAGGCAAATGCCACTGTGTTCAGCCAGTGGCACATGTCTGTCTGTCTTTCTTTCTTTTCTTTTCTTTTCTCTTCTTTCTTTCTTTCTTTCTTTCTTTCTTTCTTTCTTTCTTTCTTTCTTTCTTTCTTTCTTTCTTTCTTTCTTTCTTTCTCTCTTTCTCTCTTTCTCTCTCTTTCTTTCTTTTTTCTTTCTTTCAAAAAACCTTTGTTTTTATTATTTGTGTCTTTCACAGCATGCCTCCTAGTCCCACTCATCACCCTCACCTCCCCCCCAAATAAATAATTAAAATTTAAGAAAAAAAGGAAGAAAGGGGAAAATCTCATCATAGAAATGTTGTTTTCTTACTCTCTTTGAGGGGGCTCTCCACCCAGCTCACAAATAAATCACACATGGAGGCTTATATTCTTAATTATGAATGCCCAGCCTTAGCTTGGGTTGTTTCTAGCCAACTTTCCTTATCTTAAATTATCCTGTCTACCTTTTTCCTCTGGGCTTTTCCCGTTCTCTTACTTCTGTAAATCTTACACTTATTCCTTTGTTTGCTGGGTGGCTGGCCCCTGGAGTCCTCCTCCTTCTCTGGCTACTTCTCTTTTCTCCCAAATTTCTCCTTCTATTTATCCTCTCTGCCTGCCAGCCCCACCTATTTCTCTCTCCTGCCTTGCTGTTGGCCATTCATATCTTTATTAGACCGTCAGGTGGTTAGACAGGCACGTAACACAGCTTCAGAGTTAAACAAATGCACCATAAATAAAAATAACACACCTTAAAATAATATTCTACAACCTGGAAGCTGCATTGTGATACAGTGAGTCACGCAGTACTCCCCTTTATCCATACATTTTACATGCAGGCATTCATCCCAAAGAATAAGTAGTCAGGTTCCAGGCTCCTGGTCTCCCACACCATCCACTCTGGGCCCTCACTGGGACTCTTCCCAGCAACATCCCGTTGCTGCCCCGTGTTGAGATCCTGTAGCCCTGGGTCCGCAGGACTGCCATACATACACACATCTGTGCTCCAGCAGATCACAGATGGGATAGATGTTGGGGTGGGCCTGGATAGTTGCAGGGTTGGTTACCCCGCCTGCTCTCCCTATCTTCACCACCAGGGTGTGCTCCTGCATTCAGTGGTATATTTAAGTTTAACTTACACTTGTAAATATTTTTGTCAATAGAAAAAAGACCATTGTGACCATTTACCTGACATTTTTCAGGATTATGAGCCATGAGTATTTTCTTGCTTTTTTTTTTTTTTTTTTTTTTTTTTTTGGTTTTTCGAGACAGGGTTTAGCTTTGCGCCTTTCCTGGAACTCACTTGGTAGCCCAGGCTGGCCTCGAACTCACAGAGATCTGCCTGCCTCTGCCTCCCAAGTGCTGGGATTAAAGGCATGCGCCACCACCGCACGGCTTCTTGTTTGTTTGTTTTTTTTTTTAACTAAAATTTTGAACTTAGTAATTTAAATCTTTTAGAATATTTAAATTTTTTGCTTTATTTCAGACATTTGTACAATGTATATTGATTATGTCCACCTCCTGTTCATCCCTTCCACTCCCCTGAACTCCCTGCTCCATGTGTCCCCTCCTACCTTCATGTCCTCCTGAGCTTAACTGTTTAAATGCAGTGTCCTGTCGGTTGATTGATTGATTGTTTTGAGACCAGGTCTGGCTTTGTAACCACATTGGCCCAGAGCTGGTGGCGCTCCTGCCCTAGTGCTCAGATTGCAGGTGTGCACTGCACGCACACCTGCTCAGCTGTTCTTCTTTTCCTTCCAGTGGTCTGGGGAGAGTGTAACCACTCCTTTCACAACTGCTGCATGTCTCTGTGGGTGAAACAGAACAATCGCTGCCCTCTCTGCCAGCAAGACTGGGTGGTCCAAAGAATCGGCAAATGAGAGAGAGGTGAGAGGAGGCTTTCCTGGTGTGTGTGCAACCCTGGATGATCTTGCTGTCAAGTTACCGGACAAAAGCTAGACCACTCCAGCGGATTATGTCTTCAGATAGAAAGGATGATGAAGTCTTTTGAGACTCGTCCCGGGCATGGTTTACCCTTTTGTCACTTTTAATTTTGAGAATTTTCTACAATTAAGATAATTTATTAAAAATGGCCTTTCCTACCTCCATTGTGTGTGTCATACATACTGCTTAGAAGAGCTATAAGAAAGAGAACACCGAAAACAGAACGACCTTATCATTTATCTGTTGGTATGAGAGGGGCAACCCATGGTATCTGCTGTAAGTGAGGATTTTGATTTTGGATCAGTGAAGAGGGTAAGTAAAATGTAACTTTCAGTAAATGAGACTTTGTTTCCTAAGGTCTCCATTTTGACTCATCAAAGGAAGCCTGGATCTGCACTTAACTCACTTTTCAATCGTGTGTGTGTGTGTGTGTGTGTGTGTGTGTGTGTGTGTGTGTGTGTGTGTGTGTGTGTGTAGGCAGAGTTTCTCTGTGTTAGAGCTGTGGCTGTCCTGGAACTCTTATCTGTAGACCAGGCTGGCCTCAAACTCGATCCATCTACTTCCCAAGCGCTGGGATTACAAGTGCATGCCACCACCACCCTGCTCACTTAGCTTTAAAGAGGTATTTTCTGAAGATTGTACTATATATTTTAGTCAAAATATTAGCGGGAAAATGCTTACCAGTATAACACTGGAGTTTATAATGTTTTAATAAATGAAGTATTCTGTTTTTGAGTTATTAAATTTTTATCTTGCTGGGCGGTGGTGGTGCACGCCTTTAATCCCAGCCCTGGGAGGCAGAGCTAGAAGGATCTGTGTGAGTTCGAGGCCAGCCTGGTCTACAGAGCGAAATCCAGGACAGGCACCAAAACTACACAGAAACTCTGTCTCGAAAAACAAAAACAAACAAACAAAAATTTATCTATACCCTTAAACTTACTAAAATAATTTGTTAACTAATTGGGAAAAACTAATATACTTTTTATTTGGCAGTTAAACCTAATTACTTGGAAAGACACAAGCATTTACATTTTATCAAACTCATCCAGTGGGGCTGGGGAGATGTCTCAGGGTGGCGGGTGCTTACTGTGTGAGCCTGAGGTCCAGACCTCTGTCCCTAGAGCTTGTTTGTTTGGTTGGTTGGTTGGTTGGTTGGTTGGGTTTTGGAGACAGGGTTTCTCTGTGGAGCTTTGGAGCCTATTCTGGAACTTTGTAGACCAGGCTGGCCTCGAACTCAGAGATCTGCCTCCTGAGTGCTGGGATTAAAGGCATGTGCCAAACCGTCCAGCCAAGATGCCCTAATTTTTTATATACTAAAATGGAGGTTACTGATAGGAATTTTTAAAAAAGTCCAGCTGGAGGGATGGATTAATGGTTAAGAGCATCCATGTTGCAGCTCATAAGGAATCCAACATCCTCTTCTGGTCCTCCGTAGGCATTATACTGCATACATAACACGCAGATCTGCAGGCAGGCAAACACTCACACACTCTAAAGTGTTTAAATGTGGTTAGAATCGAAATTGAGGATTAATGGAGGGTTTACTCAGTGGGTGCAGAGTCTGAGATAGGGTCTCACTGTAGTCCTGGCTGGACCGAAAGTGACAGGAGGCTGGCCTCGGACTGTGACAAGCTCCTCGCCTCTGCCTCCTGAGTACTAGGATTACAAGTGTGCACCTCTCTACCTGGTTGACTGGTTTCCTTTCATTTGGCTCTGGTTCTCTGAAATTTTTGGCTCTGTCAGCAGGCCCCTGAAAAGGCATGGGTGAAAAGTTTCTAAAATTTCTAGGTACTAGAGATATACACGGTTTTGGTCATTAGTAGCTATTAGTAGCTTTTTTGACATTTAAAGCTTGAGTCGTGAGTTGTGAAGCAGATATTGGGCCTTGCTGTGAAGAAGGAAGCAGCCTGTGGGCGACTCGGGTCACCGATAGTTTGTGAGTGGAATCCGGAGGGCGGTGGTAAAGACTGTGTTCACCAGCAGAGCTGGCTAACAAAGCCCTGTTTATGCTACACATCAGCATCTGAGGGCAGAGAGGAGGAGCTGAGACAAAGCTTAGCTCTGACCCTGGCCCTGCTGACATGTCCCCTCTACACAGCCAGCCAAGAGTTCCTGTACATACTGTTTCATCAGAAAAAACGAGGAGGCCTTTTGGTTATGGTTTCCAAAACCATCAAGCAGGATTTTCTCTGGAAATGATTAAATGGTATTTAATGTCTTCAATTGCATATTAGTAAACATTTTAAAACTATAAAAAAATAAATAGTTAGGTTCTCTGGCTCAAGTCACTGTAAACAGTTTCATAGAGTGAAATATAAACTCTGAAATGTCGCATGGTACCATCATACACCACCTAACTCCATCCCCTCATCTGTCTCCACTGTGTTCAGTCTCGAAAAACTCAGTTTCTAAAACTTTGGAGGCAGGACTGGCTTCCTTGGAACAACAAGCTTGAGTTTGTCATTTGGTGCCAGGGCCTCCCAGAGGCACCCTAGTGGCACAGGAATGAAAGAATTTCTTTAAAAGGTAAGATTCACTTTGTGCTGGGGATTGAGTCAAGGCCTTGCACTTTCTGTCTTTGCCCAAGTGACCATCATCTTCTAAGGAAGGGCTCCCAGAGCCAAGTGTTGCTCTCTGTGACGTCCAGACTGAAGAGCCAGCTCCAGTTACTGCTCGGGAACTAATGGAGACCTTGAGCTGGTAGACAGCTTTTAGGCCTAAGTACACAAGTTGGTTTTGTTTATTATTTGTTTGTTTTTTATTTGAAAGGGGAGTAGAAAAGCTTTGTCTTTTGTTTTGTTTTTCCAAGATGGTTTCTCTCTGTAGCCCTGGCTGGCCTGGAACTCAATCTGCAGACCAGGCTGGCCTCAAACTTGAAGGGATCCGCCTGCCTCCGCCTCCCAAGTGCTGGGATTAAAGGCGTGGGCCACCACCCAGGGGTTTGTCTTTTTTTAAAAGTCATTTTCAAAGAAGAAACAATGCTGTGGTTCTGAAATAAAGAATGACAAGTTTCCAGTGTTTAGTAGGACCATGTGTAAATCATGTTTAGGGAAATTGTGTGTGGTGGCACATACCTATATCCACAGCAATGTGAAGACTGAAGCAGGAGGATCACAGAAACCAAGAAAAAAAGTTACAGATTTGAATATAAAGGAAGTAGCACTGGACTGGGCAATGATGGCACACACCTTTATTCCCAGCTCTTGGGAGGGAGAGGCAGGAGGATCTCTGTGAGTTCGAGGACAGCCAGGGCTACACACAAAGAAACTCTGTCTTGGGGGAAAGAAAGGAAGCACTTAAAGTATAAATGCTTGTATTCTAAACTTCTGTATTTAACATTTTTTTAAAGATTTAGTCATTATATACACAGTGTTCTGCCTGCATGTATGCCTGCACACCAGAAGAGGGCACCAGGTCTCATAGATGGTTGTGAGCCACCATGTGGTTGTGGGGAATTGAATTTAGGATTGTAGAAGAGCAGCCTGGGGGCCATCTCTCCAGTCCCCTGTAGTGAACATTTTAATGGTGTACCAAAATACTGAAAATGCTTAATGTTTGCATGAAGTAACTCACAGCACTTTTTACTTGTTCTGTAGCTCAGACTAGCCCCTAAGTCTTGATCCTCCGGCCTCCAATCCTTGTAGCACACATCTGTCATACCACCTTCAGATCATCCCAGTCTCATGGGTAGGTTTTGTTCAGCAAAGTATATCCCCCAGGAAAAAGAGGTTTCTGTATTTTGATATTCATAATTGTATATTATTTTAACTATGGAAAGATGTGCTGCATTTGTCTATGCCATGGAATATTTCTTTAACTGTGTAAAGGTGTGTTACTTTTGTTTATGCTGCATTTGTTTAACAATGTAAAGATGTGTTGCATCTGTTTCACCTTGTCTTCCTAAGGCCCCTGATCAGTCTAGTAAAAAGCTGAGCAGCCAGAAGCTAGACAGGAGAAAGGATAGGTGGGGCTGCTGGGCAGAGAAAATACATAGGAGGAGAAATCTAGGCTATAGAGAAGGGAGAGGAATGTAAACTAATGTTTCCTGTCTGCACCGCCCAGTGGTCCCAAATAACTGACTCAGAGGCTGAATATGAATTATAAATAGCCAGTAGCTCAGGCTTATTACTAACTAGCTCTTACATTTTAAGTTAACCCACATTCCTTATTTATGCTCTGCCATGTGGTGGTACCTTTATTAGCATGGCACATCCATCTCCTGCTGCCTCTGCATCTGGCTGGTGACTCCTGACTCCGTCCTTCTCCTTCCCATCATCCTTAGTTTGGTCACCTTGCCTAGACTACCTGCCTGGCTTCTGGCCAATCATCATTTTATTAAACCAATTTGAGTGACAAATCTTTACAGTGTACAAGAGGATTGTTCCACAGCAGAGGAATGAGGGAAGAACGAGGGAGAAAGAGAGGAACACCCCGGAGGCCAGAATCCAGGCAGCCACCAGCCATGAGAAGCAGTAAAAGTAAGATGTACAGAAAGAAGGTAATACGCTCCAAGGCCAAAGGTAGATAAAGAGAAACAGGTTAAGATAAAAGAGCTAGCCAGAAATGAGCCTAAGCTAGGCCGAGCATTCAAAACTAATATGTCTGCTGGCCGGTGGTGGCCCATGCCTTTAATTCTAGCACTTGGGAGGCAGAGCCAGGTGGATCTCTGTGAGTTGGAGGCCAGCCTGGTCTACAGAGTGAGATCCAGGACAGGCACCAAAACTACACAGAGAAACCCTGTCTTGAAAACAAACAAACAAACAAAAACCACTAATAAGCCTCAGTGTCATGACTTGGGAGCTGGTTGGTGGCCTGAAAAGAAAAGGCCTGGTACACATAATAGCTGAGACTTCCCAGGGGAACTGGCCTGGCCAGTCAGTTATGTCACCTCTCTATACCTGTTTCCATGTGTATTGTGATCCCAGCCTCACCGGATTATTCTAGGGTCCAGGGCTTCCTTTTCTCCATGGTGTGACTAAGTATTTGGCAAAGCTCAGCAGGAGGAAGGGCTTGCCTTGGCTCAGTCTGAGGAGACGGTCCATCACAGCAGCCGGGGAGGCAGCCCGAAGCCGGGAGCAGAGATGAACGCTGCTGTCTGGACTGCATTCTCCTTTGTGTTCAGTCCAGAGCCCCAGCTCATGGGGTGGAATTGCCACAGTTAGGGTGGGTCCCCCCACCTCAGTTAACCCTGTCTAGAGACTCCCTCGCAGGCGAGCCCCAAAGCGTGGCTCTTAGGTGATTCTGGAACCTGTCAGGTTGACAGTATAAACGTCACAGGGATTAAGAAGGTGAACTCAAGAGTGTCTGGTGCTGGGAAGGGCGCTGATCCTTGGCGCCTGTGAAAGCTTTAGTAGACGTGTGTTCCATTACGGGGTAAAGCCCTCCTAACTTCTCAATCGGAAAAAAAGAAAAGAAGAGGCAGAAGGCAGAGGAGGAAGTAAACGGTGTGGATGCATCACACAGCTAGGCCTTAACTACTTCCCAAATAGTTAACACGATGTTCAGATTTATGTGAAGAAAGGGCTCTGTAAATACTGAAAGTTTAGTTTTAGCCGGGTGATGGTCAAGTGCGCCTTTAGTCGCAGCCCTGTCTTGAAAAACGGAAACAAACGTTTAGTTCTAGATTTGCCATCTCTGTAGAGCCTTGGCCTTTCTCGTTTGTTTTGACAGAGATGGGGTCTTGTGTACACCAAGCTGGCCTTGAACTCGCTGTCCTCCTGGCTCCACTTTGCAAGCACGGCACCGTCATCCAGTTCTTCTTAGCCTGAGCGCTGCCCTTCTGCCGGCCGCTATGATCTTGCCGGTTGGCAAGAAACTTGAAGCGCTGGTCTTTGCAGCGTCTGTACCCCCAGTGTGTGACAGCCGCGGCCACCGCCGGTGCTCTCTACTGTCACAGCTGGAGCAGGCCCCTCCTGTTGGAACCCTCACCTGCCCACCGTTTGCAGCTCTTGTGTGTGCCTAGCAGGTTGGCATTCCTTAGTCCGTGGCAGCAGCTGGCATGGGCGCTTCCGGGTAGACCTAGGTCCCAAGGTTGCTGGGCCTCTCAAGCCTTTGACATCAGCCAGTGGTGCAATTCCTAGGTGTCAAGTGTCCCTTTCCCCTGAAGGCCTGACGCTCTCTGGAACTCTTCCAGCCAGGAGCCTGCAGTCTCCTTCCCATGGCTCTTTATGGTCTTCCGTCCTTCAGCCTGGGGGGTCTTCTCTCCACTTCCACCTTCCCTCTCTGAAGGCTGCTCCAGCCACTGTCACCTCTGCCTGGGGCTGCTGCTGTGGATTACCAGCCTGGCCTAAACTACAGAAGGAGGTAAGAAAAGACCAGTCAAGAAAAGCAGCCTTTTATTAATAGAACTAGTGGCAGTACCCGAGGGACAGCACAGGGACGTGTCTTCCAGCCAACTCACGGAGTGAGCTGGACAAGCTGCTTACACAGAGAAAGGGAGTTTCCACCAGTCACACACACATCACAGGCGGCCTTGGAGGCTTATATTTGCACCAGTCACATCTGTCTGCTAGGCTACCCCTGTGGCCTAGTTAGAAATGGTTGTAGGGTCCGCTATGTTTCACCAAGGTGCGTGACAGCAAAAACATCTGGAATTGACGTTTAAAAGGCCCTAGTTGAGGCTGAGCCTTGAGCTAGAACAGTCAACTGCGATTGTCTAGTCCCTCAGGTATCTACAGTGTGCAAACAGTAGGTGCTGGCACAAGGTAGACCAGGGCTGTTGACTACCAATCCTTTGCTCAAGGCAGCCAGAGCAGCAGAGTCCAGCCACTGCGATTAGAGTCAGATTGCCCCACCACCCAAGTCTGCTTACAGGAAGGTGAGCACCAGGGGTTTACAGTAAGACCTTAAGGAACTTACATCAACATTAATAATTTGTTGTTTAACAAACTTTAACATGACTTAGTACCTGCTGGGTGCCATGGGGAACATGTGCTCTGCTTCTCTGTTTCATAGAGCTGTCTACAGCTGTGCATGTGTATTGAGACTTCAATTCTCATTTTAATGATGTGTTTATCCATGTGTGTCTATGAGTGGATACGTGCACCTGAGTGCAGGTGCCTGCAAAGGCCAGAAGAGGGTGTCAGATCCCAGGGGTGTGGGTGTTGGGAACCAAATTCAGGTCCTTTGGGAGAGGAGCAGGCACACTTAACCTCTGACCCATCTCATCTGCCTGAACTTACATCCTTTTGGTGAATCTTGGTCCCTTAATGTGCCTCTCCTCTGGTAACTCTAACTCCGCTTTATCTACAATTACAGATACTCATAACGTCTTATTTATTGCATGCCTACTACATACAAGGCTTTGCCATGCTAACAGAATGTTAATAAAAAGTCTTATCTTCAGAGACCACCGTCTGTGTTATGGAGTGCTGCTTTCCCAACACAGTTGTGAAGTAAGATTTGCTGAGAGTAACCTGGGAACTGAGATACCACATCTGCTTATAATGTGTATTAACAACCGTGTGTGTGTGTGTGTGTGTGTGTGTGTGTGTGTGTGTGTGTGTGTGTGTGATAAAAACCTGTTCCTAAATCAGGTGTGGTAGTACATACCTATAATCTCATCACTCTCAAGACTGAGGCAGGAGAATTGCTACTAGGTCAAGGCCAGGATGAACTAGCCCAGAGCTAGTCCCAGACTAGCTAGCCTGAGCTCCAGAGTAAAACCCTATGTCAAAAAAAAAGAGAGGGAAAAAAAAACCAGCCGGGTGGTGGTGGTTTATGTCTTTAATCCCAGCAGAGGCAGGCAGATCTATGAGTTCAAGGCCAGCCTGGTCTGCAGAGTGAGTTCCAGGACAGCCAGAACTACACAGAGAAACCCTGTCTCTGGAAAAATAAACAAATAAATAAAGGGAGAACGAGGAGGAAGGGTTTGGGGCGGGTACTAGAGGCGGAGAGGAGGAGACGATAAAATACCATCGGTAATGATCAAGTCTGCAGCCTCTGGGGCCAGGCTCTCTCCTGAGAGCTTTGTATAGCAACTCACTTCAGGTCTGGGGCTTGGCTCAGTGGGTAAATTGCTTGCCTTGTGGGCATAAGTACCTGAGTTTGATGCCCAGAACCCATGTAACTAACCTAACCTAACCTAACCTAACCTATATGGTTGTCTACACTTACCTCAGAGCTGTGGAGGCAGAGACGGGAGGATCCCTCCGGGTTTGATAGCCAGCCACCCTAGCTTGCTCCAAGCTCAGGTGAATGAGAAACCATTTCCAAACACAAGGTGGACAGATGCCCAGGTTGACCTTTGACCTCTCTGGTGTCAGCACTCCGGGGCTGAAGCAGTAGGCTTGCCACAAGTTCATGAACAGCCTGGCTATATATTGAGACTCTGTCTAAAGAAACCACACACACACACACACACACACACACACACACACACACACACACACGTGAGAGGCCAGAGAGATGGCTCAGCTTGGCCTGTTGCCAAGTCTGCCGATGGCAATCTGAGTTCACTCCTGGGACCCACATGGTGGAAGGAGAGAATTGACTCATGCAGGTGTACTCTGACTTCCACATGTGTGTCGGCGCATGCATGCATGCATGCATGCACACACACATACACACACACACACACACACACACACACACACACACACACACCAAATAAAATGAACTGAAATACCAATGAAAATGAAAGGCCCTGACAATTTATCACAGTTGCTACATGGACAAAATTCTCTCACTGAGCGCTAACCCAGGGTGGTTAGAGCTGGGGTAGTTGGGAATCTTAAAAAGAGGGAAACATCTGCCTGTGGACACATCCCAGACAGCCACATGGAGTCACTGAGCAGCAGCCTGCTGGGACCCATGAAGCAGATCCTCACCAGAACCCACCTGCCTGCACGCTCACCTTCAACTTGGGGTCCAGAATGGTGAGAAGGTGAAGCGCCCAGCCTGTGGGCATTGCCCTAGCAGGCCAAGGCGGCCAGCCCCTGTCAGGGGTCGTACATCTGGGACTGGAGGGCAGGTGTGGGCAGACTGGCTGAGGACAGGGGCTCCTTTCCACGGCCTGCACTGCCTCATGGAAGCCTTCTCTAAACGCCTTCCTCCAGAACAACCTGGCTGACATCTGCTCTCCATAGTTCAGCTGAGTCTGGACCGCCAGCATTTGGGAGGCTGAGGCAGCAGGAGCTTGAGATCAGGACCATCTTCGGGTGCATTGGAAGACAAAAACAGATGAAAGAAGCACACGAATTTCTTCATTTCTAGGCTTGTTTTTAGAGCTATGAGTCATGGTTTTCAGCTATTACCCAAAGCTTCCTGTTCTACACCATTCGTACTGACCAGCTTTGTGTTATGATCAAGTTGAGGAGATAGTTAGCTTAAAAGGAGAAAAACGCAGGCCAGCAGGATGGCCCAGTGGTTAAAGGCATCGCTGCTAGGCCTGACGACCTGGGTTCAGTCCCCTTATCCTGCCCCTCCCCGCCCAGTGCCGCAGAAGGAGAGCCGACTCCGGCAGGTTGTCCTCTGATCTCCAAACGCACACTGTGGCCTGTTCACATACACTAATAACAAAAAATTTAAAGAGGAAGAGTGAGCGATCGCACAGCTTTGGGTTTCTCATCAGGGCACCAGGTGGCAGTGGCAGAGGCAACCATCAAAAGGAGAGAGGAAGGAACCAGGTCCCCAGGGCTCAAAGAAACTTCCAGAAGGCCCCACCCCCTGAGGGTCCATGGCACCTCCCAGTAGCATGACCCTGGGAACAAAGAGGCCAGGACAGAGGCTGAAGGATTGTCAGAAATTCAAGGCCAGCTTGGTCTACATAGCAAGTTCCAGGCCAGCCTGAGCTACATAGCAAAGCCCTGCCTCACAAGAAATGAATTAGTTAATGAAACTATCTGGTTCATTTATTCATAACTGCTAAAACAGTATTCAAGCAGGTTACCCTAGCGTCAATCTTTTTAATTTGGTTCCTAAGATAATTCACTGAAAGGTTAAAGTGTGGTTATCTCCGGAGTTCCTCTAAAATCAGTGTGTCCTTGGCAAAGCAGGCTGGATAAAGAGGATGGCGGTGTGTGATGTGAGCGGCTGACTTCATGGCATCATTCAATCACGAGTCAATCAGCTGACACACGCTTGGCAGCAAAGCTCGGAAACCCAACTCCAACGCCACAGATGCGGCTTTATTGTCCCACACAATGAGGAGTTGGGATGGGAAGTCCAGGGTTGGTCCAGCAGGTCAGCAGTGCCATGCTGAGCCAGGCTCCCAGCCTCCTGCTCTGGACATGGTCAGCATGAGGCCTTATTCCCGGGTCTTCCCCACACCCCCACACCCCCACCCCCACCCACAATGAGACAACACCATTCCCAAACAGATCTTGTCTTCTCTATCTCAGGGAAACAGGGACCAAGAGGACCGTTTTTCTTTGCCCAGGCTTTGGCTAGGGCGCGGGTCTTTAGTACCTTGAATCGACCTGATTGGCCAGAACTATGTCACACTGCTGCTTTGGAATGTAAAGGAAAACCAGAAATGGAGGTTTGGTTTTGTTAAAATCAATGTTTAGCCAGGCATGGTGGCACACACCTTTAATTCTAGCACTTGAGAGGAGAAGCAGGAGGATCTCTATGAGTTCAAGGCCAGCCTGGTCTACATAGAGAGTTCCAGGACAGCCAAGACTACATAGAGAGACCCTGTCTCAAAATAGTAATAATAATAATAATTGTTGTTGTTGTTGTTTTTATTGGCTGGAGAGATGGCTCAGTGGTTAAGGGCACATACTGCTCTTCCAGAGGACCTGAGTTCAATTCCCAGCACCCACATCAAGCAGTTTACAACCACCTGTAACTCCAGCTCCAAGGAGAATCTAATTCCTCTGGCCTTTGCAGGCACATGTATTCATACACATGTACTTACACTCTCTCTCTCTATCTCTCTATCTATCTATCTATCTATCTATCTATCTATCTATCTATCTATAATCATTTGTTTTATGTGAGTGAAATTGGGCATGACTGTGCCACAGCATGTGGAGGTCTCAGGACGTTTTTCTGGAGCTGGTTTTTCTGTCCACCTTGTTATTAAGGCAGGGTCTCTTGTTTCTGCCAGGCTGGCTGCTCTAGGCTGGCTTCCCGTCCCTGCTGGCCATCTTGCCCTAGGAGTGCCAGGATCTCAGGCGCACTCCACCTGATCCGGGTTCTGGGGTGGAGCTCAGATCAGCAGGCTTGCGTGGAAGTGCTTTTACCTAAGCACCTTAGCCCTGTGCTTCTGGGGTTTCTGGGGTTTTGTAGCTTGGTGGTTTGTTTGTTTGTTTGTTTGTTTGAGACAATGCTTCTTGAAACGCAGGCTGGCCTGGAACTCACTATGTCCTCAAGGATGACCCCGAACTCCTGATCCTCCTGCTTTTACTTCCTAAGTGCTGGGATTACAGATGTGCACCACAACACCTGGCTCCAGAGATGGAGGGGTTTTTGTTTACTAAATAGGAGAAAACACTGAACGGAGGTTAGGTAGGCAATAAAAGGGAAAACAGTTGGGAATGGATGCTGGATGAATCAACTGACTTAACTGCTGTAATTAGCATGAACAGTTAAGTATGGATTAGACGCGTGGCTTAATGGTAGAGCACTTCCCTAGCCTATTGAAGCCCTGAGTGAGATTCCTGGTACAGGAAACCAATTAACAATCACTAATACTTTGTTGATGTTGCCATGTGTCTGAAACGGTGTCTATGTTTTGAATGTACTGGCTTGTAAAGGAGAAAAAATGTAGTAGACCTTTAGAACATGTCTGTTATGATACAAGCTTGGATAACCCTTGAATAAAATGTCATGCCTGAAAATATAGCTCCATATTAAAGAAACATGTAGTGGGGTGTGGTGGTGCACACCTTTAATCCCAGCACTCAGGAGGCAGAGGCAGGCAGACCTCTTTGAATTCGAAGCCAACCTGGTCTACAGAGTGAGTTCCAGGACAGCCAAGGCTACACAGAGAAACCTGACTCAGAAAAGAAGAAACATGTCATGCAGACTATGATAGCTACCTTTAGATCTTTTCCCAGACCTTGATTTTATGCAGAGTTTCAAAACTACAGTTTTTTAAATTCCGTTTATTTTGATGTGCTTTGCCTGCATGCCTGGTTCCCTTGAGGCCAGAAGAGGGCATCTGATCCCAGGAAGTGGAGTTCAAGACGGTTATGAAATGTCATGTGGGTGCTGGGACTTGAACCCAGATCCTCTGGAAGAGCATTCCATGCTCTTACTCTCTGAGCCCCAAAAGTACAGTCATTTTTGAAACTTCAAACTGAACTAATACATGGAACCTTTTACAAGTAAAATCATCACCTTTATAATTGTCCTAACAAAATTTTAACCATTTGGAAAGATCCCAGTCCACTACTTTTGTCCAGCTATCCTTCCCTCCCACAGCTGCCTCGGCTCCTGGACAGTAGTTAGTCTTCTGCTGACTAGAGGCAGGGCTGGGGTCCAGTTCAGTTGGTAGAATGCTTGCTCAGCCTGTAGAAGGCCCGGGTTCCATCCCTATCATGGAGTATACTGGTCTTAGTGGCCTATACCTGTAATCCTAGCCCTGAGAAAGCAGAGGCAGGAAGATCAGAAAGAAATCCAAGGTCATCCAGCCAGTTCAAGGTTAGTCTGGGCCCATGTCCTTGTCTCAGAAACAATAACAGAAGAATATGACAGGAGAGTTGAGCATGGCACACATGCACGCCTTTAATCCCAGCAGAGGCAGGTGGATCTCAGGTGAGTTCAAGGCTAGCCTGGTCTACATAGTAAGTGCCCCAGAGTGACCCTCTCTTTTAAAAAAAAAAAAAGACAGAAGACATGGAAAGGGGCAAAGGTACCCAATTGCTCATTGAAAAATCAACCTGAAAACTACAAAGCCGTGGCTCAGTGGTTAAGGCACATACTACTCAGAGGAGTCTGTCTGTTCAGTTCCTTGAAACTACATGCTAACCGCCTGTAACACCAATTCTGAGGGAACTGATGCCCTCTTCTAGCCACCATGGGAACTGCATGCATGTGGTGCACATACATACATTCAGATGAAGTACTTAAAAATAGTAACAAATAACCCCCCCTCCAAAAAAATTTTTTTTAAATCACAATGAAATACCAGTAAGGTTTAGCCCCCTGCCCCACACACACACAAAAAAAAAAACCCTCAAGTTTAAAAGGCTGGTAACAGCCAGTTAGCAGTACTGGAGAAAGTACCGGGAAAGTGGGATAACCACTTGAAAACAGTGGGCAGGATTTTTGAAAAGTTTGATATAGGGATTAGTGAGATAGCTCAGCAGCAAAGGGCACTTGCTGTCCAAACCGACAAGCTGAGGTTGATCCCCAAGACCCACATCATGGGAGAAGAAGGTCCACTCCCACGTCTGTCCTCTAAGCTCACATGTGCGCTCTGGCAAGAATCTACACACATGCAATAATGCAAGACAAAGGAAGAAAGAGAGTTTGGTGTACACACAGGCTATGAGCCAGCAATTCTTTCCACAACTATTTGCCAAAAGCAGTGAAGACTGGTGACCACACAAAGACCTTTAAGGGATTACTCAAAGCCGCGGTTTCATGTTATATTAGTAATAATAGCTTTGTCCTAGTTAGGGTTCAGCTCTGGACTAGAACAAGCCCCAAACTAGAAACAGCACAAATGTCAAACAATAGAATGGTATAAAATAGAGGTGAATCCAGAGCAGGGAAGAACAGTCAACAGCTAAGAACAAAAAAACCGCAGGAAAGCATTGGGTGTGTAATGGAAACATTGTCTTCATTCGGGCGACAGTGCAGGAGTATATACATTTGCCCAAATGCATCGCCCGCTGCACTTAAGGTCTGTGCATTTCTCTGTACAGGAAATAGACTTGAGGAGCTGGGCGTGTAGCTCAGTGACTGAGCATTTGTCTAGCAAGCAAGTAGGTTCAGTTCCTCACACCAGAAAGGAACAAAAAAGCCGTAAACCAGAATGCTTTTAAACTCCGAAGTGCTTACTTAAGAGCTCATCTGCAAAGACCCTTTTGAGTTTGCTAAGTGCAAGTGTGGGAAACTGTTGATGGTGTTCCATTTGTCTTAATGCTCGAGTCTTCAAGGAGGCACTCGAATCAAAATAATTGCGCTTCTCTTCTTGTTCTGGTCCCCTGTGGAGGCAATCTGAGAAAGCTCCGCGGAGTTCATTAGAGGCCCTGCATTTCAGAGGCTTATCAAAATGGACAAGAAGTAAGAGGTGGAAGAGGTATTTCTTGGGGGGAAATATTTTATTCATGCCAAGTGACTTTGGGAATGTGTCTCGGGGACTTAAGTGAGACAGTGTTGGTGTGGTCTGAAGTTTTCCTCTGCCTTCTGGACTCTCTGACAAGAGGCTTAGCGTGTCTTCGACTTTTTGAGTTTGAAGTCTTTTTTTATTTGGGGGGACAGAGTCTCACTCTGCAGCCCAGGCTGGCCTTTTTGTCGGCCTCTCAACTGCTGGGTTGATGACAAGTGTGAGCTAATGTGTACCTTTCTCTCTCTCTCTCTCTCTCTCTCTCTCTCTCTCTCTCTCTCTCTCTCTCTCTCTCTCTGCAGTCAAGTGCTATAAAGTGCTGGGGGTCTAGCCAGAGCCTCGGACGGGCGGTAAGCTCTCTACCCCTCAGCTGGAGCCTCCACCCTGAGGTTCACTTTGCGTCGGTTGGTTGGTTTTAAGAAAGGAAGAGTCTGTACCTCATAGTTTGAAGGCACAGCCTGGCATGGCAGGTTGTCATGGTCACGAAGCAGCAGGATCAGGAGGCAGCTGGTCACATCGCGTCCCCCTCTGAGTGTAGGAAGCAGGGAAATGTCTGCTGCTGCCGCACAATTCAACTCGCTCGCTCTTTTTTATTTTATTTTTTTTTTTTTTTTCATTTTTTACTCAGTCTGGGGCCCTAATCTGTGAGATGGAGCTGCCCACATTCAGAGTAAGTTTTCCCTTCTCAGTGAAACCTTTTTGTATGATTTTTTGTTTTGTTTTGTTTTTTTTGTTTTTTTGTTTTTCGAGACAGGGTTTCTCTGTGTAGCTTTGCGCCTTTCCTGGAACTCACTTGGTAATCCAGGCTGGCCTCGAACTCACAGAGATCCGCCTGGCTCTGCCTCCCCAGTGCTGGGACTAAAGGCGTGCGCCGCCACCCGCCCCAGTGAAACCTTTTTAAAAACACCTTCACAGGCGTTCCAGAGGTGTGTCTCCTAGAGGATACTAAATCTAGTCAGGTTGGCCATGAAGATTACCCATAACCCTGCGCTACTCTTATCAATCTAAGATGGTTTTGTCCTAACCAGGAGAACATGGACGAAGCTGTGACGCTCCAGTGCCTAGACCTCAGGACTGAGTCTCTGCCTGGGTCCTTTTGGAAAGCAGCCCTGAAGCCATGATGCTTTTAGGATGCCTGAGAGGAGAGACCACAGGAGTCAGGGGCTGAGCTACTGCCCCACGCCCACCGGCTGCAAGCCGTGACTGAGCCTGCGCGGAACCAGAAAGGGCTTCGCTGTAAACAAACAGTTGCCCAGCCAAAGCAAATATAAGTAGGCAGACGTGTACGTTTTTGTGAGATGAATGCAGAGATGGAAGAGATAAATGAAAAGTGTGCGGGGGACTAATACGGGGCAAAGGGACCTGACATGACTACGCCATCACCAACAATGGACCAGAGATAACTTTGGCCCAGGAGTGGTGATAAGGAAATAAGCAGAAGGCAGTGCTAGCTGGGTCTGTGGTGGGGTGATGGATTGTTAACACTCCCTAGCTGGCGGCGGGGGGCGGGGGGGGGGGGACAGGCATCTTTGGGGAAGCAGATTCTGCCCCCTCCCCTCTTGCTTCCCAGCTGCAGGTGGTCTTGGGAGCACCTAGGGTACAGTGTAGGAGACACAAAATGTTAACTGAAGGACTCCATTATAAATCTAAATCTGCTGTGAGGAATCACCCATGATGGGGTCGGAATTTCGGTGATTTGTCTGTCTGGGGTGTCACCCACAGTCTCGTAAGCAGCCCCTCATCCATACTCTTAGAAAGCCCAATAAACACACCGGCTTCCCCAGCTGGGCTTGGATGGAGTCCTCTGTCTGTCATGGTACCCTGTGGAGTAAATGGATGTTTGTTCACATGCCCCCCGGGAAAAGTAACGCAACATGTGGGCTTCGTTTGCCGTGCCGTAGTGACACCCACATTACTAATTTCTTCTTCTGTGTCACGGGCATCCCTTGAGATGCCATGTCAGGGGTGAGGTGGTGTAGTGCATGCCATGAGTCCTGCTTTCTGTCATGGCCGCTGCCTAGGGACATAACGACTCTACAGTTACTTTGTTTATGAAACTTGGGTTTGACATATTTCTTAGCATAACTCCTCCCCCAGCCGTGTGGTCCAAACGCTTAAATTTTTCACTCTTTTATTGTAATGCCTTCATTCTTGCAATTCTCAAATATTTTGATTTTCCCCGGGGGGGGGGGGGGGGACTTTTACAGAGTTGACTTGCTAAAATTTATAGCAAGCCCTTCCCATCTCTCTATTCCAGAATACAAAGTGTTTTATAGTCTGCTAAAAATAACCTGAACTCTGGTGCCCTGGTTTCGTTCTTATAACCACAGAGCTTTTCCCTGCACAGTTCCCATGGATATCCCCACAGATGAAATAAACGTCTTGGGGAACTGATTTTGCTGTACTTACTAACATAGCTGTGTTTAGTTTCTTCTGATCTCTTCCTTCCAGAGCGGTAAGAGAACTCTGAGCTCTCACTGTGTGACTGATATATTCACATATATTCATCTTAGATTTCATACTTGCCATAACTAACTCCTACGCCGACTCTCTGTGTCATTTCCTTCCAGTAAACCAATCACTCTCTCAGCTTTTAGCTTTAGTTTTAGTTCTTTAGACAGGGCCTCCCTATGTAGCCATAGATGGCCTCACACCCACAGAGATCCTCCTGCCTCTGCCTACCAAGTGCTGGGCCACCACACCTAGTTTCTCTCGTCCTCTGTGACTCTTTTGGTTAGGAAGCACACTCCTAGCTGGATGTTGTAGCTCATACCTTTAATCCCGGCACTAGGAAGACAAAGGCAAGTAGACCTCTGTGAGTTCAAGACCAGCCTGGTCTACATAGTGAGTTTGAGGACAGCCAGGGCTATTATGTAGAGAGATCTTGTCTCAAAAAATAAAAGTAATAGTAATAATTTTTTTAAAAAGCACACTTCTTGTTATGGGTGTGTGGTCATTGTTTAAATAACTCGAGTCTCATTCAGAAAGGACAATGTTTATGTTATGCCAGACTGTATGTAGGTCCTAAAGGTCGATGTTTATGTTATAGATGTAATTTATGGTAGAAATAAGAAACTTGGAGCAGGCCTACAGATTTGTTCTTTCTTCTTCGAGCACGTGAGCTTTCTGTCTGAAGTAGCTTCAAAGAGCACAGTTCTCTCTCTGTTCTGGGTACGAATTGGGAAGTGGGTCCGGGTGCCTGTGGAAAGGGTTTTTTTCTTTAGATGCACAGAACCTTTCATTGTTGATTGGAGGAGCCAGGGACTCAGCTGTTAGCTCGATACCATGGTACCACTGCACCTTGAGGCCTCACAGGAAAGTTCTGCTGTTTTCACGGGGGCCAGCATCCTGTACCATTTGTAAATAGGACCTCAGCTTTCTTCTGGGTGTCAGGCTGTATTTGTTTATCTTAAGCAGCTCTCTGCTAGGGAGGATGCACCATGAGATGATCCCGGATCGAAAAGTGACACCCTGAATTCTAGTCCAAGTCTGAGGCTAATTTTTTTCTCTGGTCTCAGTTTTTGTCACATGCTGGGTTCATACTAGGGCTACCGGCATTTAACAAGCAAGTGTGTGATTGGCAGACAATGCTTGCAGTTAATAGGAAAACACTTCGTGGTTTTTGTTTGGTTGTTTGGTTTGGTTGGGGTTTGGGGGGGTATTTATGTCTGTCTGTTTGTCTGTCTATCTGTTTGTTTGTTTGTTTTGAGACAGGGTTGTACAGGAACTCCCTCTATAGACTGGGCTGGCCTAGATTGTCTGCCTGCCTACTGAGATGAAAGGCATGTGCCGCCGCCACCTGGCTGAAAACACTTACTTTCTGACATTGCCTGCAGACCGGAGCATTAATTGCTCTCTCTCGCTCCTTACACTTGGTGCCTGCCTGTATAATAGCTTTTAAGCACTTTGTATCCTGGTTTTTCCATCATTGATTTCCCAGTCATCAAGCCTTTACAGTCAGACTCCCTCTTCTCCTCTCCATGTGACTGCCGAGGAGCCCTTCTGGGCTTCCAAGGCCCCCTGCCAGCTTCCCAGGAAGCTTGAGTAATTTTTCCTCTATTTCAACCTTGTTCCACTTATCAGTTACCAGCTCTCGGCCAGCCGGCGTGTATTCAGAAGCAGCACTGTTTTTCTGCCCTTCTCCACATCTCTACTCCCTTCACCCACTACGGTCTGCTGCAGCTGCAGCTTTTCTCTCTTCCATCGGCCGCTTCGGCTTGCAACCCTGCTGTGCCACCCGGAGTGTTGCATTGAAAGCCTGATGCAGACGTGGATGCTTTTGATCCCAGCTCTCTCCGGAGGCAGAAGCAGGGGCATCTCCATGAGTTCAAGGCAGGCCTGGTCTACATAGTGAGTTCTAGGACAGCCAGGACTATATAGTGAGACCTTGACTCAAAGAAGAAAAAAAAAAGGTGTGTGTGGGGGTGTGTGGGGGGGTGGGGGTGGGTGTTTGCATTCCAGAATCCCACACTGTTGCTGACATTTCTCTGCTGTCTGCTTTCCAGCCTCCAAGCAGTACTCCGGGAGTCAGCCACCCCTAAGGAGTCAGATTAGCTTTTGTGCACCATACTTTCCTGGCCATTCCTTTACAGGACTGGGCCTCCCTTCCCTTACTTTTAAATGTTAATTGCCAGGCGGTGGTGGCGCACGCCTTTAATCCCAGCACTCGGGAGGCAGAGCCAGGCGGATCTCTGTGAGTTGGAGGCCAGCCTGGACTACCAAGTGAGTTCCAGGAAAAGGCGCAAAGCTACACAGAGAAACCCTGTCTCGAAAAAGAAAAAAAATGTTAATGAGCCTTGGGGATTAACATTGTCCCGCAAATCTCTCAATAGTTTCTCCCCTTGGATTCTTCAATACCGACAGACAGCAGTTACCTCACTCTACTGAGACTGGATACTGTTTGGCCAGGCTCCCCTCGGAGCTCCAGACCCTCCAGCTCCCCACTCAGCACCCCCAATCTGAACACAAACTGAACCTTTTCCCAGGATTTTCCCGCCTTGGTGGATGACGTAACTGTTGTATTTTAAAAACGGCGTGGCGGCGGGAAGGAGTCACACCACACAACAGGCCCCCGTGGGAGGCTTATCGAGGGGAGGGGAGAGAAGGGGCAGAGACCGGTCCCTGGGGACGAGAGCAAAGGAAGAGAAAGAGAAGGGAGGTGTACAAGGCCCGCTTTTTATAAGGACACATGTGCACAGGGGGCGCTCTTAGTGGCTGCAGCTGAGGTCTATCCTGTCAGGACCCTAAGGGTGGGCCAGTACAGATGCCTAAATGCTGATATTCCTCCTTTTGTTTATTATAAAAAGGTGAGGAGTTAGAAAGGGGTAGCAGGTGAGGCTGGGATGAGGGTACCATGTTCTCGAGACTGCTGGTCTGGGGGTCATTGTTCATCTTTGGGGGGGACTTGAAAAAACTAGGGTGCTGGCCACGTCCTGGGGTAGCTGGCTGTTTCGCTTCGCTGTCCAGGCTCTGTGGAACCAGCCAACACCGCTTGGACCTGGCAAGATGCTGTTCAGATGGATCCAAGCCGACTCCCTGGAGCTCACAAGAAATCATGATGAGGTCACCAGCCAAGATGGAGGAGAGCCGCGCGGTTGCTGTTAATAGTCACATGGACACACACACATATTAAACAGGAGTTGAGTAAATAGAAAGGGAGCGCCAGTGTGTGCAAGACGAAGCTGGCCTCTCCATCTCTGCTCCGCACGTTGCAGCAAACAGAACATTTGGAGAGAAAGAGCAGACAGACACAAGCAGGTCTTGGAGCAAAGAAAAAGAAAGAAAGGGGACAGTTCTTTCTTGGTTCCCCGACTGCCTGGTTCGTGGCATACTGAGGCCAGTCTCACATCCGGGGAGTGGTCAGAGGCCAGTAGCCCCACTAGAGACCCAACTGTTGGTATTGAATGCAAACTGTTGCTGAATGAGAAAGCAGATTTGTTACAGGTGGAGGAGAGCGAATCTGCTGCTGGTGGAGCAGGTGGGTAGGGTCCCAGCGTGAAGTGGGCATCCTTGGCGGGCCCTGCCAAGGGTGTGCCACTAAACAAACACGCCACAGACAACAAGGTTAGTACAAGAGTTTTGTTGTTGTTGTTGTTTGTAAGGATTGATTGATTTATTATGTATATAATGTTCTATCTGCATGTGTGCCTGCAGGCCAGAAGAGGGCACCAGATCTCATTACAGATGGTTTCTTCGCGACCATGTGGTTGCTGGGAATTGAGAAGGGACTTGATTAAAGAAAGCTTGAAAGTGGGGTACCCCTTCCACCTATCGGATCCCTGGCAGAAGCTGCAAAGGTCCTGTGAAATACCAGGAGATGGGGTGCGGGTAGCGGCCCTTTTGATTGGCATCTAAGGAGAATAGGACCAAGTCTGACTGCAAAGGCAGGTAAGTTAAGCCCTTAAACCAGGTGATATATGGAGGCAGGCGCCTTTTCCAAGAGTGAGGTAGAGGAGGTCCAAGGTCTGGAATCTCAAGTGTCCCAGAGATTCAGCTAGAACTGACAAGGAGGCACAAGCTGCTCGGTGGACCGTCATCCAAAAATGCAGAGGCCGGATGGGCTAAGAGCCCAAGTGAGACACAGTCGCCTGGTACCAGGACTTCGAGAAAAGGCAGGAGGCGAGGACTGTGCTCGAGAAATGAAGACTCATTCATGGAAAATGGCCAGAAGCGGGGGTGGGGGTGGAGATGCTTTCCAATCGTTGGTGTTGAATGGAGAGAATGCAGAGTCCAGTGATCCTTTAGGTGGGGACGCAGGGCTATCACCAGCAGACTGGGTCCCAGGTCCTGGCCTGTCTCAGACTGCCAGAAGAGCCTAGCTGAGTCATGACACCGAATGTTGTATTTTAAAAGCGATGTGGTGGCGGGGAGGAGTCACACCATCCAACAGGGCCCAAGTGGGAGATTTATTGAAGGGAGGGGAGAGAAGGGGCAGAGACTGGTCCCTGGGGACGAGAATGAAGGAAGAGACAGAGAAGGAGGTGTACAAGGCCCGCCTTGCACACTTAGTGAATGTGCATAGGAGGCGCTCTTGGTGGCTGCAGTTGACGATGTATCCTGTCAGGACCCCAAGGGCGGGCCAGTGCAGATGTCTAAATGCTGATAATAACCAAGCCAGAACCCCCGGAATCTCCCTTCATTGCTATCATCCTTACCGTCTATGTCAACAAATCCTGTCCCTTTTGTCTTTAGAATAACTTCAGACTCCTGATTTCTGTTTGTTTTCCCAGGCTGGTCTTGCAAGGATCTTTGGGGTTTTTTGTTTGTTTGAGAGTTCTCTCTGTCTCTGACACACACACACACACACACACACACACACACACACACACACACGATTATATTTACCCCCATTTCCCCCAACACGAGGGTCATTTGAAACACATGTTGCAGAGCTGAACACCAGTGGTCTCCAGTTGTCCTCAGGTGACAGATCAAATCCTTAGAAGGGTACCTCGCCATGGATAAAGGCATGGGAATTGTTCCGGCCACGATCCTATTTACTCCAGGTATTTCTCTGATATGCACCCCCCATGGGGGGTTACCTCATACAACCTTGATCTCTCCATTTCCCAGCCTCCCCTCCTCTCTAGCTGCCGAGCAGAATTTGCCAGTGGAGAGAGAGATGCCAGCGCCGCTCTGCCTCTTCAGCGTCCTGGATGAGGTCTCTGGCAGATGAGGCTTCTCCTCCACTCTGCCTGCTCCTGCCACAGCCACTGAGTTCCCGTGGCTGCCGGGATGGATCAGCACAGACTGAGTGGCACAGAATCCCCCCAAAACTGATCCTCTCATAATTTGGCATTAGCACTCTAACATCCAGCTGTTGGGCTGGCTCCTGAGGAACCCGAGGGAGACTTCCATACGCCCTGCCCGGTGCTGGTGGCTGCCAGGCACCCTGACGTTGTCTGGCTTCTCAAAGCATCTCCCTCCACCCTGCCGCTCATTCAAGCTGCTATTTTTCTGTTTCCTCTATGTTTCTGTTCTCCCCCTTGTCTTATGAACACACCATTCCTTGGATTTAGGGTCCACTCTTCTCCAGAATGATGTCAGTTAAATTTTATTACATCTACAGAGTCCCTGTTGCTAAGCAAGGTCACATTCACTGGTACTTGGCACTAAGATTTTATTGCATCTGGCTTAGGGGGGCATAGGAGGAGGGACACCCACATACTCATGAAGACACACACACACACACACACACACACACACACACACACACACACACGGTTTTAATCTTAAGATACCGCAGGGCAGGTGAGATGTCTGGATAGGTAAAGATACTTGCTGTGGATCCCTCTGGAACTGGAGCTATGGATGGTTGTAAGCCACCAGGAGGGTGCTGGGAACCAAGCCTGGTTGTTCTGCAAGACCAGGCGCTCTTAATGGTTGAGCCACCTCTCTAGCCCTTGTCAGGTAATTTTTAATTAATAAAGGTAAGATTTTTGTTATTGTTTTCTTATTTTTGAGACAGAATCTCATGTAGCCCAGGGTGGCTTCAGACTTGCTATGTGGTCGGGGATGATCTTAAACTTCGGATCCTGCCTGCACCTTCTTTTGTTGTTGTTGTTGTTGTTGTTGTTTTGTTTTTTGTTTTTCGAGACAGGGTTTCTCTGTGTAGCTTTGAGCCTTTCCTGGAACTCACTTGGTAGCCAGGCTGGCCTCGAACTCACAGGGATCTGCCTGCCTCTGCCTCCCAAGTGCTGGGATTAAAGGCGTGTGCCACCACTGCCCGGCCTGCCTGTACCTTCTTAGTGCTGAAGTTACGGGCATGTGCCACCACACTTGGGTTTATGCCTATAACTCCAGTTTCAATGCCTTCTCCTGTCCTCCTTAGGCACTGCACACATAAAGTACACATACAAGCAGGCACACACACATACACACACACACACACACACACACACACACACACACACACACAAGTAAATAAATCTTTTTTTTAAAAGTCCAGCATGCTGAATGATGGTGGTGCATGCCTTTAATCCCAGCACTTAGGAGGCAGAAGCAGGTAGATCTCTGAGTTCCAGGACAGCCTGGTCTACAGAGTGAGTTTTAGGACGGCCAGAGCTATACAGAGAGATCCTGTCTTGAAAAACCCAACAGAAAAAAAGTTCAGTCTGTGCTGTACAGGAAGTGGTCATAGAACATTGCCGTGTGCCTACTTTGAATTGAGAAATGCTATAAACATAAAATATAAGCCAGAATGTAGATGGACTTTTCTGTCCTGCCAGCCTGCTCCCAAATAACCACACAGAGACTTATTATTAATTATAAATGCTCAGCCAATAGCTTAGGTTTGTAACTAACTAGCTCTTACAACTTAAATTAACTCGTATTTTTTTTTTTATCTATGCTCTACCACATAGTAGTACCTTTTTTCAGCATGGCATGTTCATCTCCTGCTTCCTCTGCATCTGGCTGGCGACTCTACCCTCCTTTTTCCCAGCATTCTCTCAGTCTGGCCCTCTCACCTAATCTCTTTCTGCCTAGCTACTGGCCAGTTATCTTTTTATTAAACCAATGAGAGCAAAACATCTTCACAGTGTACAAAAGGATTCCACAACACCAGGATCTGAAGACTCAAAAAAGAAGATAAGATAGCCTACTGGTGTATGACACTGTTCCTGAGAAGACACAACAAATGTCTACTAACCCCAGACATGGAACCCATGACAGACCAAAGTATGGAGGCCACAAAAATCCAGCTTGGTGAGCCAGTTACTTACAGGGTCAGAAATGACTCAGCTGCATCACCAAAGCCCACCTCAATATGGGTGACAGCTCACAAAAGCTGGGAACCTGCAGCATACTGCACAGCCTGCAGGCAGCTCAAGGGGCCGGAGAATGTCTTTTCTGGGTGGCTCAGTTGGTCTCAGCCTCTTCTAAACAACATGGTCTTTGTTTCTTCTAGGTAGTTCAGCTAGTGTCTGTTTGCAGTTGGCTTATCTTCTCTTTGCTTCTTCCAGGCTGCTCAGTCTGAGACTCTTCTAAGCAACTCATCTTGTCTGAGAAGTCTACTTTACAGCTGATCTTGTCTGAGAGTGGCTCACAACAGTCTGATTGTATTCTTTTTTTCCCTCAAATAATTTATTCTTATTTTGTGTGCACTAGTGCTTTGTCTGTGTGTATGTCTGTGTGAGGGTGTCAGATCTTAGAGTTACAGGCAGTTATGAGCCACCATGTGGGTGCTGGGAATTGAACCCAGGTCCTCTGGCAGAGCAGTCAGTGCTCTTGACCACTGAGCCATCTCACTGAGCCAGTCCTCACAACTGTCTTTATCACTTATATACTTTTAGGGAGGGAGGGACCTAGTGAATTTGGTCAGACTCAGGGACTTCCTGAAGCTATTTTGAGTCGTTTACTTCCTGAGCTTACTTTCTGAGCTTCCTCCCTGCAGGATGGGAATCTTTCACCTCTTCTTAGAACATCCTGTTGTCTCCCCATCCTGTCCTAGAATACCCTGTTGTTTCCCTTCCCTTTCACATTCTGTCTTAAGTTTCCCTCCAAGATGGAAGGTTTTAATCAGAGGAAACTGCTATGCAATAATTGACCACCTCAGTATCCAAGGACAGAGCCAGGTTAAGTGACTCACCGGTTTAAAAAGGATCCACAGAGGCCCACAGCACATACCGTTGTCAGTGAGGTATTTTTCCACTGATGATCTCATCAGATGTCCGTGTGGTGGGAAAGGTACTTTTTCCTCAAATTTCTGCCCTGTGGGTTGCTGTGGCATTCCTAAGAATCACAGGAAAGGGCATTCCCTCCGTGGAAAACATTCTCATACTGATTTTTCACTACTAAGAAATGTGGGTCTGGGATAATAGATTAAGTATAACAAAGCAGGGCTGGAGGGATGCTCACACTTGCTGTTCATCCAGAGGACCCAAGTTCAGTTCCCAGCACCCTGTAAATCCAGCTCCTGGGGATCTGATGCCCTGGACTCTGTAGGTCCCTATGCATGTATGCACGCATGTGCGCACACACACTCACACACACACACACACACACACACACACACACACACACACTTTTTACAGACCTATAATAAAAGATAAAAAAAAAAGTTGGGCCTCCTGCAGGTATCAGAGCAGATGGCATGAGGCCCCTGGTGCCCATCACCCATCTCTGACACAGGTGATTGCAGCTCAGAGGGCAAAGCCAAAGGGTTGCCTCAAGTCCATTACATAATTCTCCGAGCTGCATCTGCTCTGGGAATAGTCGGGGCTGACAGCAGTCACTACAATGTTTTGACAGTGTGAGAGAGGTTGTTTGTTTGGGGGAAAAACATCTCTCTCTCTCTCTCTCTCTCTCTCTCTCTCTCTCTCTCTCTCTCTCTCTCTCTCTCCTCCCTCCCTCCTTCTTCCCCTCCCCTTCTCCTCCCCCTCTCTCTCTCCACTGTGCCTTCATACTGAATGACTTTGTTTTTAAGCTGTGTTAGCCTTGATGTGTGAAGGCCTGGCTATTCTTCCCCTCAGGACACAGTTGTTATTTTTGGAGCAGAGGTGCTTAGCCTGATCTCCTAAAACAATTTCTGCCCTTTGTGAGCTCCCAGGCGCTGTGCGCTCGACCCGAGAGTCTTCCCTGTCCTCCAGCCTTGCTTCTGGAGGCAGGGATGTGGACCAGCCCCCTGGAACATCACTGCTCTGGTGTCCCACAGACTCCTTGGCACCCACAGTCCATTTGTTAGACTGTGTCCTTGAAACAGTCAGACCACGTGCTCCGGGGCGGCCTGCTTCCTGTCTTTGGAGTCATGGAAAATTCCTGCGTCATTCAGAGCCCACACTCCAAGCTGATTCCCTGTCTCTTTGTTTTAGGAAGTTGGCCTTTTCTGCTTATATCACTTACTGTTTAGGGTCAGGATGACCCTCTCTGTTTGATTTTAATGGAAGGTGTGCCAGGTTACCACGTCCTCAGGCCCAACCCAGCTTGAGATGAAGGATTTTGCAGGTTACTGGGATGCATCTTGTATGGTGGAGCAGTGGTGCTGCCCCGATGTCCACAGCAGCCAAGTGTGGTGGTTTGAAAGAAAATGGCCCCCAAAGGGAGCGGCGCCATTAGGAGGTGTGGCTTTGTTGGAGTGGGTGTGGCCTCCTTGGAGGAAGTGTGTCACTGTGGAGGTAGGTGGGCTTTGAAGTCTCATATATGCTCAAGATACTACCCAGTATCTTAGACCACTTCCTGTTGCCTGCAAAATGTAGGACACTCAGCTCCTTCTCCAGCACCATATCTGTGTGCACGCCACAATGTTACCCCATGATGATAATGGACTAAACCTCTGAAACTGTAAGCCATCACAATTAAGTATTTTCCTTTATAAGGGTTGCTGTGGTCATGGTGTCTCTTCACAGCAACAGAAACTCTAAGACATCAGGCTTCTTACTGGAAACTTCTTTGTTGGCCTTGGTGGGTCCTAGTTGCAGACCAGCTGCCCATGGTCAGTCCCTGCATGTCAGTTGAACTCAGGCAGGACACAAGTCATCTGGTCCGTAACCATGATGGACATGGGAACCTGAACATGCTGCTCCCTACTCCACTGACCTCAGGGCCGAGAATTACACTGCACAGACTGTGGACAAAGAACCCCCAGGAAGAGGGACAGGCCCTGGTGACCTGATTCTGGGACTTCCTGGCCAATCCCCTCTATCACAGGTGTCTGCCATGGAAACTCTTGGAGAGAGGTGATCTGAGTTAGACAGTACCTCACCCAGTTCTGTGTGCTGGGGAAAGGTGGCTGGGAATGGATAAATGTCCCTGAAAGCAGGCTGAAGGAGGAACCTCCAAGCCCCAAAGCCACTTATCTATCTATTGGTTTCAAAGACAGCACAAGAGACAAAATGTGGACTTTCTGAGCTCTTGCTACATGTCTCTGAGCCCTCAGGAATGACATAGTATGGGATGGAACTCCTTTTGAGTTGGGGGTGTGAGAAGGATGTCTCACTAAGAAAATACACATCTTTAAGAGTGCCATGGCCGCTGGGCGGTGATGGCGCACACCTTTAATTCCGGCAGTTAGAGGGCAGAGACAGGAGAATCTCTGAGTTCGAGGCCAGCCTGGTCTACAAAGTGAGTTCCAGGACAGTAAGGACTAAACAGAGAAACCCTGTCTTGAAAATACACACACACACACACACACACACACACACACACACACACACACACAAACAAAAACAAAACAAACAAAAAACAAAGAGTGCTGTGGCCAGCTCATCAGTGTAGAAAGCCATTCTGATGGGAAGTTCATAAGATGTAAAATTAGTCCGCCATCCTCCCCATCCTGCCAGTTCTAAAGTGCCCAGTCCTGTGAGACTTAGCATTCACAATGCTGTGAACCATTCCCTCTAGTTCCAAGACAATTTCATCACTTCTGCACTCACTAAGAACTGTTCCCCCACTTTCCCACTGCAGCCACTGGCCATCACTGGTCTGCTTTCTGTCATCGCACACTAGCCTCTTTGGGGCAGTGTTCATGCTGGATCTCTGTGAGTTCAAGGCCAGCCTGGTCTACAGAGTTCCAGGACAGCCATGGCTACACAGAGAAACCCTGTCTCAAAAAACCAAAAAGAAAGAAAGAAAGAAAGAAAGAAAGAAAGAAAGAAAGAAAGAAGGAAGGAAGGAAGGAAGGAAGGAAGGAAGGAAGGAAGGAAGGAAGAAAAGAGAAACTGGACAAAGGAAAGGAAGGAGAGAGGGAGGGTTGGAGGGAAATGTCTGAAGAAGGAAAATGATAAGAATATGGCTGTCTTAGAAAAGGAAATCTTAGGGCGGTGGTGGTGCTCGCCTTCAATCCCAGCACTTGGGAGGCAGAGCCAGGCAGATCTCTGTGAGTTCGAGGCCAGCCTGGTCTACAGAGTGAGTTCCAGGAAAGGCACAAAGCTACACAGAGAAACCCTGTCAAAAAAAAAGGAAAGGAAATCTTAGTTGGGCAATGGTGGTGCACACAGGCTTTTATTAGCGTGGCTTGAGGCTGTGGTCCTACCAAACAAGGTAGGTAGGTAGGTAGGATCTTTCTGCTGACAGAAAGATCAAGAATCCAGTAGTTGTTCAGTCCACGAGGCCAGCCATCTCGGCAATCCTAGTCAGGTGCTGGAGTCCTGAGGGTCCTCGAGAGCTGCTAGTTGTCGGTCTGTGTTGGAATCCCAAAGGAGAACTCTAATACTCAGCAACAGGATGATGAATTTGCCATCAATAATGAGGACAGGGCCAGGCCTAGTAGTGTGTGCCTTTAATCCCAGCACTCGGGAGGCAGGGGTGAGTTCAAGACCAGCCTAGTCTACATAGAGAGTTCCAGAACAGCCAGGGCTGCATAGAACTCTGTCAAGAAAGAAAGAAAGAAGGAAAGAAGGAAAGAAGGAAAGAGCAAAGCAGGCAAAAGCTTCCTTCTTTCTTGTCCATTTGTGTGGGCCACCACCAGAAGGTGTGGCCCAGGTTTAGGGGAGGCCTTCCCACTTCCAGTGATCCAACCAAGGAAATTCCTCACAGGTACCCAACAGGTTGGGTTCTGATTGATTCCAGATGTAGTCAAGTTAACAACCAAGATTAGCTATCACATATGTTAAAAACAAACATCATCTTTCTCTTGAACATAAAACAAGGGAACATCTTTCATGGAGGGAAAGTGAAATAATTATTTAAGTTATTTATTAAGACAGGATCTGAGCCAGGCAGTGGTGGTGCATGCCTTTAATCCCAGCACTTGGGAGGCAGAGGCAGGCAGATCTCTGAATTTGAGTGAGTTCCAGAAAGAAGTTCTAGCTAGCTCAGAAGAATTTGGAAGGTGGGTGGGAGTCAGGAAAACTAGATGTGGGGTTACAGCAGAGGCCCAGGCAGAGACCACAGGGCCTGTACGGACAGTGGACTGAAGGAGACCACGGGAACTATACAGACAGTGGACTGAAGGAGACCACGGGAACTGTACAGTGGACTGAAGGAGACCACGGGAACTGTATGGGCAGCTGGACTGAAGGAGACCACGGGAACTGTATGGGCAGCCAGACTGAAGGAGACCACGGGAACTGTACGGACAGTGGACTGAAGGAGACCACGGGAACTGTATGGACAGTGGACTGAAGGAGACCACGGGAACTGTATGGGCAGCCAGACTGAAGGAGACCACGGGAACTGTACAGACAGTGGACTGAAGGAGACCACGGGAACTGTACAGACAGTGGACTGAAGGAGATCACGGGAACTGTACAGACAGTGGACTGAAGGAGACCACGGGAACTGTACAGACAGTGGACTGAAGGAGACCACGGGAACTGTACAGACAGTGGACTGAAGGAGACCACGGGAACTGTACGGGCAGTAGGCTGAAGGAGACCATGGGAACTGTACAGACAGTGGACTGAAGGAGACCACGGGAACCGTACGGACAGTGGACTGAAGGAGACCACGGGAACTGTACGGACAGTGGACTGAAGGAGACCACGGGAACTGTATGGACAGTGGACTGAAGGAGACCACGGGAACTGTGCAGACAGTGGACTGAAGGAGACCACGGGAACTGTGCGGACAGTGGACTGAAGGAGCAGGAGCAAGCTGCAGCCTATGGGAAGAGATCCTATGGGACTTGGGGACTTATTTGTGTGAGAGGGTTTGTAGCTCCAGGGGTCAGAGGAGTGTTGCGGGAAGAGGCGTGTGCAACAGCGTGTTCTGTCCGTGGTGCTCTTAGAGTGGAGGTGGGTGGAGCTCTCTGGGCAGCTGATCCTGCAGTTCTGATGCTGTAAGGAGGAACCGGGGCCGGACATAGAGATCTGGAGTCATCGTGGGAAGCTTCAAGCTCTACTAAATCAGTTAGGAAACAGCCAGGGAGGGAAGAGGAGCAGGGACAGAAGCCGGGAAACACTGAGAGCTGGGTCAGGGCTCTGTGTCACAGGGCCAATGGGACAAGCAGGGAAGAGGAGCAGGGACAGAAGCCGGGAAACACTGAGAGCTGGGTCAGGGCTGTGTGTCACAGGGCCAGTGGGGTAGACAAGACAGGATTTAGATTCCTGTGGAACAAGGCGAGGGACCGGACATTGTCCCATCGGTTCATCAGTTAAAAGGTGATAAGATCGCCTTCTGTATAATTGTGGCTTCTGTGTGTTATAAGATGCTGCTGTGGCTCCAGCCATCAGGATCATGTTCCAGGCAGAAGAAATAAGGAAGCAAAAGTGGAAACATGTTCTTGTCATCCCAGTCCTTGAGAGGGGAAGGGGAGAGAATTATGAGTTTTAGGCTAGCCTGGGCTACATGACCTTGTGTCAAAAAGAAGAGGAGAAGAGGAGGAAATGGGTACACATGGAGCTGCCGAGTGTGCCTCTCTCAGGAGCTTTCTTCGAAGCACACCCAGCAGCCTCACTGGCTGGACCTGCATCCGATCGATCAATCGATCGCTCCTGCCTGCAGGGAATCTATCATGGCATGATTTCCACCTTTGCCGTTTTGTTTTGGGGAGCAGAGGACGCTCTGGTTAGGATAGGAGAAGCAAGGCTGGCACTAAGCAGTAACTAGCAACCTGGCTTAGTCAGGTTTTCTATGGCTGCGACAAAACACCATGACTAAAAAGCAGATTGGGGAGGAAAGTGAGAGGTTTTTGCACCCCGATAATCCTCTCTGCTGGTGCAGCAACCCAAATCAAACCAAATCAGACCGAATTAGAAAAGCCCCAGTTTAATGGGTAAAGCGTTCCCAGGTGATTCTCTGGCCCCCCAGAGAGGAGATGGGGATGAGAGACCGGAAAACCACGTGTCTGTTTTCTGGGATGCAGCTTAAAGACTCTGTGGGAGTGGTCTTGAGCCTCTCTGGGGGAGGAGCCGTGTTTGGCAAGCTCTGAAGGGGTGGGGCCGAGGACAATTTCAAGAGCCATGCCATATTGCCTGCCTGAGTTAAGTTTCTGTTGTCCAGTATTGAGCCACTAACCAGAAACTTTGGACATGTCTGGACAAGTCTTGAGTTATTAGAAAATAACTTAACATTTCCTTATCTTTCTGCTACAGTGACCACTAGTCACAATGTTTTGTGGTTAGGTTGCTTGGTTGGGTTGCTTGGCAACTCAACAGTCCCCTGATCTTTTCCCAAAGAAAGTTTCCTGGTCTGCTTACTATAAAACCCACCTGAGAAAAATAAAATTTTGCAGCTTGATCAGAATACTGTCTTGCTCTCAATTCTTTGTGTCTCTTGTCCCTTCATTCGCCATTCCCCCTTCTAGGGTCTCTGCTGAAGATCCCGCTGGCTGGGACAGGGTGGGTTTGGGGAAAGAAATGGGGGAAGGGAGTTGACGTGGAGCTTCCACCAGAACATTCCAGACTCTTTGGTATATGGATGCCAGGGTGCCAGGGGTTGAGGTGGAGTTCCTACCCAAACAGAAAAAGTTTATTCTATTTACACTTCCATATTGCTATTCATCATTTTATCATCAAAGGAAGTCAGGACAGGAACTCAAGCAAGGCAGGCACCTGGAGGCAGGTGCTGATGCAGAGGCCATGGAGGGGTGCTGCTTACTGGCTTGCTCAGCCGGCTTTCTTATAGAACCCAGGACCACCAGCCCAGGGGTGGTACCACCCACAATGGGCTGGGCCCTCCCCCATCAAGGACTAATTAAGAAAATGCTCTATAGTCTTGTCTACAACCAGATTTTATGGAGGCATTTTCTTTCTTCCTTTTTTTTTTTTTTTTTTTTTTTTGAGGGGGTGGTTTTTCAAGACAGAGTTTCTTTGTGTAACAGTTCTGGCTGTCCCAGAACTTGAAATGTGGACCAGGTCAGCCTCAAACTCAGAGAGATCTACCTGCCTCTGTCTCCTGAGAGCTGAGGTAAAAAGGTTTGAGCCACCATTCCTGGCTGGAGGCATTTTCTTAACTGAGGTTCCCTCCTCTCAGATGACTTCAGCTTGTGTCAAGTTGACATAAAACTAGCCAGCATGTGGCCTCTGGGAAGGGGACCAGAAGAGAGGAAAGAGCTCAGAGAGGAGGATGGTGGGCATTCTGACTGCCGCAGAGGCCACATCCTGGATGGGATTCACAAGTAAGGAACCCCAGGATCCTCAGCAAAACCACACTCTTTTCATTTGTTTTTTTTTCTCTCTCTCTCTGTCGTTCTCTCTCTCTGTCTTTCTGTCTCTCTCTGTCTCTGTCTCTCTCTGTCTCTCTTTCTCTCTTTCATGTACTTGTGAGGCTATGTGCACCACACACATGCAGGAGTCCCCAGAGGCCAGGAGTCTCCAGAGGCCAGAAGAAGGCATCAGACATCCTGCGTTTGGAGTTACACATGGTTGTAGAGTGCCATGTAGATAGTGGGAATGGAACCCGGGCCATCTGTGAGTACGTGCTCTCTCTCTCTCTCTCTCTCTCTCTCTCTCTCTCTCTCTCTCTCCCTCTCTCTCTCTGTTTGATTTTTAGATCTATTTATTTTATTCTACCTAGATGAGAATCTTGCTTGTATGTGTATATGTATGTGCATACCTCTGGCTGTGTCTGTGGCGACATTTTCAGAAAGATTTAATGGAGGGGGGAAGACCTGCCTTGAATGTGGGTGGCTCCATCCCACGAGCTGGAGTCCCAGGCTGAATTAAAAGGAAGAATGGGAGACCTGCTGAGAACCAGGATTCTCTATGTGCTCCGTGGCTGTGGGCATGACCAGCGGCCTCCCACTCCCGTGGACAGTGGAGCTGTCTTACCTTCCCCACTGGGCTGCATGGCTTCTGTCAACTTGACACAAGCTGGAGTCCAGAGGAGGGACCCTCAATCAAGATCAGGCTGCAGGCAAGCCTCCAGGGCAATTTTTATTTTGTTTTTCGAAACAGGGGTTCTCTGTGTAACAGCCCTGGCTGTCCTGGAACTCCCTCTGTAGACCATGCTGGTCTCAAACTCAGATCTGCAAGAAAGCTGGCTGAGCAAGCCATGAGGAGCAAGCCACTGAGCAGCACTCCCCCATGGCCTCTGCATCAGCTCCTGCCTCCAGGTTCCTGCCCTGCTTGAATTCCTGTCCCGACTTCCTTTGGTGATGAACCAAAATATGGAAGTATAAGCTGAATAAACCCTTTCCTCCCCAACTTTTCGGTTATGGTGTCTCATCACAGCATAGTAACCCTAACTAAGCCACTAACCATGATATCTCTTTTATTCTTTTTGGTTTTTTGAGACAAGGTCTTTCTATATAGTTCTGGTTGTCCTGGAACTTTCTCTATAGACCAGGCTGGCCTCAAATTCATAGAGATCTATCTGCCTCTGGCTTTCGGGTGCTAACATCAAAGGCATGTGCCACTAAACCCAGCTACGATGCCTCATTTTTAATGGCCTAAAGGGCTCATTCAAACTCAGAAGTTTGGGTCAGTGGGATGGCTCAGCTGATGAGGGCACTTGCCACCAAGCTGACAACCTGAGTTCTAAGAACCCACATGGTCAAAGGAACAGCTCCTGCATATTGTCCTGTGGTGGGCACATACACACCACCCCTGACACATACCAAATAAAAACAAACTCCGAAGGCTCCCTCTGCCTGGAGGAAAGCCAAGTGGAGGGAGCAGGAATGTGTGGGCCGAACGAAGCACGAGAGAGAGAGAGAGAGAGAGAGAGAGAGAGAGAGAGAGAGAGAGAGAGAGAGAGAGAGAGAGAGGAGGAGGCAGAGGTCCAAGTCGCTTGCTTGTGTGTGCACCCACAGCACAGAGGGACGGAAACAGGAATCCAGGAGGGGGGAAGGCTGGAACAAGTTGTTAAGCTGCATGCTGCTGTCTGGAGCTGGCCTCTTCTTGACCTTAACTGACAAGCTCACCTCCCAGAGACCCACCATGCCCTGCCCAAAACACTCCCAGCTGCTCCTCTGTCTCTGCACTCTCTGTTCTTGGTTGGCTGAGTATGTATGTATTATTATAATTAATATGTATGTATGTATGTATTATAATTGGCTGCCCCTCTCCCTCCCACCCTCCCTTTCCTGATTCCGCTTCATAAGGCTTAATTATGTAGTACAGGATGACTTTGAATTTGGGATCCCTCTAACTTGATTGCTTCTATAGCCTTAATTAAAAAAAAAAAAAGCCAAACCTCAGATAAAAAGGCTAGATATAGTGACATATGTATGCAATCCTAGCACTTAGGAGGCTGGTCAGTCAAGAGTTCAAGACTAGCCTCAGCTACAGGAGACTCAGTCTCAAACAAAACAAAACAAAACAAAAAATCAGTGGTAGTGACACACATCTTTAATCCTGGGTAGAGGCAGACTGATCTCTGTGAGTTCGAGGCCAGCCCTGTCTACAGAGGGAGTTCCAGGACAGGACAGCCAGGGCTACACAGAGAAACCCTGTCTGGAAAAGGCCAAAAGAAACAAAACTCAGGTAAGCATGTGATGATATTAGAATATTGTGCCAGTCTGGTCCAATGTAAACACTAACCAAAAGCTTAACTGAACCACCAAGCAGAGGAGGCCCTCAGAAAAGAATGCCGTGACCACACAGGGAATAATGGCAACTGGTGTCCCAGAGCCAGCCTCCCACACAGACACAACACAATAAAATGTGGCCCTGGCCACTGTTGTTCTTTATTTTTGTTTTGTTTGAGACAGTGTCTTACTCTGTAGCCCAGGCTGGAAAATGATTCTCCTACTTCAGTCTCCAAGTGCTCTGATGACAGGCATGAGCCACCCTGCCCAGCTGGCGTTCATTTTTAATGTCTTTGAGCTGCCCCTGCCTGGGCCTAGCTGGCATTGACATGTGCACTGTGAAATGGACACATATTAATTTTCAGTGACTCTTGAGAAATGTAATTGGAAAAATAGACGGGGGAACCAACACTGGGAGTTTTCAAACTCAGCATTCTATTTAGGGAACAATGACCTTCAGATTTTATGCAACATGAGTCATTAAAACTTGATATTTTGTCAGGAATGGGAGTGAAGTTGGATCAGGAACGTGGCAGCTTGCTCCCTGTGAGCTCTCTCTTCCCAGCCTGCAGCAGGGAACTGACTTCTCATACACTGAAGGACCTTGGAAGGCAGAGGTTAGCCGTTCTGTTTGTTCTGAAGCCTCCATTTTTACCCGGTACAGTGTCAAAGAAATTAGTGAATAAGTGCTTTGTAAGAAGCTTTGAACGTTTCCTTTGAAAGGTCCACTCACATCTCAGTCCATGGGAGGTAAAGAGTGAAGGATCAGGAATTCAAGGTCACCCTTAGCTACATAGAAAGGTGGAGGCCAGTCTGGGCTACGTGAGAATCTGGTTCAAGAAAATACAAACAAAAAAGAACTTACCGCTGTTGTCTGGTACAGTGTTGTGGTTGCTGAGACTCAACACAGAACCTCACACTGTGATAGGATAGGCTTGTTTTTACCTAAGTTGTTCTATTTACTAATAAAGACTCAGGATTCAAATATGGGGCTGAAAACCTGCTAGATCAGAGAAGCTGAAAAGCAACCAGTTGACTTTCCTTTTCAACTGGAGACCCAGCAAGAGAGTATCTCTCCACACTGTCTCAAGCCAAAGAGGCCCTCCAAGCTTTCCCCTTCTTCTTCCTGTGCATCTGTCTAACCTGTCTTCCCGGGTCTTCAGCATTCTCTATAGTTAATTCTTGTCAACTAGTGGCTGGCTGGCTCTGCCCCTGATCCAAGGTTACTTTTATTCACACACTCTCAGAGTTTCACAGTGCAAATATCCCACACCTGGATAGGCCTAGTTTGTGAGTTGCTGGGTTTTGAGAGAGGGTCTTATTTTGTTGTTTGTTTTTGTTTGTTTGAGACAGGGCTCTTACATAGCCCTGGCTGTCATGAAACTCACTATGTAGACCAGGCTGGCCTGGAACTCACAGAGAACCACCTGCCTCTGCCCCCCACACCCCCCACTGCTGGGATTAAGGTGTGTGTCAACATACCCGGCAAGAGAAGGTCTTACCATGTGATCCTCCAGCCTGGTCTATCAAGTGCTGGGATTACAGGGATGTACCCCTCAATCCAGCAACAGGTAGGTTTTCACTCAGTACAGTGGATGAGTTTGTGCCTCCAATAGGGTTCCCTAAATCAGACTCTAATTCAGATTATTCATAGGTTTTTGGGGGCAGTATTCTTGTGGGTTGCAGGCAAGGCATGCTTGGGAAGAGGGAAAGGTGACCTTTAAAGAGGGGGCAACAAAGAATCAGCCAGTCCTTCAGGGAACTGGAATTGGATGGTTGTTCTGAGCTGTCCCAAACTAAGGTGGGATCCAGGCCTCCAGATCTCTAAGGGACCCAGTCAACGACTTGAACGTGGAAGCCCAAGAGACAGTTCCCTTCTACAGAAGGGTGCATATGTTAGGCACGGGCAGTTAGTGGCCTTATCACAACTGTCAACATGATTTGCAGGGCTCAGTATGAAAAGAAAATGTGGTACTCCTTATGAGAATATCAAGGAAATATCCAAGCTCTAGTTGTCACCTGGCCATAGTGTCCATCTCTCTTTTTTATTTTTAAAGATAATGTATCACTGTTGTAGCTCAATCATCCAGCTTCAGCCCTCAGAGGGAGTGGCACTATTAGGAGATGTGGCCTTGTTGGAGTAGGTGTGGCCTTGTTGGAGGAAGTGTGTCACTGTGGAGGTGAATTTTGAGGTCTCTTATGCTCAAGCTACACCCAGCATTACAGTTCACTTCCTGTTACTGCAGATCAAGATGAAGAACTCTCAGCTGCCTCTCTTGTACCATGTCTGCCTGCATGCTGCTATGTCCCACCATGAGGATAAAGGAATAAAAACCTCTAAAACTGTAAGCCAGCCCAATTAAATGTTTTTCTTTATAAGAGTTACTGTGGTCATGGTATCTCTTCACAGCAACAAAAACCTAAGACAGAAGTTGGTACCAGGGGCTGCAGTATTGATGTGATAGGCTTGACTATGCTTTTGTTTGGAAGAATTCGGGCATTGGTACATCAGAGGGTTAGAAAAGCAGTAGAATGCTTTAAGTGCTGCTTAATGGGCCACAGTAGTAGGAACATGGAGGACAGTGGTGCTGACTGTGATTTGATGAACTGTAAGGACCTTGCTCTAGAGGTTTCAGAGAAGAAGAATATTAATATGTGGCCTAGAGATCGTTCCTGTGATATTTTTGATGACAAAGGTGGCCACTTTTTGCCCTGCTCCAAAAAGTTTGCCTACAACTAAAGTGAAAAGTTTTAGATTAATTCCTTCGGCAGAGAAAAATCTCAAAACAGTCTAGTATTGATTCTATTGTGTGGTTATTAGTGTTAACTCTAATGAAGATTTATAATGAAAAGGCTCAAGCTGAGAAAGAAAAATACAAAATGTATAATTTGAGGAGAAAAGGAGCCACAAGAAGTGAAATGGAGCTAAGACTTGTGTTCAAGGAGATAAACAAATTAAGAAATGAAATAAGGGAAGTGGTGACCTCAGTGCAAGATCCCATCCAGCTAAGCCTCCAACTTGTGAAAAGGGATTAAAGAAAAGTTCAGAGCTGGGCGTGGTGGTACACACCTTTAATACCAACACTCTAGAGGCAGAGGTGTGGTGATATATTGTATACCCTAATAAAAATTGCCTGAAGATCAGAGAACAGAACAAGCCACTAGATTAAACATAGAGGCCAGGCAGTGGTGGCACACACCTTTAATCCTAGCACTGGGGAGACAGAGATCTGTCTGGATCTCTGTGAGTTCAAAGCTACTCTGGACTACATGAGATTGATTCAGTCTAGGAGGGAAACAGAGCCAGGCAGGGAGTCACAAGCCTTTAATCCCAGCACTTGAGATCTCATGCCTTTGCTACCAGTATTTGGGAAGCACACAAGCCTTTAATCCCAGCCCTACGAAGGAAGTGATATGGCTGGGTGGAGAAAGGTATATGAGGCATGAGGAGATAGAAAGAAAAGCCTTTGGCAGAGAGAGCCCTTTCAGTTGAAGACTCAAAGTCTTTTAGTCAGAGTATTCATGGAGTTGGTGAGGTGAGAAGTGGGTGTGGTTTGTTCCTTTGTCTCTCTGATCTTTCAGTATTTACCTCAATATCTGGCTCCAGGTTTTTATTTATTTGTTTATTTATTTATTTATTTATTTATTTATTTATTTATTTATTTATGATTTATTTATTTCTTATGTATACAGTGTTCGGCCTGCATGTATGCTTGCAGGCCAAAAGAGGGCACTAGATCTTATTATAAATGGTTGTGAACCACCATGTGGTTGCTGGGAATTGAACTCAGGTCCTCTGGAAGAACGGCCAGTGCTCTTAACTGTTGAGCCATCTCTCCAGCTCTCTCCAGGTTTTTTATTAAAGACCTTTTAAAATTCATACAACACAGAGGCAGGTAGATCTCTGAGTTTGAGGCCAGCCTGGTCTACAGAGCAAGTTCCAGGACAGCAAAGCTTAGGCAGTGAAGGTAACCATAGAAAACAGAAAGCTGGTGAAGATGTAATGAAAGGGGAGGACTATGTTCCGGCCCCAGCAAGCATCAGAACTTGGCAGCTTTGGCCAGCCACATGGTTCTGGGTTTACATTCAAAGATAGAAGAAAGGGACTATGGAACCTTCCTCTGTGTCTAAGGAAAGGTAGGCATGTGTCAGGGATGTCTCTGAATGGAGGGAGGCCTTAAAGAAGCCATTTCAGGAAGCTGTGAATTTGAAGCCTGGATTTCCTTGGAGACCCCAAGATGTTGGAGATGCCAGAATCATGGGGTACCTGCCAAGGAGAGCTGCTAACAGCGAGTGGATCCAGCCCAAGAGATAGGAATATGTTGCAGTCAACAAAGCTGAGAGAAGTTGGAGATCTGAAGAGCATTTTGATACCAGACAGGGAGATACAGAGTTTGGAGTTTGCCCAGCTGGTTTTCAGCCTTTCTTTTGTCCAGTATTTCCTCACTATGCTCCCTTCCCCACGTTTTGGAATAGTAATATATATTCTGTGCCATTATATGTCAGAAGTATGTGATCTGCCTTTTGATTTTGATTTTATAGGTGATTACAGTTAAGAGATTGCCTGAATCTCAGAATAGATTTTGAACTTTAAAACATTGTTAAGACTGTGATAGACTATGGGGACTTTTGAAGTTAGACTAAATGCTTTTTACATTATGATATGGTTACAAGTTTATGGGGGCCAGGGAGTAGAATGTGATAGTTCAAATGTAATTGTCTGCCCCCCATAAGCTCATACAGAATGACACTATTAAGAAGTGTGAGTATTAGAGGGTAATAATGTTATACCCCCTCAGACTCTGGAATTCCCAACCAAATGTATGGAAGAAACTCTCACAGGCACCCAGGTTCTATGTGCCTGCCCCCAATTCCCACTGTACATGACTTTAGAGCCAAAACTAATAAAAGTCATTGGGATAGGGAAACAGACAACCAAGAACTCATCCCTGGAAGTCAAGGATATGATAGCCGGTGGTACCGAGTGTGCTGAGGCTCCAACTCCTGGACCCTCTGCTTCATGTCTCACTGTTAAGAAACACAAATTTGCCAGGCAGTAGTGGCGCATGCCTTTAATCCCAGCACTTGGAGGCAGAGGCAGGTGGGTCTCAATGAGTTCAAGGCCAGCCTGGTCTACAAAGTGAGTTCCAGGACAGCCAGGACAGAGAAACCCTGTCTTGCAAAACAACAACAACAACAACAACAAACAAACAAAGACAAAAAACAAAGAAGCATAAATTCAAAGAAAAATTATCACAGATGCCAACAATCCCTACACAGCATGAAGCTTGAGTACAGGGTTGCGACTAAATTCGGGGTCCTGTTCACGATCACTAGAAGCTGTTCTGAGCTCAACCACTGGGTAGAAGAGGCTGAGATGGATCCAGAGCGAGAGTGTGGGTCCAGTATCCACTACAGTGGGGAGCTGGCATGATGGGAACAGCCGAAGAAGTGGTCTCTGCTCTGGGGAAATGAGGAAAAGCATGTAGTAAAAAGCATCACGGACCAAACAAAGCGGCTAGTGGTGGAGGCCATGCTGAGCCTGGCATTGCAGGCCGTGAAAGGATTTCCGCTGTTAGTGCCGTGGAGCCCTGCAAAGCCTTTAAAAAGATTTAGCCAGGAGAGCAATCTGCTTAGCATTTTGCTTTGGAAAGGTTATCCCCAGCTGACGTGCGAGCTGATTAGAGGGACTTAGGTCATTTGAAATCCCCAGGAGATATGGTGTGGCTCAAGAGGTAATGGTGTAGGCAGAGCACGGTGGGTACATTTGGGGATTAACTGGATGTGGGGTTAAGGGAGAGGGGATGTCAAGGATGGTCTATCACGTGTGTCTGGCTGCCTTGCTGAACCAGGGAACAGTCTGGGTTTTCACGAAGCCTCAGGACAGGGAAGAACCCGGCGAGCCCGTGGGCAGTGACCATACTGTTTCTGTTTACCGACAGAAAGGCCTGAGTTGAGAACATAGCAAGGTCTCCCAGCCCACCATGGGGCCCCAGGACCTGGAAGGGCCTACGGGACGAACTAACAACCAAGTAGAAATGCAGAAAGCGCAAGCTAGAGAGAAAGGAGGGCACAGGTGAGCTCTGCCGCTGCCGCGGCAAGGCCAAACCGTCCCAAGGTGCGCGTCAACGTCTGAAGACAGCTTTGGTTGTCACCACTGGGAACGTGCTTTCGCCATCTACTGAGTCGGGGGTTTCGGCATCTACTGAGTCGGGGGCAGAACGGCCCAGCACAGCCCTAATAACAAAAACGAGCCAGCCCACAGTGGCCAGGGGCAGCTGAAATACCCTAAGTGTGAGGCCCGCTGCCCAGCTGCAGGACAAAGGGCTGTGCACTTGCCTAGGGCATGTAGTCACAGGGACAAGGGGGTGACAAAGATTCAGACAGAGAGCCTAGTGGGTGCCAGGTCTTAAAGGGCTGAAGGCATTGGACATGGGCATTTGAACCCAATGCCAAGGGTGCTGGGGGGTCAATGAAGGTTTCTGAGCAATGAAATGGGGGAAAGAGGCAAGGACCAAGCTTGGACTCAGGGACTGTTTTTCCTATTATGTGCTTACAACACAGGCACTTCTGCCCTGGATGTATGTAACGCGTAGATCAAGCAAGCAAGCACCTTCGCTGTGGACCTCAGCTGGGTCCCCCAATTTAACTCAGTTCTTTTCAATTTATTTATTTACATTCATTTTGAGAGAGGGTCTCACATAACTTAGTCTGGCCTTGAATTCCATATATAACTGAGCGTGACCTTGAACTCCCATTCTCCTGCCTCCACCTCCAGAGTGCTGGTATTACAGGCATGCACCGCCACATCTGGCCCTCATTTCACTCAATTCCGACTTTGTACCCGGAGACAGCATCAGATCCCACAGACTGAGGGCGGGGTCCCCGGGACTTCACCCCTCCCTACTTCCATTTCAGATGTCAATTACAAGCTCAGTTTGTTTCTTTGGTGTGTGTGTGTGTGTGTGTGTGTGTGTGTGTGTGTGTGTGTGCGTGTGCGCGCACCTGAGCCTTTGCATACCCCACATGGAGACCAGAAAGGGATACCAGGTACCCTACTGTATCACCGTCCACCTTTTCTCTTGAGACAAGTGGACCTGGGGCTAGGCTGGCAGCAAGTCTCCTGTTCCTGCCCTTCATAGCACTGATGTTACCAATGTGCACGGCCACACCCAGCTTATTACATGCCAGGATCGGAACTCAGATCCTCTGCACAGTGAGCAACCTTACCCACTGAGCACTTCCCCCATCCCATCAAGTTGTCTTCTCTGTGGTCCTGACCTGCCTACTAAAAATTCAGTTCCTATCACCCCTCTTTGGTGTTGATTGATATGCCCAAATGGCTCACAGAACCCGGGGAAGCTCGCTCGCTGGTTTATCAGCACAGCCACTATAAAAGGTACTCACTGAGCTGCCTGGGGCAAGGAGTGAGGAATGGGGGCATTGAGAAACTCCCATGCCTTGTCCGGTCCGGCCACCTTCTCAGCCTCCATGTGTTCAGCTCGCTGAAAGCTCTGAACTCTGCCCTGGGGGCTTTACAGAGATTTCACTCAAGTATGGGTGGAAATATAATTGGACAAAGGGTGTCATCTAATGCTGACAGATGAGGCGGGGAAGCCAGTGAGGCCTGTCCATGTAAAATTCTTCCCTCAGTGTTCCTTCCTCGGTAATGGGGCCCAATCCTATTACCTACTATCAGATAAGCTAGGTGATAAGAGAGGGGGGATGTGTGTGTGTGTGTGTGTGTGTGTGTGTCTTCTGTCACTTTTTTTGTGGGAAGTTTTGAACCCAGAAGTATAGAGAAAGGGAAAAGCAGAGAGGTAACACAGTCATCCTCAAAGGAAAATCAGAAAGAGGGAGTCGGAATGAACTAAAGGGAGGGGTGAAGCAGAGGCTTGGGGACACAGATGCACAAGGACATACCTCCAGGAAGCTGTGGGAGTCTGAATGGAGAGGCCTGCAGGGAATGACAGGAGCAGGCTGTCACGTGACATAAGGGTGTAGGTGATGGCATCTAATTTGATAAAGATGCGGGTTGGAAGCCCAGAGCACCCACTTGGCTCACACACACAGTGAGTGAAATACGGTCCTGGAGCAAATTGGAGGAGTAGAATCCTGCCACTCGAGTGGTAGAATCCTGAACACAGATGGGCAGGCTGACTCCGCATGAGGGGTGCCAGGCTATGGGACAGGGAAGGGGCTGGCGAGCTGCCAGTGCCCCCCCCCACAAGACCCATCAGAGGGGCTTCCTGTTGGCACAGATAAAACCACACAGGATGATCACAGCCCAGCACGAGGCCCCAGGCAGTTCAGACAGACATCTTCTCTAAGCCTAGTCAGTAAGGCTTGTCTGTCTAGTCAGGCTGCCGGGATGACGGAGACACAGGAAGGGGCCTAAGTGAAGTGGCATAATCCTAGAACCCCAGCACTTGGGAGGCTGAGACCGGAGAATTGCACGGGCCAGGCCAGCTGGAGCTCCTTAAGTGAGACCCCGGTTTCAAAAGGGAGGAGAGGGCATCAATCGGAAGAGCGCATGCCTAGGACAAAGCACAAAGCCTTGGATCCGATCCCCAGAACGTCGTTTTCTTGGTATGGTGGGCACACCCGTGATCCCAGCACTTAGGAAATAGTGACAGGAATATCAGAAGTTCAAGGTCATCCAAGTCTGGGCTGCCTGAAACACAGTGCCCCCGGTGCAGATCTTCCTGTCAGTGGTCTCGGCAGTTGGGTCTCCGAGAGGGACCATGATCCTCCAGGTCCTCAATGCCCAGGCTGGGTGAATGTAGTTAGCCTAGCCCTTGTCTTTTGGCTGAACCCCGGGACCTGCAGTTTGTCTTGCCCCCTCTCAGCCAGAAAATGCAACCACGTGGGGTCCCACTTGCAGTTTTATTCAGCCGAATTAGAGGCACAGTCGGAAATCTGCCACATCATGGGGGAGGGAGCGTGAGTGGAGAGGAGGGAGGGAAGGAGGGGGAGGGGGTTTGAGCCGCACAGCACGAAAACACTGAGGATCGCTCCGGTGAAAGCCCAGCTGCTGAGCGCTGACTGTGCCCCGCCCTCTCTTCAAAATGACGGCGTCTCAAAGGGTTCTGTTTGGTTCTCCTGTGTCGCTGATGTAACCAAAAACCCAGGCATAGTGACAATTGGCTAACACCTGTTGAGAGCACCCCCCCCCCCCGGGAGCCAAGATTTGGGAAGGCATCCAAATCTCTGTTAGCGCTTTTAATCTTCCCTAGGTGGCGATTGAGGCTCAGAGAGGTTGAGGCTGGGGGTGTGACCGGCTAGAAACCGCTAGAGCTAAGATCTGAACCAGGGCAAACGGATGCCAGGCCGAACAGATTCCGCCCTAGACAATCACGGCACGAGACATTACTATACTGCGGACACCCCTCTCTGGACTCCTTGTGGGACTCTCTGAAACCGTGTCCTCCCAGGGTTGTCAAAGAAAACAGGAAGCCCCCCTGGAGAGGCTCACCCTCCCTCCCCCACAAGCCAGGAAGTGGCTGGCAGAAAGACCGATACCTAGCAAGGCCAGGAGCACCCGGGTTGGGAGCCTGGGGCCGTCATCGGGCGGAGCCCGGAGCCAAGTCCCCTGGGGTCCTAGGGCTGCATTCCTCCGAGGTCTGCAGAGGCCACCGCTTAAAGGCGCAGAGGAGCAGCTGGGAACGAGAACAAAGCGGCCAGGCCCCCCTCGGAGGAAGGAAGGAAGGAGCGAGCCCCAGGAAGCAGCTGATAGCGCTAAGCTCAGCTTGTTTTTTCCTCTGCTCAACAGTTCTCCTGCCACGGCAAACAAAAGATGTACGTTCTGATTCCCTCCGGTGTTTGGATTGCGCGGCGGACTGGGTCTGCTTTGTGATGAGCTGGGGGAGAGGCATCCCGGGCGGCTTCTGGCTCGCCTTGCCGGATGATGGCAGCGCTGTCCGCCCTGCCTGTCCTCAGCCTAGACGCCTAGCCACACCAGGCGAGCATTGCTCTTGAGGATGGGATGGGATGTAGTGAGTGCTGCAGGTTGACTCGTGACCTTGGCTTTGAAGGAACTGCAGCTCAGAACATGGAAAACTGTTAGGATGGGAACCCTGGCCTCTCTCAGCTCCATCGAGAGGCCCCGCCCGGCTATCGTCGCGGCCACAGTCACATCCCACTGTTGTGCAAGGGCCGTGCTGGGAATACACAGGGTGCAGTCTACCCAGCCCGGACCGTGCCACTTTTCTCCAATGGGTCATAGCAGTAGTAATAGAGGGCAGGCGCAGGATCCGGGTCTGTCCACCTTCAAGGTCACCTATGAGCGACAGGTGGGTCTAAGCAATCCACTGAGTTTGCAGAACTAGAGTGACTTCCTAATGGGGACTGAGGAGGGAGTAGACCTTACCAGCGTCCTAAACCCTGGTCCCAGGCAGGCTGAAGTGCGACGGCAATGTTGGGTATGCTTTGTTTTGCCTGAGCAGGTGTGGAATGTGTGGCAGTGCCAAAGGGTAACTAAAGCAAACACAGGGCTCCCACTGATCGGTCTGTGGGATCCCTACAGCCCGGGACCATGGCAGTTCTGGTCACTTGGGCCAAGGGACTGTTTTGATGCCAGAGATTAATGCGCAAGGACGATCTGTCACCACAGGAGTTAAGAGAGCAGCAAGAGACCAGCGTGGTTGGACCCTGCTCCCAGCTGCCTGGCGTTCTCTCCGCCCACCCCACTCTGAGGAGGTAGTTCACATGCAGAAGACAAATGGCATAAAGAGCAGGCAACTAATTTTTTCAGCTGGAGGCTGTAATGGAATGTGGGTGTCTGGCATGCGCCTCTGCCTCTGCCTCTGTGCTCCTCGGGGAAAT